>NT_165929.1:1101521-1242217 GCF_000149615.1 Aspergillus terreus NIH2624 | reverse complement strand
GGACTGGGGATAACGAGGAGGGGGGTAGTACGCCTCAGGCATGGAAGTAAAGTCTAGACTCTGTTTGCGGGGGTGGCTCGATGTCGACACCAGGGATCCTACGGTGCCGTACGATGTGTCCATGGAAGCCTTCCGGGGGTGGTGGTTGCTGTTGTTCCTGGCTAGTTGAAGCGGTGCGGATGAGGGAGAAGTTTCCAGGGTAGAAAGCGAGTGGGAATCCAGGGAATTCTTGGACCACATCGACGACGTCCGACTGCGACTACTCTCTGCGTTGGTGGACGAGCCTGTTGTTCGTCCTGGAGCAGAGTAGGCCGTGGACTTTGATTGCGTCGTCGACATGGTGGGCGCGGGATGGGAACCATCGTCCTCCTCCGACGAGATGTCAGAGTCCGACTCCGAGTCCGAGTCGTCATCGTCGTCCAAGTATTCGAATACATTCGGTGCTTTTCGCTCCGTCTCCGTTGCCTTCTTGGCCTTGATATCTTGAGCAATCTGCGATTTCTGGGTGTTTCCCGCCGCGGCAATATTGCTCTTCGATATGGCCGGCTGGAGGGGCAGGGTCGACTTCCCCACGGAGGACTGCGAAGCCTTCGAAGTGGAATGCGAATTCATGGACATGATGGACGCCGTCGAGGCCCTGTTGGCACCATCTTTGCGCGACTTCTTGGAGCGACTGGAGAGCGGCATCGTGATCGCGGATGGAGTTTGGAAAACAAGGGTCGTTCAGACCGTAGAGATAATGTAAAGAAGTTTAACGTTTAGGCCATGCCCATATCCGGGGAACCGATGGGGACATGGAGAAAGGACGAGAACAGACGACGTGACGGTTGGTTTGGTCGGAGGGGTCAGGAATCGAGGCATATCAAGGGAGAGGAAAGGGCCGTCGCTCGGGACGGGTTGGATGGAATCTGGATTCCACCGGAATGTAGGACAGAATGCTATTGTGTCAGGAGGTGAAGTAAGTCGGAATCTTGTGGTGCGCTAGACGGTTGTTTTTTTGGGTTCAGAATGCTGACAGATGCTAGTTCGATCAATAGACTCCTGGGGTGATATGGATAAGAAGTAGATCAGCGCTGGGCGGGTCTGTCGGTTTCTTTATCTTCACGCAGGACAGATGCATAAATCGTCCGGACAATGCAAGGCATGCGCCCCAAACATCGGGGACCAGGTGAGACGGACCCCAAGTATCAGCTTCTGATGAGAATCAAATCAGAGAGCGCGATAGCAGATAGAATGCCCTTGAGTTGGAGATGGAGGGGTTCAATTCGCTGCTGAAGCGCCAAGGGTTACAGATCACCGTCTGATCACGAAGGGATGGAGGGCGACTATAATGCGGTCCCCTGTCGGGTGGTGAATCCTTTCAGAAAGTTTCTTTTCTTTTCCTCTGTCTTTTTGATAACTATTTATTTTTAGCGTGTTGGTTTGGGGCGGCAGAGGTCAGCCTCGTAGATCCGAGGATGATCAGTCGTATAGATCGTGAAGAGAAGGAGGAATCTTCGGGGGATTTGGAGGATGAAGTAACTCCCGAGATAAACCGGAGCAGCGGAAGCCTCAGGAACAATCTCTACTGTCGAAGCAGGTCGAACTCTGGGGACCTCCAGACGGCATTAATATGATTGTTGACATGATGCGCTGGCTGGCGGTGACTCGCTGTCGATCCTGCAGTGCATGTGGGGGGAACCGGTTGCAACCCGTCGTCAGTCGGTTGTCGGAGTCGCTGACGGTATTTTGGTCCGATACTGAATCTGCAGGACGGTATTCAGTCAGGGATAGTGAAGCTTTTGTTCCAGGTATGATCTACTTCAGTCCATCCTTGTACAGTATACCCTCAAGGAGGAAGTTGGAGAGCATCGAAATGGGAAATCTGCAGACATGAAGAGTATTGATACCATCTAGATGGCGCTGATGGGTCTTCCATTATTAGCTAGTTTGGAAATGGTTTTGTCGAATAGAACCCACTCTTCATCGTACCATATCCTGGAACTATTTTTCTGTATCCGTAACCGCGTGGTGGGATGAGTTCGAATCCACCTCCCTGATAGAACCGCCAGTCACTTGGAACCGCCATATGACTTGCATAAGATCGGAATCATCGCACTCATGACCATGACAATGGTGGCGATGGGTTTGACCTGCAGTTGCATACATCAACTGACTGCAGCAGGCGTGGGGGATGATGCATCCAAACTCAATCCAGCGGTGAGAGAAATTACCGCCAAATACTGCCGGTTCTGTCCCTTTCCTTCTACCTGCAATCAAACCGTCACCACCACTACTACCACCAGTCGACAATCAATTGACGTGCTCCCACCCATCCCTCTCGTTCGTCCTCCCCACATGCTCCGGCCATGTCTGCATCCATTCCCGCGAGCGCTCCGCTCTCTCGCCAACGCCCGATGTAGATCCCTCCGACCTCTCCGCATCCACCATCCTCTCCAACCCTTCACCCACTACCCAGTCCGACATGTCCAGACGTCCGCAATCGAGTCGGATGATCGCGTCCCTCTCCGGAAGCAGCTCAAACAGAGCGCCAAGGGTCTGAAGGCCCATAAACGGGAGAGAAGAGCGGCCGAAGAGGCGTCGCGACAGAAATGGGAGCTGACCGTCGGTATTGAGATTCATGCGCAACTCAACACTGAAGCAAAGCTGTTCTCGCGTATGTTTCTCCGATCTCCTTCGCAGAGGGTCTTTTAGTGATAGTTGGCTTCTATCAGGGGCACCGACTTCATCCGCCGACCTACCCAACTCCAATGTCGCTTTGTTTGATCTCGCTTTTCCGGGAAGTCAACCGGTATGCCGACTGCATACTCACCTGCGTTGGAGGACGCGGACTGACATGCTCAGGAATTTCAAATCCCTACGCTCCTCCCCGCCCTGCGCGCTGCAATCGCCCTCAACTGCGAGATCCAGCCCAGTCAGCCGATTCGACCGTAAACACTACTTCTACCAGGATCAACCGGCAGGATATCAAATCACCCAATACTATGGTAAATCACACTTTCGCTTGGCGCTTTCTACTCGGCCAATCTGACGCTTAACAACCCGACAGAGCCTTTTGCGCGAAACGGCTACGTAGATCTGTTCGGCTACGACGGGATTGCGCCGGAAGATGGAGACAAGGTCCGCGTCGGCATCAAACAGATCCAGCTCGAACAAGACACTGCCAAGTCTCAAGAATACCCTCCCTCGACTCAACTGCTCGACTTCAACCGCGTCTCGCACCCCCTCGTCGAAATCATCACCATGCCCGAGATCCACACCCCCGCCACGGCCGCTGCCTGCGTTCGAAAAATCCAAGCGATCCTCCAGTCCTGCAGTGCGGTGACTACCGGAATGGAACTTGGAGGCCTCCGAGCCGACGTCAATGTCTCGGTGCGCCAGCGCGGCGAAACCGCCGGCACCCACCAGTACGGCGGGATCGGTGGTCTCGGTCAACGCACGGAAATCAAGAATCTGAGTAGTTTCAAGGCAGTCGAGGACGCCGTCATCGCCGAGAAAAACCGTCAGATTGCTGTCTTGGAGAGCGGCGGGGCTATAGAGGGCGAGACGCGTGGGTGGACAATTGGCAGCACCGAAACACGGAAGCTCCGCGGCAAAGAGGGCGAGGTGGACTACCGGTACATGCCCGACCCTGACCTCCCCCCTCTCATCATTGGCGAGGATCTTGTGGCGGAGCTGGCGAGGACCTTGCCCACGCGCGGCGACGAGTTGATCAACATGCTCCGGAGTCAGGAGTACGGACTACCGGTGGAGGACGCAAAGCCGCTCATTGAACTGGAGGACGGAGCCCGTCTGGAATACTACCAGGATGTGGTGGATATCTTACGTGATCTGCAGCAGGATCAGGACCCCAAAGCTCGTGGGGGACTTGCGCGCGCGGCGGCCAACTGGGTCCTCCATGAGCTCGGAGGTCTGTTGACCAAAGCGGACCTGCCCTGGGATGCACAGCGGGTTCCCGCCGAGTCCCTCGCCCAGCTGGTCGATCAGGTTCAGCGGAAGCGTATCACCGGCCCGACCGCGAAGCAAGTACTGGCCATGGTATTTGATGGTGACCCGCGGTCGATCCCACAGCTATTGGAGGAAGAGAACTTATTGCTTCGTCCACTCTCGCGGGAGGAATACATCGCACTAGCGGAGGCAGCGATCAGCCAAAACCCGCAGATGGTAGAGCAGATTCGCAGCAAGAACCAGCTGGGGAAGCTCGGCTGGTTTGTTGGACAAATGATGCGCATGGGAGAGAAGGGTCGCGTGGAGGCCCCGAAAGCAGATGCCATTCTGCGAGAGCTTATTCTGGGAAGCCAATAGGTGATTCATGTACGATAGATAGAGAGCGGTGTCGTACCTTGTATGGGAGTACGGAGTAGAACATGGTCCCAGTCAAGCGACCAACTGTATAGATAGCATCCAATGATACCCCACATTCCCGCTTGAGGAAATTCACAGTTTGTTATCCAATGATCTCCATCCCACCTGAGCGCATTCCTGGCTATCAGTAACGATTGCTAATAAAAATTGACGGTGGAGTGGGATGGCGTCGGCCGGGCGGGCATCTCTCCTGGACCTGTACTTAGGGGAAAGTCATGATCCCTAAAAGCAGGTCTTAGCGATGGACCACGAGAAGGCCCCACGGAGAAGGGTGAGCGGACAAGGTTATAAAGGGGGGAGGGGAACTCTTGGAAACCTCTTCCAGCTTCTGAATTTTCCTTGGATATACACTCTGAACATTGTCTTGAACAGACCAGACGAAGAAACAGAGAAGAAGAAGACGAAGAAGAAGTCTTCATTGAATGAACTGATCTCCACTCGATCTTATCTTGATCGCTCGCTAGTCCGTTTCGGGAAACCCGCCTATTCGTTTCCGGCTCTTTTTTTCCTGCTCTACTATATCCTCACCCTCGTTTCTTCTCCTCCCTTCTTCCATCCACCTCACACCATGACGCAGCCTTCCACTATCAAGCAAAGATTCCTCTCCAAGCCCAACCAGCTGGGCGTGGTTGCGGTGGGCTTCAACGGCGGCCAGGTACGTTCCTATGATCCTCGCTGCGGCGTCTGTCGATCCCGTTGGGGTCAGTCCGATTCGCAATGAGCCCATTCCGGCGTGCGCATAGAGCTGACATCTGCTATTCGCAATAATCCAGTGCAAAACTGGCGTTGAAGCCGCCCCCATGGCCTTGATCGAAGCTGGTCTTCTCACTCAGCTCCGCGAGGACCTCGGGTACGACCTGCACTATGACAACACCGTTCACTACTACGAAAACCACATCCCTGCGTCAGACCCCGACCACCGGGGGATGAAGAAACCCCGCACCGTGAGCGCGGTGACGGAGACGCTGAGTACGCAGGTCTACAACCACGCCAAGGAGGGCAAGTTCGTGCTCACCCTCGGTGGCGACCATTCCATCGCCATTGGTACCATCTCCGGCTCCGCGAAGGCCACCCGCGAGCGGTTGGGCCGCGAGCTGGGCGTCATCTGGGTCGACGCCCATGCCGACATCAACGTGCCCGAGATGAGCCCCAGCGGCAACATCCACGGCATGCCCATGGCCTTCCTGACCCGTCTGGCCCGTGAGGAGAAGAAGGACATCTTCGGCTGGCTGCAGGATGAGCATCTCGTGAACGTGAACAAGCTGGTGTATATCGGTCTGCGCGATGTCGACCGCGGTGAGAAGCAGCTCCTGCGCGAACACGGCATCAAGGCCTTCAGCATGCACGATGTCGACCGGTAAGGACGGTTCCCAAGTTGCGGTAAGGAGATGAGCTGACGCGAATTCGCATAGTTATGGTATCGGTCGCGTGGTCGAGATGGCCCTGGCACACATTGGAAACGACACCCCCATCCATCTCTCGTTCGATGTCGATGCGCTAGACCCGCTCTGGGCCCCCAGCACGGGTACCCCCGTGCGTGGCGGTCTGACTCTTCGTGAGGGTGACTTTATCTGCGAATGCGTGCACGAGACGGGCAACCTGGTGGCGATGGACTTGGTCGAGGTCAACCCGAGCCTGGAGGAGAAGGGCGCATCGGAGACTATCCGCACGGGATGTTCGTTGGTTCGTTCGGCTCTGGGTGACACCCTTCTGTGATGATTTTATAGATTAGACGACTGGAGGCGACTCCTGTATGATATCCAGTCTGCGTATACGGTGATTAGAACTTGCAATACATGGGTGTTTATTTATCACTGGGGTTGAATTATTCTGTAGTAACGCTCTATTTATATTAACAGCTTGATCCTGCATGCATGGGTTTAGGTTGATAGAAGATCGTCTTTATGTTATGGCACGGATTTCCTGCCACCGCAATTTCCCGCCTGCCACCTCATTTCTCCAACCCAACAGCCACTTTCGGTCCAAATGATCCATGCTCATGCTTCTCGATTCTTCGCCTGGTCCGTCCGCATTCCTCGTCTCGCAGTGTCATAATTGCTTCCTCTCTGCTTCACCAGTGCATCATATTCATAGTTCATACCCAGGGCGCATCACTTCTACCCGCTTATGTAACCCGCCAACGCATCAACAAACAACCACTCACTCACTCACCCCCATCCAACTCACCATTGACCGCAAGGAATCCAGCGCTCCGGCGCTGATGCGCTGTTTCTCATCGTCGTCTACGACTGTCCGCCGCCGCGACGTGGTCCCAACCGTGTTAGCGGGGGCCCGAGTCTAGCTATCAGGCCCTGAGAGCGCCCCGCAACCCTCGTCGCCTTGTATGTCGATGGGCATCGATGTGGATGTCGACATCATAGCCCCCGGTCTGTAGATAATCGACTGCGATACCGTATCATCCTACCGAACCTTCTTATCCACTCCATACGCATTCAACATCTTCCCCCGGAAAGCAGAGCAGACGCAATCATGGCCGTCCCCGTCCGCCGCCGCCGCTACCACTGGCCCGAACTCCAGCTCAACATCTGGATCATGATCGTGTTCTCGGCGTCCGCGATCTGCCTCGGCGTCTTTGCCTGGTTCATGGCCGTGCAGACCGAGCTGAAGCTCGGCATACCATGGTACTTACCCAACCCCAAGCTTAAGAAGCTTTATACTGACGGAATACGCGGCAGGCTCTTCCCGTTCATGGTCGTCTCCGGCGCCCTGGGCGTCTTCTTCATCGTGCTCATCCTCTTTCTGGCGGCGAAGCGCTTCCTCCTGCCGGGCATCATCATCGTCGGCAGCTTCATCCTGTTCGTGCTGTGGCTGACGGGGCTGATCGAGACCTCGCTGCAGTTGTTTGGCGTTGTCGGGAACGTCGACGATAACTGCCAGATCTACGTGTACGACAACAAGTTTGGCGGGAATAATCTGCAGACCATGGCGTGGTTGACGCAGAAGACTATCTGTATGTGCGGCGCATTGCCCTATCCTCCTCCCCCTGGCTGTGTCTGGATTGTGCTGACTTGTGCAGGCGACTGCTGGAAAACGGCTTTTGCGTTTGAGCTCATCAATACGGTGTTCTTTTTGTGGATGTTGGTTATGTCGTGGCAGGTTCATCGCGATGTGTATGATTAATGAATTCGGGTATTTCGTTTTTGATTGCATGTACAGGCTGTATATAAAGTGATCAATTTATGAGGACATGAGCTTGATTAATCAGTTAGAGCCGTGTTACGGTTTTAGGCTAACGCGGCAATGCCAACTTCCAAGTCACAGTGTTTCAATTCTAGAATCGAAGTACATATAGGACATACCAACATCACCTATGTAACAGATAAACAATCGCAAAATCCAACGCCATCGCTATGCCATCATTGCATCGCAACAAACTGCAACGGAATGAACGTGCATAATGTCATCACATCTCCTGTGCCCACCGAGATAGCTATTCGTACGATACCATGTACCATCAACGCCTTCAATATGGACATGAGAATGGGGAGATACAGTACCAAAAGAGACTAGCAGAATATCACACAGCGACTAGCCGTTCTCCGCCGCAATCTCCTCTTCCGCTTTGGAGTCGTCGTCCGCGCCTTCGAATGCCGCCAGCATTTCACGCTCGAACTCATCTTCGTCGTAGTCGGGGTCATCCGGACCGCCGGCACTCGGGGTCTGAGAGGCTGGCTGCTCCTTCGCCTCGGGTGCAGGTTGTTCAGCGTTCGTCGGCTCTGAAGACGGTTCCGCCGTACTTGCGGTCGCTACTTCGCGAAGCCCAGTGCTCCGTTCATACGACCGCTTGATTCGCTGGGAAAGACGGGAGCCTTGCATATCATCTTCCTCACCTTGGCTGTCCCCATCTTCGTCGGCATCATCATCCGGCCCATCACCCCGTTTCCGCTTCTTGCTCGGGACATCCTCAGTGGCGACAGTGGATTCATTATCACTTTCGCTCTCGTCGTCGCTGCCCAGGAACTCCTTCAATTCCTCGTGCACGGCCGCGAGTTCATCATCGTCAAACCCGATGGGCGAATGTTCGTCGAGCCCGGACGATTTAAAAATGTCCTCCGTAGTCTCCGTGAAGTTTTCGTCGTCCGACAAGAACTCTCCTGAGTCTTCTTCGTTCTCTGACGAGAGCCACGAGCTTTCCAACTCTTTGGATCCTGGCGAAATCGGCTCTCCTCGGTCATCGGGGTGAACAGGAAGCAGGTAGGGATCTTCGCTCAGGTGCTTCCACTGAGTGAGGGAGTCCAGCAACCACTGCGTCGTCACAATCTTGATGTTGGGATATCGCGTTGCTTCACGGACTTTGGCAGTGCGGTTGCGTCCAGCCACCAGGTGTGTCGTCTTCATATTGATCTTCTGAGAAATAACCGCCCCAAAGCTTTTCGCCCATAACGAAATATCGGCGTTTTGCGTATCCGTTCCAAGCGGGAGGACTCCAGAAAATACCAAAACCACCCCTCCAAGAACTTTGCGCTTGATATATGGCATGATGTCTTTGACATCAGGGACAAGTTTCAAATCGACATCCTTCTCTTTGGACGGTGTCTTCTCGCCCCTCAACGCTGCAACACGTCCGCCCAAAGCTAGCGTTCGCTTCTTGTCGTACTCCTCGAAAAATTGTCGGTGCACTTGCTCGAGCCGTTCTTCTAACACAAACAACTCCCGGTCGTTGTCCTCCAGCAGATGATGTCGATGCTTGTTGTGGTCTTGCGACTCATCCTCGCTCGCAGCTGAATCTTCACCCTCGGCCTCGTCTTCCGCATCCAGTTCTTTCTGCTTCTGCAATAGTGGCCGGTCTTCAACCTGGTGCATTATCGTCTCTTCTTGCGCGTCACTTTGTTCCTGCAGTAGTCGCGGGTTATCACCTCCGCCCATCGTGACAAGCTGCTCCAACGTCGACACCTCTGCTTGCTCAGGGCCTTCTTCTGTCGAACCATTGACGGGGCGTTCCGGCGGTTGGCCCTTGGCAGCCTTGGAGGCCGTCTTGTCTGCGGTGCTAACCGCTCCGAGCTCCTGCTTTTTGGGCAAGAAGCTAGAGTTGATATCACCGATGCCGACGAAGAAGTCGTAGGGGGACACCTTGATAAGGTTGGGGCTCCAGCGCCACACATCGCCGCGATCATCGATAATAACAACCATCTTAGTGTCCACCGGGAAGAGACGGTGAAGGTTCTTGGCTGTCAAGCTGCCGCTTTCGTCACGACTGAGGATCCGATCACCAAATAGCTTGCGGTCTGGATCTATGATGCTCGCAATGTGTTGCGCGTACGCCCGAGTGCCCATGGTGTAGATATGCAATTCGAAAAGTTCCGCGACATTCTCCAGAAACGTTTCCAATCCCGGTCGCAACTTCACATAATACCAGCATCCGCGCATTCCCGGTCCGTCATCTACCAGCTGAAACGCCCGAACGTCGCTCAAAGCTTGATGGTTGGGATTCTCTTTATCCTCCATCCACTCGCCAACGGTGGGGTCCACTGTAGCATGGATGATCGTCTGGTCCAGGTCCACGACGAGCGAGAGTTTTCGATTCGACAGTAATCGGCGCTTCGCATCTTCTTCCACTCGAGTAGCTTCTTTCTCACTCACTGTGAGCGCGGTGTTATCGTGGACCATTTGAATGGGGGCGCGCATCGAATCCGTCGTCTCCGTGTTATACGTCGCCCTGCCAGTACCGAGGCTGTCAGCCACGCGTAACTTCTAAAAAGAAAGTCCGCAGTATAAATCAAGGATCACTTACTCAGTCATATCTTTCCCACACTCGGCACAGAGACCACCGAATTGGACTTCGTGAGCGCATGGCTCGTCGATTTCGACAACATCCAAGCTATTGCAAGTCAGCAGCCACACAGCCAGAAATAACGCAAGACAAGACAACTTACGGCTCCTCAATAACATCACCCTTTGCAATCTTCCACTGGACGATCTCACCGTCGACAGTTGACTCAAACTTGGTGGGAAACTTACGCTTCACCACGAATTTGTTGCCCAACTCATCGCCTTCGGTGACGGATGTCTCGTAGACATACCAGAACAGAGCCTCATCCCGTTCCACCGTATCGCCGTGCTGTTTGAGCAGCGACGTTACGGTGATCGGGTAGTGGAGGCTGGGCGGTAACCGAAGAAGCATGCTCCTGTGACGATGGTTTGGCTCGCTTTGTTCTGCTTTTGAAACCTAATCAATGAGTTTCGGATAGGCCTACCTCTCTATTGTGGCACGATAGGCGGCTAGAGAGACAGGAGGTGAAGGGCGGTCGTCGCGATCGAAGAACCGGCGCCCGGAGCCATGCCCGACGATCGACTATGAAGGTGACAACAGAGGTTCCGGCACTGGATCCGCGTTGGTCGATAGAATGAATATTAAGCGAGCGAAGACTATATGCGAAAGAAGCGACAAGCCCGACCGCAGTGGAGGGAGAGAGCTCGGATGAAAGCACGTCGTCGCCGCCACGGGATCACGCGACGGACAGTGAAGCTGGGAGAAAACGCCTTCAATCAGGAAGGCGACGATGCGTTAATATGTCGCAACAGGTGCGACAAAGGAAAATGAATTGCAGACAAGGAGTAGTGAATGGGGAAGGTGAAGAGTGGTGTGGTGTGGTGATGATGAAAGAAGTCAGAAGAGGCGCTGCAGCACAAGGGAAAAGAAGGTTTGGCCGCCAAGGCAACGTCTGGTTCGGCTCTTGGTCGGGAGCTCGTGCGGGGCGAGACTCCCAGCAGATCCAGCATCCGGGCCAGACCCACGATCATTCTACAACTCCATACTATACAACAACACATCAAAGGTGTTCTCCATGAAGATAGTGAGATAGTACTCAGGCGCTATCTGAATTATAGACTAAAAAGAAAGCATTTGCCGATCCATATTCTGGTTTACAGCTTATTGGGTCTCTTTCAACACTCATCCGCAGTTCTACCAGAGCGCTGGGAAAGTCTGCGGTTCATACTTCATTGACAGCCAGACAAAGCGAGGAAGATTCATTGAATTCCTAGCATCTACTACTGCCAGGGAAGCTCCCTAGGGATTCTGCGCCACAAAGAACAGGCCACGTGCCCTGTCTGTTTGCGGAACAGCCGGAAGTGGAACGACCTCTTTGTAGGAGCAATAAAGGGAAAACAAATAAAAAACGATAACACGAGGCTCAAGAGGTGGATTGAGAGCTATACAGTTATCACCACCATCTCCACCATATCATCCCTTACTTAGCCTTAGCCAGACCAACAGCGCCATTGCCCAGGTCATAGACGCTGTACCACTTCCGCAGGAACGCATCACCCAGGATGGCCAGCGGACCCACAGGCTCAGGGAAGTCCATTCCCATGAAGGCGCTGATGCAGGATCCCTGGACCTCCAGAGTGTAGTCATACGGGCCAATGGTGAAGTTGTGGCCGCTCAGGGCGAAAGTGATGTCGGGCAGAGAGGAACGCTTCTCACAGTCAACCGAGTACTGGCCGGTGAAGCCCTTCTTGGCACCGATCTGGGCGTTGCTTCAGAAATTGTCAGCAAGTCTGTCGGCAACTCAAGTTAACTCTTATGTGGAACTTACATCATCTCGGCAAGGTTGGAAGGCAGGGCAATGAGCGAAGTGCCAGTGTCAAGGATGACACCGGTGTTCTCGAGATCGGCAGTTTCGTCACCAAGGGTGATGGCATCAAGGTCAACCTCCCAGTACGCCTTACGGCGGAGAGGGATCTTGATCAGCTCCCCAGTGTAGTGGCTCTTGTCAACTCCGCCAAAGGTGGCGACCGACTCATCGCCCTCCTTGTTCGCATCTCCAAGGTAGAAGGCAAACACGGGCTCATCGAGGAGGCCCTGGTTCACCATCTTGTAGAAAGGAGGCTCAATCCTGTTGACAGAGATAGTATCAAAGCCCAGGCCAAGGATACCGTCGAAGCGGCCAAAGGCAAAGGCCAGGCCAGGCTCATTGGTTGCCTCGGCAAACAACTGCTCCTTGATGGTCAGGTCGCCGATCTTGAGGGTGTCTTCCGAGACAAAACCACTCAGGCTACCAGAGCCGTATCTGATGGAGAACTCGGTGCCATTCTTCTTATAGGTGGACGACGCGGACGAGTCGTACTTGTTGTGCAGGTAGCAGGCGATGGAACTGCACTCGGAAGATGGAACCCACAAGTTGGAGCTTCCAGTGTCAAGCACAACCTTGAACTTCTGGGGGGGAGTGCCGAGTTCGATTTCAGAGAAATCTATGGATTTATCGTAAGCAAAGCGGCCTAGACGTGCGGGGATGGGTGGATAAGTGGAGACGGTGCATACACTGAGCGTTCATGAAGTTATCGACCAGGACATTATGGTTACCCAAGTCATTGACAGGGTTGTCACCGAGCGGTTCCTGTTGGTTGGGACGGACTCCCATGTACTTCTGGCCCAGGGCGTGGATATGGGCGTCGATGTTCTGGGTGAACTAGAGCGATCTGGTGTCAGCAGGGGCCCCTTCCACAACTACGAACACATTGAACCGTCTGGTGCTAGAGAACAAGTCACTCAAGGGTTGGGACTTACAAGCTGCTCATCCAGAGGAAGCTTGTTGAGCTTCAGCTTATGTACCTCGGCGGAGGCGCAGCCCACCAGCACAGAGGCCGTGAGCAAGGAGACGGACTTCATAATGAACGATAAAGGGCCGCGACGGCGAGAAGACAACCCGAAAGGGACAGAACAGCAGTTAGGGAGCGTCTTGTGGGATAGAGATGGGGGTGGAGATGAGGATAGGACGGTCGATGAGAAGGGAGAGATGAAGAGAAATAGGTAGAGGGAGAGGTGGATGACGAGGTAAGGCGAAGGGGAAGAGGTGCTGCTGCTGGATGATGACTACTGGTTGCGGAGCGACGTGCCCAGCTGCGGGTGACGGCCAATCATGCGGCAGTCGCTGCGTCATCTGGGCTGCGGAGAGGCACGGGATCGGCACGTGAATCGCATCAGTTGATTAGTCCCCAGTGAAGGAGGTCAGGCCAGGAACCGTCCAGCTCCGAGAGGCCAGCATACTTAGTACTAGGCACTAGGTAAAGTACCTTACCTTGTGAAAGTACCTGTGTACAAGGGATCACAGCTGTTGCCTAGTATTACCTAACACGGATGCTTGTGTCCCTGTGCAATGTGACTCCGATTCCGACAGTCCCTGTTGCTTTCCGAGATAGGAAAGGCGGCTGATAAGGAATGACGATGATCATCGCCGATGGATCCCATCACCTCGACCTTTAACTAGTAGTTAGTTATATTATCAGCTCTATTGAACAGGGGAAAGATAATACCAGACGCAACGCATCCCTCCCTCAGAAGCATAGCATAACACTGTCGATCAAGGCTTCCCTCCGTATGGTGAAAAAAGGGAATCATGGCAGTATCGCAACAAGTCTTGTGATCAGGGATATTATTCCAATTGGCATTCTAGGATGGGAGCAAAAGAATCCGAACTCTTTTCTGGAGGTCTCATTCATGTTCCTAGGGGGTAACCTTTTTGACTACCTGGCGCACACAGCCTGTCCTTGAACACACTATACTTCTTCCAGAATCGACTGGCGAAATCCGAAAGCCACCTCGTAATACTCGCCGCCGGGTTTGTGGCTACTGAAGTCTTGAATTGGAAAACATGGTTCATTCATCCACAAGAAACATCCCTTCAGGATACTGGATATTCTGCAATAGGCGAAGCACGGTGACTTGTGAGCGCTGTGTGACTGATCCGGCACGGGGACTTTTCTGTGTCTTGAATAGTCCTGAATAGCTCTTCCTTACACTGTCAGCTCATTATAGATCTGTATCAGAGCTCCAAGATCTATTACAACCACATCCTAGCATCACAGTGCCAGCTCGACCCAACGGTGAAGGAGCCGGGGGGGATCCAAATTGGGGTTCCCAGAACGTACAGTCCTGAGTATACAGTATCACAATGGCGATAAATCAGAAGATTAGGTGGCGTGGAAGCGATTTGGGTTTGCGCGACCAGCATTCAGCAAGCAGGAAGTGACACGCTATTTGTAGCATAGGAGGAGGAGCCGCGGTTCGAGAAGAAAGGCTTGAATGACCAGGTATCCGTACTAATGAGGCCTTTCTAGGGATTGGATGAATTCGTTGCCGAATCTCAAATCTCGCCGGCTACAAACTAGCTGAGATCACAGCGGAATCAATCCTGGGGTTCATATTTCTCCGCGGTTAGAGGCCCACCATGAGCATATTGACTCGTGGCGTCTGATTCATATGCATTTAGTATAACTCATGTACAGACCTGATATATTGAAGCCTGACCAAGTTGTAAAAAAGCCAATTAATCACAGAGCGCCTATATCAAGTTCCTCGCCCTGGAGTTTATATCCGTGTGGGGAGACAGGGACCAGGGCGAAGGTACCTCCGACTATGATGCCTACAATGTCTTGTCTAGGAAGGCTTCAAACCCTCCCAGGTGGCAATATTACGTACTGCAAGTAGAGACCAAGAATAGAGACGGTCTCTTTACTTGGTAATGGCATCAACTACTGCCCAAAAAAAGAGCATAGTAGGCTCTGTCAAGTATGCAAAAGTCCACCAGGAAGGCAAATAGACCAAAACGCTCGGAATCTATAAAAGGTGCGCAATCATCACGATGAAACACCTAGACAGATCTAGATATCAGAGTACGATTACAACTAATCATCAGAATGATTCCCATCCTATGCCTCGGTGCCCTCCTGTTCGGTTTGGTCCTTTTCCACGTCCATAAAAATCTCATCAGTTCGCCGCTCCGACATCTCCCAGGCCCTAAGTCTTTCGCTTTTACCAAATGGCGTCTTGGGTATGAGGAGTATCGCGGGATGCGTACCCAGTGCGTCAATAATCTTCACAAGAAGTACGGCGAGGTGGTACGAGTGAGTCCATACGAGGTATCGTTTAGCAGTCTGTCGGCACTACGGAAAATATACGGCTCAGGAAGTCGGTTCGAGCGGGATGACTTCTATCAAATGTTCGATGCCTATGACCGCAAGGTCTTGTTTAGTTATTCAAGTGGGATAGACCACCGCGGTATGTACATCTCTCCTAGCCAATATGAGAAGAGTAGGTATAACTGACTTGCCCAATCCAGAGAGAAAGAAGATCTTGAATAGTGCGTATACGAAGACAGCCATTATGTCTCCCAGCAACGTCGACATGATCGAAGAAAAGGTCAAGGACTTCCTTGCTCTTGTCCAGCGAGACTCCTCGGCCACCGGAGCCGTGGAGATATTTTCTGCGCTGCATTACTTCGCCATGGACAGCGTCTCGCACTTCGTCTACGGCGCGACGTCTCCGGGACGCACTACAGCAATGAAAGGAACACGCCAGCATCGTGGGATCATCGACGACATGCTCGATCCAGCTCGGAGGAAACTATTCTGGTATGCGGTGTTCTGGCCCCGACTCACAGAGATGCTGTATGCCCAGGGAGCGATTGTGCAAAAGTCCCTAGCGTCTTTCGGGCTTCTTCCCATGAAGACGCCTACATACACCGGCCTGCGCAAGCACAACTTTCCAGTGATCCAGCATCTCGAAACACAGCAACTGCTCGGCTCAGATGACTCCCTCGCATCGCGCCTTCTCGCAGGAACGATCCCGTCGGCCAAAGCGTCAGCGCCAATGGACACCCTCGATGTTGCTGCTGAATGTTCCGACCACTTTCTGGCCGGTATTGACACCACGAGCAATACCCTTATGTGGGTCATCTATCAGCTTTCGAGGCCCGAAAACGAAGGGTTCCAAAGTAAACTCCGCGCCGAGATTCAAGCCTTGGACGGTCCTGCCGGGTCCGGGACTTTCATATATCCAGAAAAGGCCGGAACGCTGCCCTATCTCGATGCCGTCATCAGGGAGACGTTGCGGCTTCATGCCCCTTCCCCTGGGAGCGAGCCTCGATGGTCCACGAATGACGAGGTTATTGATGGTTATACTATCCCGCGGGGCACGGTTGTAAGCATCAGCCCGTACACACTCCATCGGCAGCCCCAGGTGTTTGCAAATCCATTGCGATTTGACCCAGAGCGGTGGCTGGGTCCCGAAGACCAAGTTGCAGAGAGAAAGAGGTGGTTTTGGGCTTTCTCGAGCGGTGCAAGGATGTGTATCGGGGTACAGTAAGTTCCAGGGCTTGCTTGAAACTGGTCCCAAGGGCGATGCTAACAGTTCACCAGTCTTGCTATGGCGGAAATGACCACGCTATTGGCAAATATCTACCAGAATTACTGGACGCACATCCCGTCTGAATACTTGCAGGTATCGCCGGGAATGTCGGCCCGTGGTGATTTGTTCTATGATGAGCACCTTTCGCAGGTCGAGGAGCATAAATGTTGGATCCAATTCGTTCCAATTCGCGCTTTATCCACGTGCCTGCAGGGATGTGTTTGACGGGGCTTGTATCTCAAAAGTAAGTTAGCGACGTATAAGGTATGAATAGGTAGTGTCTTTGCGATTCTCATACGATTGTGGCAATCGCACCTCTAAACGAGGACGAGCGCCTCGATAAGCGAAAGCTTTTTATTGAAGGATCATGTACTTCTGGACGCAAGTTTTGCGAGCATACATGCACAAGTCTACCTAGCTCTAAATGTCGGGGTTTGGCAGATCCCACTGTGACTAGTAGATCCACCACAGACCTCACCCAGATCAAATAGTCTTCCACTTATACATTTAAGCAAGATGCTCAGGGTTGACTTGCTGTCCTCTAGTCCTACACCAACCTGCACATGGTGGAACCGTGACTAACCAGCCTTGGTACCTTGTCTAACCTACGATGAGTATTTTGTGTCAAGACGTATCCTCTATTGACCATCGAATCAATCATTGCCTACATGGATAAGAACCTAGATGTTGATGATACAGCTCATGACTACCCTTTCGCCGGCCCCCAGACTATCCATTAATCAATAAATCATTCCACTACCGGTAGAACTCCAGTCTGTCCGCTTCCTGGCCGGTCTTGACTTGGGCAGAGTAAGCATCCTCTAGATCGGACTGGATGATGTTGTAGCGGTTCTTCCGAACGGCGCGCAGACCAGCCTCCTGCATGATCGCCGCAATGACGGCACCAGACAGAGGCTCGTTACGAACGATCAATGAGTCCAGGTCAACCTCTGGGGACAGGGACATCTTGGACGCGATGGTAGTAAAGATCAAGCGGCGCTCGCGTCGGTCACGGAGCGAGGGGAATTCGATCTTTCGATCCAAACGACCGGGACGCAACAAAGCCGGGTCTAGCGTATCGGCACGGTTGGTAGCCATGATGACCTTCACATTGCTCGTCTGTTCGAAACCATCCATCTGGTTCAAGAGCTCCAGAAGGATACGCTGCACTTCACGATCCGCACCGGTCTGCGCATCGAAACGCTTCGTGGCAATAGCGTCAATTTCATCGATGAAGATGATGGCAGGAGAGTTCTCTCGGGCCATCCGGAACACATCGCGAACCATGCGAGGACCTTCTCCCAGATACTTCTGCACAAACTCGGAGCCGTTCACGCGAATGAAGCTGGCAGTCGTGCTGTTCGCCACGGCCTTGACCAACATGGTCTTACCAGTTCCCGGGGGGCCGTAAAGCAGGACACCGCGAGGAGGGTCGATACCTGGCCGGGGGTCAGCTACAAATGACCGGGGGATAGGGAGCCACATCGTCCATACCGATTTGCTTGTAAAGATCAAAGTGTGTCAAGGGCAATTCGACCGCCTCCCGAATCTCTTGCTTCTGCATATCAAGACCACCCACATCGGCGTATGTCACGTCCGGCTTCTCGCTTTCACCCAGCATGGCAATGGAGGAATCCGCCTCTGGCGGCAGGATATCCACGAGGGCATTGGAGTGTCGGTGGAGGGCGACCGAGGAGGAGGGCTTGAGCTTTTCACGGTCGAGAGTAGAGAGGATGCGGACAACATAATTCGAGCCGGTCGACGACTGCACGATACCGGTGCTAGATTGAGAGGATCAGCGTGTTTCTCCCTCCGCTTCAGACGGGTGTATTACTTCTGATCGATCGCTTCCATGAACTGGCCGATGACTAGGGGAACGCTCTGTATCCGCTTGATCTCCTCCTGTGCACGAACGAGTTCTCTTTTCAGGCTCCTGATGATTTCAAGTCAGCCACCGCCGCTAATGCTGTGGATGGAACGGTCCATGGCAACATGCCTCTGCTCATCCTTGATGTACTCCTCCTGGAGTTGGATGTATCTACCACCGAGCGTCAGCCATCAGAAGTGAATATTCCCAGTCCAGTGTAACATACTCTAGATGTCTCTGGAGCCGTTTCAAGGTCGCATATTCATCACCACCATCAGTCCCCGTGCCTTCGATGGAATCTATGTTGGGGATGGTGTCCAGCGGAGCTGACTTGGTAAGAGGCGTGACGTTGTTCGCCGGGTTTTCCACGGCGACGTCTCCCATGGCGAAGGTGATTGATAGACGAAGGGACTGGTGAGGATAAGGGATGTGATTGAGAGTGGCTTCAAATCGGTAAGCGGGGAGGGTGGTATGTATGAAGCAGTCGTGCGGGTTTGTAGAGGGTGCTGGAGCTGCCAACCTGGATCACGTCGGTAGCTTCCATTTTGGTCACGTGATTGATGAGCTCGGCCCAGCGTGGCAACGTATTTGGCGGAAGGGAATCGAACCTACGGAGTAGACGTTAATCAACAGCGGCTACAGAGGCTACTAACTATTGCACTAGAAAGAATTCCAACAATCTCAGTTTCAGCTTGATGACTACTGACCTTTGGTTCGTTATAGGCATGTCAACAAAGTAGCAATATTCCGCGGGCCTGTGTCGGGCTCATTTCTAGTGCCCGTGTAACCCAGTGGATGGGTGTATTTGCATGCTTGCCGTCTGTTTCGGTGTGAAATCACTACTGTTGATCACTCAGGCGCAAGGTTTACAGGTACTATGGATCACCGCAGCCTACCGTACAAACGACTCTGGCTTGGTCCAGATGATCAGAATAAAACTTCGGGGAAGACCCGACGGTACCTAGTAGGTATATATGAGATTCATTCTCTCTCCCCAGTTAGTACAGATAGGGGTAAATCGGACTGTTTGCATGGGCATCTTGGTCGGTATCTAATCTCTCAAAGAGTGAACCCGATCCAATGTATGAGGAAATAATAGTGGAGCATCTAAAAGACGTGGCAGGTGGGACAATGGGAACCGAGCCGTTGGTCCCTAGACAAAGTGGTATTTTAATGCATATTCTTCATCAGAAATAATAATAATAATAATTAGAAGGAAAAGGATTTTCTCCCCGATGGCGTTGAAATGGACGGGGACGAATGCGTGCAAGGGCTGGGAGAGGTGTGTTCATCCATACCTGACGGACTACTCAGATCGGGCGGATTATTCGGTGGGCTCCCCCAGTTCAAGCATAACTAATTAGAAGAATAAAATCGCCCTTTTTCTTTTCCCCTTCCCTTCCGACCTTCCTTTCTCCTCCTTTACTCTTGCTGTAGCCTGTTCTTCTTGATTTCTCTCCTTGTCTTCCGGATTTGGGCTGGAACTCATGAGTCCTGTTCCTTCTATCAATTTGCATGGGACCCAGTCCTTGATATATATTCACACACCCACACACTACACGAACTAACCGAAGTATCTACGGACATCTGGGGTTGCTATTGTTAACAAACTATACATTATACCTCCATCTCACTGCCCGCGCAAACCTACAATGGAGCCTATGGTCGATTCAAGGCTGCTTGGTGGCTCACTAACTGAAAACCGTGATCCAGAGCCGTTTAGAAAGGGAGGGTTTCCGGGATGGGCTAGTTGGCGACTGACTTAACTCGTCCACGACCCTTGAGGTGAACAACCAGAGGACCGGGGGATTTTGTGTGAGAAAGCCACCAGAGGTTTTCTTGACTCCATGAGACCACATCCAAAGCGGGTCATTATGCCATGACATCCACCATGAGCGATGCGATGCGATGAAGAAAGGAAAGAGGAACGACCCGGGGATTACCTAATCCTTGGTACTGCCGTCTGGTTCCGCCTACCGCATTCTTCCAGCCCCCTTTTTTTTCGAGCAACGACTGCGACGGAGAGCACTTGATGGACTGACTTGCTTCGATGGTAAAATAACTTACTGGGAAGTATCACCAGTGTTTCCGTCCAGTACGTTTGCTTCCCTTCCAATCCTTCAGACGCAATCCCTGGGTTTCCCTTAGTTCCATTCTCCCCCTTTGGAGGCGTTCCCCCTTCTCTCTCCACGCTGTCCCCATTCTTGACCTTCGACCCCGTGCCTCCACTTCATCGCCTTCCCAAGCGATCACCCTCTCTCTGGGCGAGCGTAGGGGATTGCAGGATTAAAAAAAAAATTATCGGTTGTATACTTACTAAAATAGAATACATATAGTTTCAGATCGCTGCATTATTGTACATACTGCACCCTTTGTCCAGGTACGCTTGTCACCCTCCACCCCCTTCCTGCTTGTCTTCATTCGTCTTTTTCGTCCCCGGGATCAGCTGTGGCCACGCACTGGCTACGGACCAGTCAGCCAACCTGCCATTCTTCCTCGGGCCCTACCATGCGCCTTGCGAATCCGACACATGGTGTTGATGGTTACAGCTGATCTATGGCTTATCCGATAATCTTGATTATCATTATCTTTTTTATTACTTTATTTTTTTTATACCCTTTCCTCTATCACAGCATTTGCTGAGCTATTCGCTCTCTTTATGAACTCTTGGCTGATGCGGTTTCTGCCTTAGTCCTGATTTTTTCCTGCCTGCGGCACCCACGGTCCCGTGACCTGTCGACCTCCTGCAAACTCACAGTCCTTCCAAACCGCTGCCATTTCGGGGTCGGCTTCCCATCCCTCCGCTTAAGAGTCGGCATTTTTTTAGTTATTCAGCCTTGTCGGTATGTACCTCCTATACCACTTCATTTGTCCTCTGGATAACTGTTCCTCTCATCTACCCTGTTTTTGTGTCCCCCCTGATTGTCTACATGTCGTGGTGGTCTGCCCTTGATGTTCGAGTCGCCGACTCCCGTCGCGCGATTCCTATCTCCCCATCCCGACGCGTCGTGACATCGTGGACGATCATTTATCCATTCCAATCACCCCGCCGTGCTCTTTGAATTGATGGGCTTCGCGTTCCGATTCGTACTGGTCGGGTGTTGATGGCGGCACCTTGACATGAGATCTCCCGCGCACATGCCTCTACCGCGATCGCTAACTCCTCACCTCACAGATGGGTTGGTAAAACTATACGACATGAATGCCTGGCTAGCCGACGCCTCGAACCTCCCCAACCATGAAAATGGTGCGTTCCACCAGGCGACCATTGATCCGTCAGCCGCCTTTCTCCATGCGTCACCCACTCCGGATCCCAACCAATTTCAACGCATGTTCAACAATGGCGTCCCGCGAAACGTATCCCCTGGCTTCCACAACCCGAATCAAGTGATCCCGTCCAAACGGCCGCGGCCCGAAGATGCAATGTCAATGTCGCCCAGACAAGCACCTGGTGGATTGGGTGCATCGCGATCCCAGACGCCTCACCAGGTACCCTTCCCGGGGTACCAGGGGCCGGCAAATGGAGCTCCGCAGTTCGCACCGCATCCCTCCCAATATCAGCATCTTCAACAAGGGGCCTCTCCGAATGTGACTCAATCTCCCGTTATGCAAGACTTCGACCAACATGGGGTCCAGAGAATGGGCACTGCCTCTCCCAGTCCCTTCTCCCCCGCTGGTCCTCATGTGGGTCCCCAAATGTCTCCCTCCCAACCGGATCACCCAAGCCGGGTGAATACCCCTCAGAACAATGCCTTCATGCCGGGCCAGCCATTTACCCAAGGCATGGCGCCACAATTTCCCCCTGGCACTGCGATGACCTCCGCTGCTGTGCAGGCGCCTATGCAGGCCCAATTCGGGGGGATGCCTCAAAATTATCAACAGGCAATGGCCGCCCAACAGCAGCAGCAGCGGATACATGCCATGCAGATGCAAAACCAAGGGCGCCCCATGGGGATGAATCCGGCCATGGCGGGACGCCCGGTAGCTGCGGGGATGAATGCCGTTTCGAATCCCCAGCAAATGGCCGCAATCAGGCAGATGCAGCAGACGATGGCAAAGCCACCGAACCCTGAAGCATTTATGAGATCGTTACAGAAGTTCATGATGCAACGGAACCTTCCACTCGATCCCAACCCTATCGTTTGCGGCCGTCCCATCAACTTGGTCCAGCTCTATGCCGTTGTCATGAAGTTGGGTGGCTCAAAGAAGATCAACGCTACGAATATGTGGCCAGTGATCGCGCAGCAGCTGCAGTTTCCGCCAATGCAATTCCCGATGGCCGTACAAGAGATCCAAAACCACTATCAGCGGAATCTTGCAGCATATGAACAAGCTTTCCTCACCTCGCAGCAAAAGAACATCGCAGACCAGATGCAGCAAGCCTCTCTTCCTAGACAACCCAGTGACCCGTCAGGATTGCAATTCCAGTCACCCGCTGCCAAGCAAGGTCAATTTGAGCAACAGATGAGCCATCCCTCTCCCGTTAACCCGGCCATGTCGAACAACTCACAGCCAAACGTTCCCAACGGCTTTGCTACTCCCACTCCCGTCAAATCCTCCAAACAGCAGCAGCATCGGCTTAGTGTCTCCCGGCAATCCCAACCCCCCGCAACCCCTCATGATACGACACCGCAATTGCCAGGCCAGTCTCCTGCGTCATCCGTCAAGGGTCCCGGGTCTGCGTCCGGAAAGAGTACCGAACAGTTTGACCAGCAGTCGAACCAACCGCTCAGACACGCAATTGAAGACCCCTTCAAACCGATGGTTTTACCGCCGAGTAACTTCCATGGCCCAATAGTTGTGGATGAAATGTATCAGCTGGGCGAGGATATAACGCGATTAAAGCCAAATGTTCCGGCCTTTGCGGAGCTTGGAGTTATTGATATTCATGCGCTCATAATGAGTCTCAAGTCTGGGATTCATGCGGAGATGCGTTTGGCATTGGACACCCTAGCGACAATTTCTTCCGAACCGGCGATACCAATTTCTTTGGATAATTGCGAGGACCTTGTCGATAGTCTTATCGAATGCGCGGAAGATCAAGCCGAGCTTCTTGCGGAACATTCTCCAGAAGTGTCAGATATGATGCTTCTACCCACCTACGAGGAGATCACAAGGGGATGTCTGACTGAATGGACATCTTTAACCGATGTTCCGGAGTTTGGAAGCCTCGAGTATGAACTTGACCGTGCCGTTGACCGACTCATCTGTGTTACGACGATTCTGCGAAATTTCTCCTTTACCGAATCGAACTTTGGAGTCTTGTCCGCTCCCGTGGTGGTCCAATTTTTCTCCACCATCATCCGCTATTTGGGAACTCGCAATATGCTCCTACGGACACACCAAAACACCCTGGATTTCATGAAGGATACCGTCATCTACCTAAGTAATCTGGCCCACAACATTCTGTTACCGAGCAAGGAGGAGGCGCTTTGTTTGCTGTACTTCCTTCTGGCTTTCGCACCATTTCCAGGACCTTGTGGTGCGGACGGCGTTATGTTCACCCCCTACAACCCGTCGATTCACAAATACACCCCTGCCGCCGTGGATAGCTTAGCCAAGCTCCTGGCGAGGGACGAGCCAAACCGGACCTTCTTCCGAGCGATCTTCACGGGTGATGGAAGTGGGATGCTTCAAACCGAGCTCCTCACGCGCGCATTTGGCCTGGCCATCTCCCCCGTACCCGACCAGCCTCGGAAACCGCTCGTCGTCGCAGATGCCCGCAAGGTCTTCCTTATGCAAGGCCTGTTGGCCGCAGATATTCTTTCTGGATTTGCAGATGGATCGCTTGCAAAGACTTGGCTTGAATCTACGGACGGTTTCGCCATACATCTCCTGCGGCTTTCTTGCCTTCTGAGCACGGACCGCGTTCCTCCCGCGCAAATCAACCCACGCCAAACCCATGCTGCACGAGGGCAGGCGGAGGCGGAGGCCTCTGCATATAGTTCAATAATCAACCGTGGGCTGACCATTCTCCAGCGACTAGCGGAGAAGTCAAAACAAGTCGAGTCGGATTCGGCGTTGCGGTTTCCGTCGGGGATAATCCCCAAGAAGGAAAGCCTACTTGGGGCTTTGTTGATGCAAAATGTGGACCCGGGCGTTGTTCGGCAGTTGATTACCTATGCGCGACTTGCGGAGTGATGTGCTTTTTTTTTTTTTTGGATCGGGCAGGTTAGGGATGTATGATTGGGATTTGGTTTGATTTTTGGTCATTTCTAGCGCAGGCGAAGACCGAGCATTATTTTTTGTCAATATGCAGCTCTTTTGGTGTTCTTTCTCATCATGTCCGTCATCCGTCGTCAGTAAAGTACTTCACTGTTTCTCCCCCTCTGTTTACGGTTTGCCGTCTTTTGCCTCTGTTGCGTTCGGCGTCGGCGGGAAGACTCGTGAGACATGTCGTGTATGTCTGTACAATGCTGAATACCCTGACTGAAAGAACATGTGTGACGTCTGAACGGGTAATATTGTCCTTGTAGCGTGATTAGGGTGGCATGCTGCGTGTTGCCGCCTCACGTCATCGGCATAGTTCGACCGACCAACAAGTAAAGCATCGGGGTCTACGGGCCAGCGAGCTTTGAATCATGCCACCGGCGCAGCAGACACCGCTCCGATGCTACAGGATCTACGTATCCGTCATACGATCATGGATCGCGGCATACTAACACGGGAATCATATCCAATCCGTATCTAGACTGATTGAGTTTCTCCTTTGTGAGATGTGCTAGAAAGGAACAGAGCCATTCGCCAAGATTAGTCACACAATTAAGCAACCGTCAAGTCATTGGACATATACACAGGGTACAGAGAGCTGCACGAAGGGTGAAGGAAGCTAGGGAGATGAGAACGATGACAAGAAGAAACCATGCCAGTGCAGAGCATACGCAAATCAAAAACCAGACCTGAACTGAAAATGCGACAGAACAAGAACACCGACAGAGAATAGTACAAGGGTGTGTAAACGACAAGGCACAGCTGCATGAGAGTTCAGAGGGAAAAAGAAATATAAGAAAGAAAAGAGAAAAACAGCCACGGCTGTTTAGCCGCTATTTCCTGTCATCCGCTGCTTTTTTGAACCCGTTCGTCCCGCTTTTGTCTCGGATCCATTGGTTTGATGATGCTCTGTGGTGGGCCATGACTTTTAGCCCCGAAGCTTTCACCTAGATGATGGGTAGGTGGTCGACGAGGAAGAGTATGATGAGGAAGGGTCGGAGAGTGAATGGTCATCGACAGAGCCGTTCGTATTTGTTTTAGGTACTTAGAAGTTGCGTTCCGAGAGGAACTTCAAGATCTCGGGTTTTCGCCAACCCTGTTCGACGAGCGTTAGCAAAGAGCCACGTCCGCGCAAATGGAGCCTACCTTGACGACGATGTGCCCATTGAGACGGTTGATCGTCACATCCGGACTCTTGGGGTCGATGTTCAGGTACCGCGCAAGGTCAGTCCGCAGAGCGTCCAGGTCACCTTCGGTCTTCTGGATCTTGGTCTGTTGCTTGGTACCACCGGCTTTGGTGACGAGGTAAACGGGGAGCTGATTGGAGGCAGTGCGACGAATGAAGTAGGGGAGATTGGTGGTTTGCAGGTTTGCAGCGGCCGGAGAGGGAGCGCCAGCCGACGGGCTGTTCTCTCGAAGGGTCTGGGATTGGCGCTTCAGTTGCACCAGGAACGTGCGACATTGATGCGTCGGGACATAGGAGCGGGGGGTGAGACGCTGGAGGGATCGGGGGGAGTGCTCTGGATGATGACGAGTCAGTACCTGTTTGAATGCGTCTTCTTTCAATGCGCCTTCGTGATAGTATTTTTTTTTTTTCCGAGTCCACAGCGAGGTAGTCGCAGCAGACGGATACCCATGGAACGCGCGGAAACCGGCACGACTTACGGAAATGGAGAGATCTAGGTTGAGAAGATAGCGTAGAAAAAGAACTACATGTCCCTGATAGCGAGGAGGTGGGCTGGGTGGCCGTCTGGAGATAGAGAGGCAGCGCCGTTGCTTGCTTGCGAACGGCCGAGCAGACCGGACGGGACTGCAGGAGGGAGGCCATCGGGAGTCTGGGGAAAAGAAAGCCCAAGAGACCAGAAGGGGTGGAGATATGAGAGAGAACGCCGAAGAGAGAGCGCTCCAAGAGAGAGGAAAGGGAAAAGGGAGGAGGGGAGGCGAGGATGATGGACCTGGACGTTAGAGAGAGCAGCAACTTGCAAAGATGAAGTGATTTCTTTGCTTCGAGCGCGGAGACCTGCCGCTAGTCCCAAAGCGGGCTAGCGCGACCACCAGCCCTCCCGCCCACATTTTCGCCAGCGCAAAAGATGTCGCCGCACACTCGAGACTTCCCAACGGACGAGATCGCATCGCGACACCACTTTTACTCCCCACACCCTCCATTTATCTCTCATACCCCTCCGCTGCCATCTCTCCTGCTCAATTATGGCAGCCAACGTCCCCCCGTCCGCTGAGACTTTACTCAGCGGTGCCGCCGCTCACCCGCCGAAAACCGCTGAAGAGATCGCCAACCAATATGACCTCCTGCCCAAGTTGATCCCCTATCTCGACCGCCATCTGGTTTTCCCGCTGCTCGAATTCAGCTCCGGCCAGGATGATGATAAGGAGGTTGTCCGTGCGAAGTATGAGCTGCTCAAGCATACCAACATGACCGACTATGTCGCCAATTTGTGGAAGGAAATTAACAACTCCGACACCATCCCCGACGAGTTCGTGAAGAAGAGAGAGGAGGTCCTCGCCAAGCTGGAAAACTATCAGGAGGAGAGCTCGAAGATTACCGAGTTGCTGCAGGATGAGGCTGTTGTGGGTAACTTGCGGAGCGACAAGGTTGCCAACTTGAGATTCCTCGAGGAGCAGCACGGCGTCACCCTGGACATGGTCAACAGCCTCTACGACTACGGTCGGTTCCAGTACAGCTGCGGTAGCTACGGCACCGCCGCCGAACTGCTCTATCAGTTCCGTGTTCTGTCCACCGACAACGACAAGGTCGCCTCCGCCACATGGGGTAAACTCGCCTCGGAGATTTTGACCACCAGCTGGGAGGGTGCCATGGAGGAAGTCCAGAAGGTCAAGGAATCGATCGAAACCCGGCTATTCAACAACCCTCTGGGTCAGCTCGAGAACCGCTCCTGGTTGATCCACTGGTCTCTCTTCCCCTTCTTCAACTACGACCCCGCCCGCGACGTCCTGACCGACCTCTTCTTCTCCCCCGCCTACATCAACACCATCCAGACCAACTGCCCCTGGATTCTCCGGTACCTCGCTGCCGCCGTGATTACCAACCGCAACCGTGCCCACAAGAACAGCAGCGCCTATCAGAAGCAGTTGAAGGACCTGATCCGGGTGGTCCGCCAGGAGGGCTACGAGTACTCGGACCCCATCACCGACTTCGTCAAGGCGCTCTACATCGACTTCGACTTTGAGGAGGCCCAGAAGAAGCTGGGTGAGGCTGAGGATGTGCTGCGCAGCGACTTCTTCCTGGTTTCGGCCGCCGACGCCTTTGTTGAAGCTGCCCGCCATCTGATCTCTGAGAGCTACTGCAAGATCCACCAGCGGATTGACATTAAGTATGTTTCCGAAGTTGTATGAGCTTCCAGTGAGCGTGTGAAGCTAACATTGTCCAGGGACCTCTCTACCCGCCTTGGACTGAACCAGGACGAGGGTGAGAAGTGGATTGTGAACCTGATCCGTGACACCCGGGTCGATGCTAAGATTGACTACAAGGAGGGCACGGTCATCATGAACCACCCTCCCCAGTCGGTGTATCAGCAAGTCATTGAGAAGACCAAGGGCGCATTCTTCCGGACGCAAGTCCTGAGGTGAGTTTCTGCATCATCGAACCCATACTCGTGTTGGTCTGGAAGCTAACCATTGACTACCCAGTGCCGCCGTTGCGAAATAAAATAAAAAAAGAAACCCCGTGTTTCAAAAACAGGATTCGTCTTTTACCGTTCTCTCCGTGGTTCTGTTCATCTTAGTATATGCCCGTGAAACCCAACGGTGGGCTTCCTTGAACGATGGGACCAAGCAGAGTGGCATCAGGCTGGCGTTCCGGTGGTCCACTTTTCATGTTCTCTTTGCTCTATCCCCTTCTCCCTATATTCTCTGTCCTTATTCCTTTGTCTTTACGATCTAGTTAGACCCCTCCTAAATTTTGAGTGATGATGGAAGAAGATTCTGCCCTTCAGATGTTCATGTGCCGGGAAGAGCTCACAGAAAAGTATAAGTGTGAAAGGGAGAAGACCGCAGTCAGTACAAGCGTCCTCTGATGGAAGATTATCCTCAGGATACAAGGCTGCATTCTATGTGATTCCATGCTGTTACGAATTGATCTATAGAGATGAGTGGAAATATGACTCTGCGGATTGCTTTCTTGGTATCCGTTCGATAGTAGGCAATGGCGACTGGATCTGTATGTTTTACGACGAACATGTCATCTAGATGAGTATCATCCCAGCTATTATCACAGCATGGTGGTTAAGATCTCCGTATCTAACCATGAAAAACAACGCGAAATAGGTATATCTAGCTTCCAAACAAGCAGAACAGGCAACGCTTGGGCCATGCACAAAGGTCGCTAATGTAATGAAGATGCGGCCTGCCAATCGTACAGGGGAGGCCAAAACCAGAAAGGCCACAACATAACGAAAAGTGTCTATCCAGATCATTACCGATCCCGTCGAGATTCCGTTTCCACTGCCCGTCTGCGCGGCAGGGTGCGCACCGGCACAATCTCATTGATATACGGCTCCGAAGAATCCATGACCGAGTCTCCGGCCATGCGGAGGGATTCCTGCCGTTCATATTCTCGAGACATGACTGCTAGGTCGTTGATTTGTTCCTGGCTCGCGACTGATGTCAGCTCTATTGATCCCGATATGCGTCTTTCAGTGAAGAGGAGTTCAGACCCGTGTCAGAGGGACGCCAACAATGAGATAGCCTTCTCGCCCCTTTTGATATTTGCATCCATGTGTTAGGGATATTGTGCTCAAGCCTTTTGCGTCGGAGGAGTAGGAGTAGGAGAGTTCGTCATGGTGGATATACCTGGTAAGTATAGGGTCTGACGGAGGCGGACGGGCCTAGGAAGTATTGTATCTGTCCGAGAACAATGTGGCGCGAAAGGCCGTATCCTGGGAGCCAGTACTGCTGGACTTGGGACATTTTCTCTCTTTTGCAGGGGAAGGAGTGTGGTGGGTTTCGCTCTCGAAGGTCAACGTCGAAAGCCACTTATGGACGACGGTCTACGCGATAATTCGGACGATTAAATATCCCGCTATAGGACCTCTTTCTTTTTTTGTTTTGGCCCCTCCCTGCGCAAGGGAAGACTAATACCGAGGGATCAAACCGCAAGATCGTCGACCTTTATGTATAATCTGGTGGTAGATCGGCTTCTACAACGCCCGAGAGCAACGGGTCCGGAGCAGAACTGATCAGCAACGTCGAGAACAGTCCGAGACCGGCGCCACGATAAAAAAAGAAAACAAGTCTGAAGCTCACTCGTCTATAGCAATTGATCCTGCTAGGATCAGGACAGGATAGGGAGAGGCCCCTTTTCTTGCCGGACGCCGGAGGGACCGCCTCACTTTTACATCCAACCCCTTTGCTCGAGACAAAGTGAGGCTTGCCCTCCAATGGAAACTAGAGACGCCCGCGAATCGAAAAGAAGGCGGACAATAGTGCCAATAGGCCTGGATGTACTGCGCCCGGAGGGCGTCCTTCTTGTTCTGTTTTGTTTCTTGGCTCATTCTGCGGTGAACATGCAGCCCGGGATGGTCTGCTGCGAGCGATGATGCCGTGGCTCCAGGAGCCGAACCCCCAGGGGACATTAATGCCTGCACTAATCTGCAGCTCTTCTCGGATCCTCTCGGCTGCAGCCACTCTCCTTACGGGGTCAGGGTTGGGTGCATGCAGAGACTAGAACATCCCAGCAACCGAAATTGACAGCTGCATGAAACGAGATCGATACTAATTAAGACTTTTCCACGCGCAGATCTAGGAAAACCACGTTGAACTCAGTTGGAGTCACGGCCAACGCGAGGCCAATCACGACAGTATATTCAGGCTTAGTGGGCGCTTCAGCGCGTTTCTTTTTCGTCATCTTGTCGGTTCGGTGGCTTCTTTTGCCCTTCTCTCTCCACCTGCTCTCCGGACTTCTTCGTGTCGACCCAGTGGGAACGTGGACCAGTCGGCAATAGGGAGCTTAATCGCATATGAGATGCATGACTCGAGGGGTCTGGAGAAGGAAATAGAGAAGGATTAGCTCTCACATGCACATCCAGAGAGATGCTGGCACGTTTCAAGCAGATTCGCTAAGTCCTGGCCAAGCAGTAATACATATTAGCGATTCATTACTACATGGCCGGTGCCAGCGGTCAAGTCTGCGTGCGTTCTCTCCGACATCTCAGCAATTCCTAGCGCCCGGAGCCAAGAGGTGGGCCATGTATTATCTGCTGCAAGCGCATTCGGTTGCTGCACTCACACGGCGGATCTGACCGTGATCGAAGTGGAATTGTATGTCCTCGGACTGTCTCCGAATTGGAGAGGATGAGGCGCCGTCTGCTAGTATAAAGTCTATGATAAACAATCACGGATTAGTACTCCTATCAGTTAGCTATTTGCAATATCCGCCCTAGTTGAGCCACGTATCTTGCAACAGTAGGTGAAAACACCCCTCATCATCCCACACCCACAGGCTATGTGTTTTGCCCCGCTACAACGGGTTGACCCAGGATGGGTGATAGCAGAATCCGAGCCCCAGCATCACATATAGGCTAGGATTATTCCTGGGTGTAACGGTGAGACTGCCATTGTCGTGTGACCGGTGATGTGTGGCGAGTTACAGGGGCAATGCTCCCTCAAATGACAACCCGGAAAGAGGACGCAGCCAATTTGCGCCAAGGAGGTGGAAAATGAATCCTCAGCGTGCAGTTGGCGGTGCAGACGGAGAACGAAGACTGAATGCTTCGTAGGTCAAACGACCGCAAGGCAAGTGGTGTGCAATGCTTTCAGTATTATTGTCTATCTCTTTTCATAACTCGTCCCATGATAACTCTGGCCCAAATTACATTACCAGGCTATTCACTAATATCACAGCTTCAGTTCGGGGGAACATAGGGGTGCACAAGCATATCGCTGAATCTGTGATGGCCGTTAGTAAACCAGTAACTTTCAACGCTTCCACACAGGGTACTGACTTTTCCAATTTCTCCTTTCCTCGCACTTCTTCCACCAGCAGTGGCATTCTCACGACGTTGAAGTCTTCGTACAGCTCCTCGATCTGCTCGAGGTACTTTTTCTGCATCTTTCTCCGGGCGTTGCACTGGTCACACTCGCTTCCATCCTTGGGGAAGAGCAGCTGGTTGACGACAATAGCATGGGTGTCGATGCTGTAGCTCGTCAATTCTTGGATCATACGCTCTGTCTCATACAGCGACAGGAACTCGGCAATGCAGACACACACAAAGGTGGTCAGATCCGCATCCTTGAACTGTGAGTTGACCTCGCTGATGGTTTCCCGAAGAGACTCCATCTTCTGCAACAGCTCATCCAGATTCTGGCCCCCGGGGAGACCTCCACGAGCTCCGAGAATGGAGTTGAGCATGGGACCAAACTGAGATGACAGCTGGGAGAGCTTTGCGAGGGCCTTCTCGAGGACTGTGGGGAACTGAAGGAAACGAAGCGTGTGACCGGTGGGCGCAGTGTCGAAGACAATAACCTCGTATGACAGCGACTTGACTTGCTTCAGGACTTCCGCAAAGGACATCGCTTCGTCAACACCAGGAATCTACCATTGTTAGCCCAAATTCGCCCAGAACTAATATACCGTGGCATACGTACGCTGAATGCCAGGTCCTGCATCATGTTGTTCACTCCCAACCCAGCCATCGGGTCATCCTGCTGCGCATCCCCGCTGGCCAAGAGATCCTGGATGCTACCATTCGGGTCAATCTCCATTGCGCTCAGGTTGGTGAATCCATCCACCAGCCGGGCTTCCTTGCCGAACTTCTGGCCGAAGGCATCACTCAGGTTGTGGGCGGGGTCGGTGGAGATCAGAAGGACCGACTTGCGGACTTTCGCAAGTTGGATCGCGAGAGAACAAGAGGTAGTCGTCTTTCCCACACCACCTTTGCCTCCAACAAAGATCCAGCGGAGAGTCTTTTGGTTGACGATCGACTGGAGCGAAGGCTCCATGAGATCATCGTCGTGCACGACCGCGGTGGAGGACATTCTGCCGTATGCGAGGGAAAATGTAGGAGAGGTAATTGCTTTCGGTGGATTTCAAGCTGAAAGTAGTTGATGTTGGGTCAGTCGCTGGCGCGAGGCAACACAGGCGGAAATTCCACGTACCTCGTTATACCCCGCAAAGTCTGGAAGTGACGGCGGTCGAAGCTTCGCGAAGGATCTCTGATGAGAGCAGGGATATTGGCCCAAAAAGATCACTGGGAAGTATTAAGGACACGTTGACCGAGGCGACAGAAACACGACGACGGGGGAATTACTTGTTGGAGGTACACCAAGTTGACCTCCAGCTGTTGAATAGGCACGTGCTGGGGGCTTTGTTGCCTGAGGCCATCGCGGGCCCCGCCAACCACTTTGGGAATTTTCGGTGGTCGCTACACCTCTTCTCCTTCAACATCTGATCCGCTTCATGAGGAAATGCCAGAGAAAGACAGACACTACTAACCCACAGAAATTGAGACAATCCATGCAATTGCACTCACTGAACAAAACACAGACACCTCCAACCTTGCCAATCCCCCGACTGCCCCACTGAAGGTATACTCCGGAATATACGGCCTCGCTATCGGTGGCCTCCGATGCATGACAAGCGGAGATAGAAAACCCCCCTGGACCTCGCCCTGGCGGGTCCAAATTTTCTAACACTCGTCTCTCTCCAGCTCCTCCTCGACCCTCCTCAATCCTCATCTTTCTCTCTACTTAATGGCCCTTGAATCGACAAACAGCGAGCAATTGGGCAGAATCACCGACCGCCTTGGCCTCTACCAGAACCAACTCCGAGGCTCCGACTCCCACTCTTCCTCCATTCCCACAACCTCCAGCGCAACCGCTCCCGCTGCAACTGCTGCCACCATGTCTCGCGATCCGATCACCTGCCACGTTCTCAACACCCTCTCGGGTACCCCTGCGGCGAACCTCCGCGTGACCCTGACTCTCCTGTCCGGCCCGGACACCGTCCAGAGCCCCCTCACCTACACGGCCACCACCGATGCGGATGGCCGCGTGAAGAACTGGACTCCTCTCGTGGGCCACTCTGCCACCGTTCCAGCGGTGCTGTCGGCTCTCCCGACGCCAGACAGCAAGACGAACTGGTCGGTGCGCTTCGAGGTCGGCCCCTGGTATGAGGCGCAGGGCGTGGAAAGCTTCTGGCCCGAGGTCGAGGTGAAGTTCACCGTCAAGGGCCGTGGCCGTGAGGGCGAGGAAGGATGGAGACACTACCATGTGCCTGTGCTGTTGGGACCCTGGAACTACTCTACCTATCGCGGATCGTAAAGGATGCGCACGGCACCGTGGGTAGTATGAGACGGCGTTCGAAAACAATTGCTATTCAATGTGACTGTAGCCACGAAATTGAGACAATGGATTAATGACACGCAACTATTTGCACGTATCTATAACCTTGATTCCTCTATACCTGCTGTCCGCATACGCTGCATACGCTGCTCCAACCCTCACTCCTTCCACCCATCGCCCACCCCGCGCATCCAATTGACTCCCACCAGCTTCAGACTATGCGTCTTTACCCACTCGGCTGCTTTGAAGGAGCGGCGTTGCGTGAACTCCTCTCCTCCGACATCCTCTTTCGAAAGAGCGAACTGCTCGGGCTCCCGAAACAACAGGTACAAGTACCGATGAGGCTTGGACCTGACAGAAAAGTCAGATACCAACCTACATGATGAAGAGCACCAGCCCCATAAGACACTCACTCGTCCTTAGGCCCCGGGCCAAGGTATTCAGTCAACACCGTAGATGTGGCCGTGACGTCACCGGCATCTGCTGGCCGCAATCCCGACACCACCCAATGCCGCCAGTAGGCAAACTTGGGGTCATCGGGGGTCGGTGCATCCGGGTCGATGAGAAGGAGCGTGTAGCGTCTGGATGCGTCTGGATCGTCGGCCTTTCACCAATACCATTAGAACTAGTGATGTCACAGCACTGTCGTGTGGTGGGTGTACCTCTTTAGAGAAGGAAATGGACGGGGCTGCCTTGCATTCGCTCGCCCGGAAGAAGTTCCCATATGAGACTGTCTTTTCTCCGAACTGGACTGTCAATGCCGTGGAAGGAACCAGGTCAGGAGGAAGGAGAGGCTGCAGATCGGGCGTGAGAAGGCCGGATTGAGACAGCGCTTGCGTTAGGTCTTGAGACATTGCTGCTAGGGACGCAGAAAGAAAGTCGAAATATTTGACAAATATCGATAGAGCAACAGTGTCGAAAGAAATGACTTGACGGACTGATATGCAGCGTCTTATATGACGCCGAGGAACTACCTATACATCCTCCCCTTTTAGTGGTGGAATAATACGAAATGTCTCCTGGGCACTCTACCCCACCATGCCATAGAAAGCTGCATGGATAAGTCCATACTCTGAATTCGAAGAACCAGTAAAAACGATTGCCCAAAACTACTGTTTTATCTATCCGCTGCCGAGATCATCGCCTCAATCGCGGCCCTGTCACCACTCTGCTCAACTAAACTCCGAAACACCCCGTTCTCAATCCCCATCAGAACATCGGGTCGATCGAACTCGACCACCTGCCCACTATCTAGAACGAGAATCCGATCAAAGTCCGCAATCGTCGACAATCGATGGGCGATGACGAGCAATGTACAGCCCTGGATCTCTCGTATTGACCGCTGGATGCGCAGATCCGACTCCATGTCGACGGAGGCCGTCGCTTCGTCCATGATCAAGATCTTAGGCCGAGAGACAAGGGCTCGGGCCAGACAGAGGAGCTGTCGTTGTCCCTGCGAGAAATTCCGGCCTCCTTCTGCAATGGGATCTGACAGAGAAAAGAGATCCTTCGCGCAGCTGCTTTGGGCTGCAGTAGATTGCCCCTCGGTATTATCCTGATTTGCTGGAGCGAGGGAAACCTTCTCCAGTGCATCGCGAAGCTCCTGGTCATCATGGTGGTCGAAAGGATCAAGGACCTCGCGTACTGTGCCAGTGAACACGACCGGGTCCTGCGGAATGATCCCTACCCGCGAGCGGAGGTCGTGCAATCGCATGTGAGACACATCGACACCATCAATGAAGATCGAGCCTGATTGGGCTTCGAGGAAACGGAGCAAAGCTAATGTCAAGGAAGACTTGCCCGCTCCAGTACGTCCGACAATGCCGATACGCTCCCCCGGACGCACTGAAAATGTGAGTCCACTCAGGACCGGAGGCAGATGTGGTGCATAGCTGACGTGGAGGTCTGTGACTTCTATTTCGCCTCTTGTCGGCCAGGATGCTGGAACATCAACCCCCGTTTGGGGCTCTGGCGTCAGCTCCGTATACTCGATGACACGCTCTGCGGCATTGAAGTCGAGTTCGATCCGTGTATATTGCGCGAGGAGCCAAGAGATGTTCCCCGACATGTCTAGTGCAAAGCTGAGAGCAAATCCTGCGAGAGGTGCATCTAGTTTTGAGACGCTGACGAACATGGCTGCTACAGTGGTAACAAACTGAGGGTCGTAAATATTAGAGTCAGCCACGACTAGACACAGAGTATACTTTTATATGGAGAAGACTGATACAACTTACCCCTGCTCCTACCAGACTCAACCACAACTCCCTCCAGCAGTTGAACAGTCGACGATGCCAAAAAGCCTGACAATGCGTGTCAATCAACTTGTATATATGGCGCAGATACTCGTTCTCCTTCTTTGACGCCCGGATCGTTGGCAGACCAGCAAGTAGAGAGCTCACTTGTTCGAAGATGGGCGACCTAGCCGTGCTCTCCAGCCGTTTCGCCTCTCGAGCCCCGGTAACGTAGAATGATGCCACAGCCCACGAAGCCAGGACAGATAGGAGTCCGAAGAACACTATTAGCGGCGAGCTCATAAACGCAGCTATGATGACCACGAGAACCAGGACGCTGCTGTGTAGCAACCACCCGAGATTCATGGCAAGGTCTGAATCAACTACACCGAAGTCTGCGGTGAACCGGTTTAGTATACGCCCAGCTGGGGTGGTGTCCAAGAAGGAAAGAGGCGCCCGAAGGATCGTGTCGGTGAATTGCTCAAAAAACGCTTTGGAAGCCCTGAGTGAGCCTTGAAAAACCAGATAATACCGTATCATCTCCAGGAACCAGGACGACAGCGACAGTCCTACAAAGACGCTCGCGTAGATCAAAAGGCGTCGATCAAGAGCAATACCCGGTTCGGTACTTGGCACGTTGTTCATGTCAGTCTGGAGAACAACGGATGGCTCCGGTGCATTGCCTCCGTATTCCCTGGTCCAAAGAGAAACCCAATATGGCGTCACAAGATTTTCAACCAAAGTAAGAGCGAAAAAGAAGAGGATAAGAGCCCAGTGGAGATAGCCTCCGCAAGCCTGCATGTAAGTTTTCCAGACTTCCATCTTAACAGCGCCGATCTCCCGTTTCTCTTCCTCGTAGTACTTCCCAGCGCCGGGATCTTGGGTGCTTGCCCTCGGCTGATAGCGCTCAAGACTATTAAAGCTCGATGTTGATGCGCGTCGTCTGTAGGCGGAGCGACTCATCTGAGCTGCCCCATTTGTGGCCTTAGAACGGTCAATATGCTCTGGGGAAGTCATTGAATGCTCCACGAGAACTCCGTTCTGAACAAGAGCGTTAGGTGTGCCCGCACCCAACACGCAGCCGTTCTCAAGCATCACGCAGTAAGCTGTTTTGCTCAAGCATAATCGGATATGATGGGTGGCAATAATCCTAGTTCGCCCGTCACATAGTCTTCCAGTCAAAGCATGTTCGTAGAGATGCCGACCAACATGAGAGTCGACTGCGCTGAAAATATCATCGAGGACCAGAATGCTAGCGCGGCTATATAACGCTCTCGCTAATGCCAGGCGCCACTTCTGGCCTCCACTGAGATTGATACCATTGGCCCCAATTTCCGTCATATCTCCGTCGGCAAAGGATTTCAGATCCTCTGCAAGCGCGCATGCATGGAGGACTTCGCCATAACGGCTGGGCTCGAAGGGCAGACCGAACAGGATACTGTCTCGAACAGTCGCATTCTCAATCCAGGGATCTTGAGAAACGTATACCATCATCCCAGGAATGGTCCATCTGTGTCGATCGATAGGTCTCTCTGATGCGGGTATCATGGCTGGTACGGAGATGGCACCACGACGAATATCCACTTCTCCAATGATTGCCTGGAGAAGGAGGGTCTTGCCCGCACCGCTCCTACCAGAGATGACTGTAAGCTCCTCAGCAGGGAAGTCCAGGTTGAGATCTTTCAAATGGAATTGATCCTGTGTATCTTTGGGTTCTTCCGACGGCCAAGTAATGGTGGCATCCGTGAACCGAATTGCGTCTCCAGAGGTTCTTCCATCATGGTGCTCTGGGAGTGATAGAAAACGATCTATCCGCCGAGCACTAACGGACGCATCCAGAAAATCAGAGACCATCTCCGGAAGCATAGATAGTGAACCTTCTATCCCCTCAAAGATAGCAAACCCAGTGAATGCAACCGAGGCGGATATCGTTCCGTTAATGTAGACATAGGTTGAAAAGGAGACAACACTCATGACGACCGGCCCGAAAGACCAAAGAGCAACCAAGAATAGGTCGAAAATGTAGACCATGCGCTGGCGCTCGAGTTCTTCGTGGCGAAATTTCAGGATCTTCCGATACCACTCGTTCTCTAGCGCGCTAAATTTGATCTGCCGGATTCCGTGGATAGCTTCGCTCAATACCGCTGACTTTCGATCCCGATGTTCCATAAGGGCCTCCTCGCTTTTGCTATACTTCTTGTTCACAAAGTAGTAGATTGGACTTAGGAGTGCCGGAACAATGCAGCCAGCAAGGGTGGGCTTCCATCCCATGATGTGCACCATGAATATGACTGCAATGGTAAACTCCAGAATACAGTCAAGCATCAGGTGGCTGTAGCTTGCAAAGTCTGAGATGCTCTCAACATCAACTCCAAGCAGATTCAATATTGAGTGTCTCGTCATTGGGGCTGCATCATCCTCGTCCTCATCTTCGTTCCCCGCTGAAGAGGAGGTACTCTCATTATCACCATCAGCAGGTGCTGCCACAACATCTGACAAGCGTATAATCTTGCTGGTAATGACGGCAAATAGTTGTTCATGAACAGGGAGAGATAGCTTCATGTCTGCTATATAGTCAACAAGAGACGAAAACCACGAGGCCACTACCAAAGAGCAACCAAGACCTGCCGCAGTCAACCACAAGTCGACCTGGTTATTCGCCCCAGTGTCGCGTGCTTCGAACTGCCGCAGTATCTTGAAGAGGAAGAACTGTGGCAAAAAGTGACATCCCGAAGAAAACAGCTGAATGACAAGCTGGAAAGTCAGAGTTGGCCAATAAATGCGAATACATCGTCTCCAGAGCTTCCAAGCTGCATTGACGTTTGAAAAGCGGGCGTATAGGGTTTGCGCGCGGACTTCGTCTCCAACCAAGGGCAGATCATCCATCTCAAGTCTGTTTTTCTTTGCTGCGATGGAAAGCGTCTCTCGTGCCCACATGAAGCTGTATTTGGTAAGAAAGGAGACTGCATCTTGTTTGTCCACGGCTTTGCCGTCACGGTAGACAGTTGGGCCTTTTGGAATAGAAAGATTGAGCAGGATTAGGATGATGCCCGCGGATAGTTGAAGGACTGTCAAAGCTAATTGTGACTTCAAAGGTTCTTCGAATCTGTCGTGTTCAAAGGGAAAGACTTTCCCAGAGACAGTCGTGATGGTGACAAGCAGCGATCCTAGTGCGGTGTAGCAACCCAATTGATACCGGTCCTGGGGTCGACGGCGGGTGACGACGACGATTTCCTGTACCAGTAAAACGGTCTACTCCAATGAGCCAGAGAAATGCACTGTATGGGAGGCCTCTTACCCAAGAGACAAATTGTAGAATTTGTATGGTCGTCCGAGCCCTGACACACGCAAGGAGGGCAGCTAGAGTAGCGACCAGCGTGGTGACAGTGAGAACAATCCTCTGCCATCTTGCTTCCGGTGTCTTTGCACGGATGACTTCTTCCTCAGCATTATCGTTGAGAATTTGGTAGTCCGCAGGCTTTTCAATTCGTCGGTTGCTGGCAAGTTGTCGAATGTGAGGTATCGCCAAAACCGTCGTCAGCGCGACACCCAGTGCAGACGCGGCGAGGGGAAAAGCCGACATGTCTAGCTGCGGGCTAGAAGCGCTCCGTATTTTTCATATTTTATTGAAAAGGGTGGTTCTTCCATCTTATAAGACATTTTATTAATGAATTGTGGTATGTAGGTTGCCTGAGAAGGTCTCCGATTAAGCGGGCACCGTTTTGGGAAAAAGCGCAAAAAATCGACTCACAACAAACTGCAGTCAGCTTAGCTGCAGTAGTGATGCACATCTATGAGTCACTTCAACAATGTGAAATAAGGGTTTCCTCTCCATATGCCAATAGTGCTCGCATCCCCTGATAGACAGTGGAACCCGAAGTACCAAATTGCTTCAGGCAACAGTGTTTTGGTTTCAATGATTCGGACGAATTTGACTTCAGAACACATCTTTCTCAAGGCTCCAGCATATCCTGTTTGCAATAATAATGGGTCAGGCTCTGTATGACTCCGGGAAGAGGCAAAAGAACGACGGGTCCCTTCAATCATCCTAAGCTTAACAAGACTACAGTCCCATAGTCCTTCGGGAAACTGGTGTCGCCATCTGCCGAAACATTGTAAACTGAGACTCTCACCAGATACCTCTGAGATTCATAAAGGCACCCCTGACAGCCTTTGTCTGCAGCGTCTGCAGCTTGAAAGGAGAAACAAAAGCTTGGATGATTCTTCAAGCTGATTCACTTGATTCAATTCCAACTCAGACAGGCAAAGTTCCCATCCACCCAACTATCGATGCTGAATTAAGAGCCTGGCTCCTAGAAAAACTGATCTAATTGATGTAATTAATACTCCTGGGCATCTTGATAGGTATAGTTGCAAGTTTGTGGGGAATACTTTATTCCCCCATCCCCTCAGGATTCAAAGTACTCCAAGAGCCGGTTCTCCCCAACCTTTCATCCATTCTGAGTGTAAAACCTGTTGAGCTGTCGCTCTTTCCTTCGGCCGGAAGGCCAGCATTGACTGGAGCATCTCCTTAAACGCCGCTCTCTCCTTCTCCGTCACGGTTTCCATGCCCGCCTCAGCTCGAGGCTCCTGTATGCAGTATTCAAACCTCTGGTCCCAGGACATGCACACGCCCTCAGGACCCCTAGACGCTTTAACCAAATCTAACTCACCCTCTTCGTTGAACCACTCCAGTCTTTTGCTCCACTTTTGCCACCACTCAGGAGGTAAGATGCCGAGAACTTCGACTTGCTCCGCGGTGACACGGTCTGCAGTTGGCCAAAAAGCCTCAAACAAAGGCCGCTGGCCAAAAATCTCCCAAATAGTACAAGCAAGTGTCTAAATATCCGAGGCAAGGGAGAGCGGCTCGTCAGAGAATCTGGCCTCTGGTGGCTGGAGGAGAGGAAGGGTCTTCGAGGAGAACCTGGCCGTTTTCTGTGGGTTGAAAGATTCACCAAAGTCGCTAATGATGATCTTGTCCTCCCCAATGACAATATCGTCGCTGTGAACCCCAAACCAGCCAGGAATGAATACACGCGCGGGTACGCTATCCGACAATGGCTTGCCATCGAGACGAACAACAGCTTCTGACTCTGGTTCTCCGAATCTCTCGTATAGCTCTGGCGTGGAAAGACCATCGATTGCTTTAGGGAACTGGACTAGGATGTTCCCTAGATGAAGGTCTTCCAGAGTTGTAGTCAGCTAGCCAGGCCAGTTTTGCTCATCTATAAGCATCACATACCGCCGTGTACAATATTCTGACTGTGAAGAAATCCGACTCCACGAATAAGCTGGGCGATGATCGACTGCGCGACCTTGGGGCGAAATAGACCAACAGTCGATGCCTCTCTGGCATCGAGAAGGCTCATACGTGCTGGGGGAGTGACGATACATCTATGATTCCCATTGGGACCAGCAACCCAAAATTCGTCGAGGAGGCATGGAAATATTTCTCTGCCCGGCCTAGGCGGCGATTTTCCAAAAGAATTTATGAGACTAGCCTCAGGCGTGTAGGTGCTGGCATCAGCGGTAATAGCCTTCAGTGCCACATATCTGGCCCTTTGCAGGTCACGGGCTAGCCAGATAGTCGAGTATCCGCCATACCCAAGTTTATCGACTAGGCAATATCGGCGCTCATTCAAGTTATCCCCAATTTGTATAGGATGGAATCCTCCTGGCCGGTATCTGTGGAGGTTTTCGACATCTTCAATAAGCATGTACTGAGACCTGCTGGGTTTTATGGTCGATGTTCGAGATTTGGTTCCATCCGTCTCCCCGCTCATTACATCTGACTTCAGCCGGGTGAAGGTGGACATCGACAAGATATTCCGGGCATAGAGCTGGTTTGACACAAATCTGCATACCTGTTTATGGGGCCGTTGGACATTGATGTAGATGCAAGTACGTGCGAACATCTGCAGAGACAGCATCCAGCACAACGATCGGTCAGCGCCTGCCTGACGGCGTTGAATGGTGGTTGAAGGGGGTGTGACTAACCATCCATGACCAATAACTATACCGGAGCTTTTCATGATCGACTCACCCTGCTTTGCTTCCTATCTCTTTCGTAAAGTAATTGAAAACCTCACGGTCTAGCTCCTACTTTGCTGCAGATTCCTCTATTCTTGAGGTCGACTTCAATGTCTGTGTTCTAGGTACGAAGCTACTCATGAACAATGCACACACCGCGTGCCATGGATACACAAAGACAATTTTTCCTGAGAACTTCTGGAATCGAACCAGTCGGCGGTAAAACAGCATATCCATCCATCCCCCTCTGGGATGCGCCGCAGACCGTATCGACATGCCGTTGGCTCCCAAGTTCCGCACATACGACCGCCAACAACCTACTTATGAAACTAAGAACCCTGTGCCTCTGGGCTCGTTTGGGCCGGCAGTCCGCTTGCCTCTGGGTAGAATTGTTCTTGGAAGATCAGGCGCTAAATGTAGTGACTGCAATGCCGGCTTCTTCGTCCATCATGACAACGAATGGGACTGGCTGGGCGGTTTCCTGACGGTGGCCAAGATCCGCGAGCTCCTGGGATTTGAGGAGGACAAGGGTAGGCTGATTGATCAGTTTGAGATGCCCAACATTCGGGCGGTTCACTTCCTGCTCCATGACCATCTGGACCGCGGATACGATGCATGCAGTACGTATGTCACACTGGGAAAGAATTGTTTGGATTAGTTGGCCTTCTAAGGAAGTTTGTTGACAGAGGTACTGTGTAGTGGCAGTGGTTAGAAGGACGAACTGTCATGATGTGGGTGGGGTGGGGTATGTATGGACTGCTTGGGCACCTCAGGATCAATAATGCTAGCCAGTAGTTCTGTGTCCTGTTCTACTAGTCGAGTCTCCTTGCAGAATACGTTGTAGCCGAGTCTAGTTCATAGATGACATCTCATTCGGTGCATGCAGCATATGATATATAGCTCCACTCAAATAAACTGACTTGGATGATAAGACATATAGGGATGATGGGAAGAAGGAAAAGACACAGATCAATAAATAGTCCCTCATCAATATTAATACCGTGCCACCTTCAGACACAGTAGCTAGATTAATAGATATAAGGCAAGAGACGTTTATACCCACATCCGTACACTATCTAGATACACACGGACCAACGTTGACCCGTCCTGCGGGATATCAACCGCTCACTCGGTATGACTCGAGTTCATACTTTAGCGAACGGGAGCTGAGTCGGTTTGCACCCGGACAAGATTGCAATGTACCTATAACTACTCCGGACCGGTGTTTGCTGCCTACTCTGTACTTGGGCGCATGACAGGCGCGTCGGGCATTTCCTAACTAGGAGATTCGTTATCAGGCGCGGGGAAAGAGTTTGGCGAAGAACAATCCTGCGACGGGAACGGAATTGACTCCTACCAATCGGACCCGGACGACGGACTTGCCACGGTGCGACTTTGAAGCGGCCAGAATCCCGGTGGCAATCGTGCTGGCTGACGGTCCAACGAGAAAGCCCTCACGTGACTGTTACCCACGGGACAAACCAGATGGGGAAGCATTGCGTCATCCTCAGGGGTCCAATCAATGGAGATGTCACTCGACCATCCAACCACTACTCCGAAGTGTACAGGTGTACTTCCCTGGTTTTCTACTCTTCCAATGGACGGCTCTACTCGGCGCACTATTGGTAGACCCTGAGATAAACCTCTTGATTGGAATTACACGCCATCCATCCATCCATCCATCATCCATCCGTCCATCCCACTCTGATGGCACGTTCATGTTAGTCAGATTGATTCGCTTCCAACCGGTACCTTAGAGTGGGGCCCGACGATGGACGGTGCGATGAGTGGCTGGTGGGCGTGGAGCCTCCGGGTAGGTATTGGCGTGTGGCCACCCGGCTGGTCCGACAACCCAGAAAATTCCTGTCATCGTCACCGTGATCTCATCCCTCCGCTCCCCCCTTCTCGACTGCCTTCCACGATCTACTCTGCCCCTCGGGATCCTCTTCTGTCTGTCGATACTTTCTCATTCGGTACAATATTGCCTCTTTTGAGATTCCCGCAATCGCAAGACCATTTTAGTAAACCGCGTTGGCAGTATATCCCTGGATTGAGACTAAACATTCTTGTTCATGTCAACCAAGGAGGGTGTCTGTTTTGAGTTGTCTGTCGCTTCTACCCACATCCAACCATCGCGTCCCCTCCTATTCTGCCCCGGGATTGGTCGAAAAGGATTGCCGGACCCACTGGACTCCAAGTTTCTGCTTCGACGTAAGGGCCAGCCCCGGCATCGTGTGGTATCATTCGTTGCTGGTCTCCATTATTCTTCGGAAGTGAGAGGTTAGTATGTTTTCTTTGATTTTCGCGTGCTTTTTTATTTTTTTTTTATTTATTATTTTTTCCCTCCTTGTTGTTAAGGGAAGCTGAGAAATCAAAAGAAGGACAAGCAGATTCAATATAAATAAAAGAGAAACGTAGAAAAGTAAGAAATGGAAAAAAAAAATTTTTTTCTAAAAAAAAATTATTAAAAAAAGAGTGAAGGAGAAAGATAAAAAATCAATTCTATCAGGTTGCACTCTGGCTGGAACCGGCGGGTTTTTGTACAAAACCCAGGGTCGCATAGGTCGAGGATTGTTGCTTAGCTCACGACACTCGACCGCCTCCCCTCCCTCTCGCTCTCTTCCCCCCCTAAAAACTCCCTGTCGAACCCGACTACGTCACAACTTCTCATCTCCCCCCTTCATCCCATTCTGGCTGGACTCGTGCAGAGAAGCATATCAACAAATCGCCCTACAACTCAATACTCATCGCCCTCGCCCTGCATCTTGAATTGTATTCTTTTGATTTCCTCTATCTCCTCCTTCTCACACGATTCTCGGGGATTTGCCACTCTATCCATTCGCTTTTTTTTTCTCGCGATTTTTTCCCTTGTTCCTCCTACAACCATCTTCAAACCGTCGACCACAACCACCACTTCTGCCATCTAAGATCCCATTTCTTTTCAGACTACTATGTCCGCGGCGGTTGCGTCGACAGTCCCAGCGAATCTCGCAGCTAACCCCGATAACCGTAATTCTTCCCCAATGGACTCGAAGAAAAATCCGTTGGACGCAGAAGGTAAGTTGATCTGTGCTGTTGTGTCATCGTGTCCTGTGCGCGCCACCGTCCCTGGTCCCCCCGAAAAAGATAGGCTTTATTACCCCTTTCTGTGGCATGCGACGGATGGGAATAAGATCAAGAGTTTGGTGCCTTTTTATCTTCAGTTCATGTTCGTCCCATGTTTGGGGTGCGGTCGCACGTCACAATGTTCCCCGGATAAGATGGTCGTCGGGATGACCTCACACCTGGCGTCATCGACGGGCCTCCGCCAAAACCACCCTCATGTTGCCAGGCCACGATCTCAACAATCATTATTCTTATCGCATACCTCCTAGCACCATCGCCTCAAGCGCGCTCTTATCTCACGGACGCTAATCTTTCCTGTCTCATCACAGATTCTCAGGTGTCGTCGGACTCCAAAGACATCAAGGCTGACGTCGATGCGCAAACCTCGCTGGCTCCTCCTTCCCGGTCGGCCATAGCATCATCGGGCGATACCCCCGACTATTTCAACTCTGTCCACAACCCCTTCTCCCTGGAACCCAACCCGTTCGAGCAGTCCTTCGGCGGTGGTGGTGCCGGGGGTGGCTCTTCTGGCGACACTCCGGGAAAATCGATCCTCCCCCCGGTAGCAGCGCTCACTTCCCCTGCTTTGCCGGGTACTTCTTCCGCGGGAGGCGGCTATAACTGGTCCAACTCTCTGCGATCGGGACCTCTCAGCCCTGCGATGCTTGCAGGTCCCACGGGGTCCAGTGATTATTTCGATAGCATCGGAAGAGGCTTTCCGACACCCAACGAGTCATCTCTCCGTACGGGTCTGACGCCAGGTGGCAGTGGCTCTATCTTTCCCGCCCCGAGTCCCAATTCCCAGGCGCTCCTGCAGCAACTGCAAAGCGGGGGTGCGACTCCCTCCACCATTGAATTCCACCGCACCGCCCTGAACGCAGCCAAGAAGAACGGCCTCGGCGGTCCCACGTCCAATCCCACTTCCGATCCTAACCAAGGAAACCCGAACACCACGATGGATATCAAAGGGAACCAGCCGGCCGGCGTCGATCCTTTCGGTCATCACGACGCTGCCGATGCTGCGAACGGGCTCTTCATGCTCGCCAAGGGCGGCCAGCCCAACCCCAACCAGTACCCCGTGCCCACCTCGGTTCCTCCACAGAATATCCAGAACATGGATCAAGCGCGCGCTGCCGACCGGATGAATGGTGGCGGTAGCCGAGAAGGTAGCGGCGATGCCTCTGACGCTCAAAACGAACAAGCGAAGCCCGCTACGAAAGGCAAGTCGAAGAAGGCGGCGGCGACAAAATCCACTGGTGCTGCGAACAACCGGCGCAAGGCCGACGACTCAGCCGCCAAGGGTCCCAACAAGAGAGCAAAGACGAGCAATGGTGCTGGCAGCGTCGAACCTTCGGATGAGGAGTCTGATGAAGAGGACCAGAAGAAGAAGCCCCAGACCGATACAAAGAAGATGACCGATGAAGAAAAGAGAAAGAACTTCTTGGAGAGAAATCGGTACGTTTGCGCAATATTATGCCTTTGCCACTACGAGATCCGATCCACTAACAGCAGTATCAATAGGGTCGCGGCGCTCAAATGTCGACAGCGTAAGAAGCAGTGGCTTGCTAACCTGCAAGCGAAGGTGGAGCTCTTCACGTCCGAGAATGATGCTCTCACTGCAACAGTCACCCAGCTACGCGAGGAGATTGTCAACCTCAAGACACTACTGCTTGCCCACAAAGATTGTCCTGTTTCTCAAGCCCAAGGCCTTGGTCCCATAATGATGAACGGTGGCATGTCGGCTGGGTTTGAGTCTCACCCGTACAACATGCCTGGCAATATGGGAATGCAACCCGGCGCTCCTATCCCTCCCCAGGGACTTCGACGACAGTAAGCCACAATCATGGCCATGGTCTGATTACCCGTTGGAACCTGGTCTGACAACGGCTGTGTTTTTATACTCTGATTGCTTCCCACAACTCGGAGCCAGGCGTTCTCCCGGGGTCTTGATTCATTTCCGCTTCAGCTTTCACGCAAACTTCTGGCATGGGTGGTGTTTAATGAATAATGTATACGATCAAAAGGACAGGTGGTGTGTCATGGGATTTGGTTGAATCACCGGAAGGTGCAAACTAGGCGCAAAAGCTTGTGTGGGCTGGATTTTTTTTTCCCTTTCTTCCCTGTCGTTTGTCTTCATTCGAACTTCAACTGCTCGTCTCTTCAGGCACGGACCTCGAAGGACAGTGAGGGCAATGTGTCCGCGGTTGTTTTTTTCTTTCCTTTCTCCTTTCCGACCTGATCGCTGGTTCTGGAATTTTCAATTCGCCTGTCTAATATTTGAGGGACACTGGCTGCTTTTTCCACACTTCACATTCGACCGCACTCTCTAGTTGTGATAAACGTTAATGGGTGGCGTCCTGGTGGTTCTTTGTTTTGTTCAATCCTTGCTCAGGGTCTGTCTTTTTTAGATGCGTCTAATCTCACGGGACTCAGACCAGTTCCTTTCATTTCATCCAGAGTAGACTTGTAACAATTAACTGATCCTTGATCATCGTGAATCTGGATTCATCGCTATATCCAGCGAGATGATTCATACTCCTCTTTGAACAACTAGTCCTAACTCAGACTGGCGCTGGTCGCAACGCGGCGGAGGCTTGGCAGACACAGGCTGGTTCAAACAGCGCAAACAACAACATCGTGCACTCTCGTGCCCAACGCCAGCTATCTATCCCGCCTCCAATGGATTGGGGCGCAATTGACGCCTTGCACTGAAGACTCGTCTCCGTGGATTGGAATATCAGGGTGCAATGACCCTGTCAATCACACCTCCAGCGAACTCGAACTGCCGTGCCGTGATCACGGCAACTTTCGCGTCTGCTACCCTCGACCCGGATACGCGATAAAGGAACATACAAAAGTGAAACGGCGCGTCCACGAGACCCATATGCGAGCAGGAACACTACGGATGGAAGAATGGTCATCACACAAAACTACTCGGAAAGAAATATGTCCGCTCGGCCCTCTGCCCGACCGCGTCGCATTGATGATGCCCTCTCCCAGCTTGTCGATTCCCTCACTCCCCCGCTCTCTCTATCTGCCCTAGGAGACGACTACCCTGATGACACGGAAGACGCACTCACCGCCGCCGAAGAACAACGCCATCAGCGACTGCTCGAGCGCGCGTGGCGCACCCTCGATCTCCACACGCATTCGAATGACCCAACCTCGCCCAGCGGCCCCGCCGCCTACGGGATCACGCGCCGGGGGAGTCTGGCCGGTGGAGAGAATATCAACAACGCGTCAGATCTGATCAAACGGAAATTACTCAAAGAGAATGCCAGTCCCGACAAGGCCGTCCGGTTCTCGAACCTCTACTCGCGTCTGTTGACCCAGCCCGTGTTGTCGCAGAAATGGGCCATCCTGTACTTGCTCTATCGGCTATCTACACCAGAAGACCACGACGGAAATATGGATTATGACGACGGACGGAGTCGGAGTCCACCAGTCGAGCCGGCAAACCTGCAGAATATGCTACGGAAGGGTCCCACGCGGCAAGGGAGGCCGTTGGAGAACGATGATGATGACGGTCCTGCGATTAGTTCATCTGCGTCGCAGATCCCGGCGCGTCTAGAACGGAAGGCTTCAATGCGTCGGCAGGAGTTGGAAAGGGAGAAGGACGTGGAGTTTGGGGCCCGTGAAACCAGACCAGCCCGTCTTCCGCCGGACGCCCCTCGTGGTGAGGAACCGGCGCCAACTCCCCAACCACAGTCTGTACAGGACGGCCCGAGATTTCGACCGCCTGAACATACCCTCTTGCGAGATCTTCCTTTCAATCTGCAGGGTTTGTCGTCCTCTAACCTTGAATTCACCTCATCGTCGACTCTGAAATTACCCCCGTCGTTGCCCATTCCTTTGGTATCCATCTTGAATGCTCTTGCCGAGCCGTGTTTACTGTATAGAGGCTTATCCACGTTTGTTGAGAGCTCCAGTGGAGGGCTTCTCAATCAGAGCTTGCGAGCGGCCCTCTCCAATGAGCTGCGGTCTTATCTTGGGCTAGTTGCGACGTTGGAGGGAGAGATCCGCCGGGCATTGACAGCTTCCGGGGACCTCAGTGATCCCAGCAATTCATCTAAGGCTGGCGTCACCTTGAAACGATGTGTGGTATGGACGAGAGATGCGACCATGGCCTTGCGGCTGATGAGCCTGATTGTTGAAGAAGCTCAGAGTAAGTAGTATAGCGGATCCCTCTGGTGTATTTCCTGCTAAGACCGCTTTTAGACAAAAAAGGTGGCCAGTTGATTTCGTTAATTCATGGGTTTTCCACATCCCATGGCGACCCGTTCGTTTGCGCCTTCGCTGAGAAACTTCTTACACACATCACGCGGCCATTTTACGATATGCTTCGACTATGGATCTATGATGGCGAGCTCTCGGACCCGTACAAGGAGTTTTTTGTTGTCGAGCCGGAGTTCAGACCAAGTACCGATCCAAGGCGCATCGCTACTAGCGTTTGGGAGGATAAGTACAAGTTGGATGATGGCATGGTGCCGTCCATCATTACACAAGACTTTGCAAAGAAAGTGTTTCTCATTGGGAAGTCTTTGAACTTCATTCGATACGGCTGCGGAGACTCGGGTTGGGTTGAAGCCTACTCGAAGGAAGCCTCTAAGGAGCTGCGGTATGGCGATACGGCAAGCCTGGAGGACTCGATCGACGAGGCTTACAAGACGACAATGGCTCGTCTGATCTACCTCATGGACGACAAGTTCAAGTTGTTCGACCATCTTCGTGCACTGAAGAAATATCTTCTCCTGGGACAGGGTGATTTTATCGCCTTGCTGATGGAGTCGCTGGCTTCGAACCTCGACCGTCCGGCGAACTCCCAGTACAGACATACGCTCACCGCTCAATTAGAACATGCCATCCGTGCATCGAATGCGCAGTATGACTCCCCTGATGTTCTTCGCCGGTTGGATGCCCGGATGCTGGAGCTTAGCCACGGCGAAATCGGCTGGGATTGCTTTACCCTGGAGTACAAGATAGACGCACCGGTAGACGTGGTCATCACTCCATGGGGGTCGACTCAGTATCTGAAGGTTTTTAACTTCCTCTGGCGAGTCAAGCGCGTCGAGTTCGCTCTGGGCAGCATCTGGCGACGATGCATGACAGGTGCCCGTGGAGTACTAGGAAGCGTCAACGACAAAGTCGGGGCTGACTGGAAACGCGCGCGATGCGTTATTGCCGAGATGATCCACTTCGTCTGCCAATTGCAATACTACATTCTCTTCGAAGTGATCGAAGCAAGCTGGGACCAGCTACAAGCCTCGATCTCCAAGCCAGGGTGTACGCTGGACGATCTGATCGAAGCACACACCAAATACCTCAACTCCATCACGCATAAAGGCCTCCTGGGCTCCACCACATCGAAGCATTCATCGTCCAGCAAACAACCCGAGGAGGGCTTCCTGACGCAGTTGCACCAGATCCTTAAAATTATGCTCGCCTACAAGGACGCCGTCGACGGACTCTACTCATTCTCGGTCGCCGAGTTTACTCGACGACAAGAGCTCAGCGCGAAGATCGAAACGCGCACAGCACAAGGTCGCTGGGGCATCACTGAACGCGATCTCCTCGCCTCTCGACGCGCAGGGTCATCCATGTCCGCGTCCCTGAGCAACACGCCGCAGATTGGCGCCCTTGTTGACGACGTAGATACTCCGTCCTCCGACGCGCGCATTGATCTGTCTGCAGACGACCACATGCTGGAATCCCTCCGTGTGCGCCTCCGGGATCTTTCGGCGGAGTTCCGCTCGCGGCTCAACATCCTGCTTGGAGACCTCGCATACCAGCCTGACGTGGATATGCGCTTCCTTGGCGTGGTCATGAACTTCAATGACGTCTACGAGCCCGTCCGCCGACGGCGAACAGCAGGGTCCAGCTCGAGAGACAAGGAGCGCGCGAGACGGAAAGCCGCCGCGGCAGCATCTGGCGGCAACGCGGAGGCCAGCAGCTCCAAAGAGGCAAGGAAAGAGAAGAAAGAGCCAGCTGAGGCAGCGGGGACAGGCAACGCAGGTGCACATGGATCATAATACCATATTTTCTTACCAGGGCGGTTTTCTTTGCGGGACTTGATTCACCGGAGTCGGACATGGGACGGGAAAAGACTACTGGCATGATTATGCAAGCGACGAAATTCATGGGTATTCATATAAATTTTGGTACATTCGACCGACCTTGTAAATGAGAAAATTTGACATTCTTCGCATAGTCGTGGATTGATCCCATCCTTCTAGTAAAGCGGGTGGAACTTAAGACATCCATTATTCTAGGCGGGCACTGCGGCCCTCCGAACCGCCGTAGAAAAATTCCCCAGCTACCTCCGCCGCCAACATCAACAACTCCCGACACAACACCACCCGTCCACAAACCAGTCTACCCTTGAACGGCATCCCTCTTAAGAGGCCAAGTATACGCGACTCCGAAAGTTTAACTTTTTCCGACGACACCCCCCGCGCCGTGCTCAATGGCAGGCGAAGAATCTTCGCAGTCGACCGACGTCCCGGCGTGGAAAAAACTGGGTCTCAAGCTCAAGTACGCCAAGGACCCTCTGGAAGAACAAGAAGACACAGGGAAGAAAGCCAGCTCGAAATTGAAGAAGTCGAAAGGCGACGACAAGTCCGACAGCAAGAAGGAGCGCAAGAGCAAGAAGAGACGTCGTGACGAGGACGAGGCGGCCGCCGATGGCGCCGACGCCAAGGACGCCGACAAGGAGAACGAACACGCAGACAAGGGCGAGGATGCCGAGACGCCCATGAAAAAGAAGACGAAGACGAAGACGAAGAAGCGGGTGTCGTTTTCGGCCAGCGCGAAGGATCACGACGGCTCGGGCAGCGATGTCGAGATGACGGCCGACGGGGACGAGACAAAACCGGCGCCCGAGGGTGAGGTGAATGACGGCGACGAGGGCGACGATGAGGGCGAAAAGAAGAAAAAGAAGAAGGAGAAAAAGAAGGACAAGAAGAAGGCAAAGACAGGCAACGCGACGACGACCGCCGACGCTAACAGTACGCCGGAGAATCACGAGCCGCCCATTCTGTCCTACCTCAACCTATACTACAAGAACCGGCCGGCGTGGAAGTTCCAGAAGAACCGGGAGACGCAGCTGTTCAAGCATGTTCTGTCCGCGGAGCACGTCCCCGTCGAGTACAACGCTGCGCTCCTGGTGTATCTCCAGGGCCTGAAGGGCGACGCGGCCAAGCAGCGGCTGCGGCAGGTTGCGGAGGAAGTGGTGAAGGCGGACGTGGAGGAAACGCCGGCGTACCACAACGCCGTCCACGGCTTCCGGGGAGCTTTACACCAGGACAAGAAGGAGGAATTGGACCGCGTCAACACTCCGGAGGAGTGCGACGAAGAGACGGTGAAGAAGCTCTTGAAGAGACAGCGAGCTGAGCTGATCTTGTTCGCTGTCAATGGGTCGCTTTCCAGCTATCAGAAGCCGAAACAGGCTAAGGCAGCGAACCAGCCGGCCAAGAAAAAGAAGAAGACCCGCACCGCTATCGTTGAGATCTCGAGCAGCAGTGAGAGTGACAGTGACAGCGACAGCGACAGCGGTAGCAAAAAGACTACCAAAAAGGCGCAGTCTGGTTCGAGTACGTCGTCTGATTCGGGCGATTCCTCCAGCGATTCCTCAAACGATTCGTCCTAGACATTGTCTCTGGGAGCGTCTCTTTATACACTACATGAGACTCTACGGACGAATTCAAGATCAGGCTTGATGGTTTTTAAAAGTGTTCGAGCGGAAAAGTTTGATACCTGAAGTTGCATAGAGGAGTTTCCGAATGGGTTCATACGATAGATTTTTGGAATAATTCATTGACGTACATTCTGGTCTACATAATCATAATTTACGGAACTATTCGAATAGAAGACACTTCATGAGACCTCTATAAGACATTTGATATGGATACATTTGTATACGACGAGATTGGAAGGCGGTGACGATGGAGCTTACTCAATCGGGGTGTGCAGCTCACCTTCACCTGGAGCTTCGGCCAGGCATCCTCAAGCACGCGTCCTTTAGAACACTCCCTCCATCCTCCATCCCCCTCTTTCTTCTCTCTCCACCTTCGTCCTCTTCATTAATACCTGCCTCCGTTACGAATCTAATTTTCTGAGATTTCTAATTGAAATACCGCCGCCATGTCTGGTAGGACCTCAACCGATCCCCCGAGATCCCATGACTTCATCAGTGAACTGACTATCTTCGATGGCTAGGAAGCGCATACGATAGACACATCACGATCTTCTCGGACCAGGGACGTCTGTACCAAGTTGGTACGTTCATAATCCAGATGGCTTCCACGCCGATGGGATTGCAATCCCTCCTGCAACCCAACATGACACCGCCTAACCAACACCTGTATTCCAGAGTATGCGTTCAAGGCCATCACTTCCGCCAACATCACCTCGCTTGGTGTCAGAGGAAAGAACTGCGCTGTCGTGATCACCCAGAAGAAAGTTGCCGTAAGCCAGCCACCTTGCACACCATGGCTATCAACACCTGTCTGATCGATTCTTTAGGACAAACTTATCGACCCATCCTCCGTTTCACATGTCTTCAGACTCTCGCCCTCCGTCGGCTGCGTCATGACTGGATCCATAGCCGATGCCAGAGCAAGTGTCGACCGTGCCCGCGGAGAGGCGGCTGAGTTCCGCTACAAGTTCGGATACGAGATGCCCTGCGATGTTCTCGCCAAGCGACTTGCCAACATCAACCAGGTTTACACACAGAGGGTTTGTCTTGACGGTTTCTGTGTGGAGAACGAGGACCGAGGCTGACTTTCTCCCTGACAGGCTTACATGCGCCCACTAGGAGTTGCCATGACCCTGATCTCGGTCGATTCGGAGAAGGGCCCGCAGCTCTATAAGTGCGATCCTGCGGGATACTACGTCGGATACAAGGCTACCGCATCTGGTCCGAAACAGCAGGAGGCTCTCAACTATCTGGAGAAGAAGCTGAAAAACAAGGATTACGCCGATGGCAACTGGGAGGAGGTGGTCGAATTGGGAATCACGGCCTTGAGCAACGTCCTGAGTGTGGATTTCAAGAAGCACGAATTGGAAGTCGGTATCGTCGGGGGACCCCGGACGGATGGCAAGGAGGGAACAGATCTGGGGTTCCGTGCTCTGACAGAAGATGAGATTGACGAGCGGCTGCAGGCGATCGCCGAAAAGGACTGATCTGATTGTTGGAGGAAGCTTCCGTTGTTGTTAGACGCACATTGATGGTATATGAATATCATATCTTCGTTGAATTGAGAGCGTTGGCCTCTGTTTCGTCCTGGGGTGGTTCTCCTTGCATAGTTCACGACGCTGCGCCTTCTGCACCTCGCTTCTCTCCAGAGCAGTGGCAACTCCAAAGACGTGTTGTCCTAATATAGGATGCTGGCGTGTAGTTCTGCGGGCTGACCCGGCTTGACGGGGGTTGCACAAGTAGATGTGTCGTCCGCAAGGATGGGATATCAGTGCTCGGCATTGATGCTACAAGTGGAGACCTGCGATGTCAGGGGGCAAATGTCCGAGATGACGGCCGTGGGCATTGTCCGAGGTACCCGGAGCTGAATGAGGGCTTTGACCGGTGGAGTTCGTAGACGCGCGCAGGACGAGGGAGTTTGCCACCCAGCTCTCTAGTTTATTCTTATGCTCAATATCGAAAAATCAAAACAGTAAGATCGTTGTGGTGTTATGACGCATTTTCATGCTATTTTCAACCGAAAGATTTTTTTCTGACAGTTTCTATTCTTTGCTTTTCCTCAGCTGACAGTTGTGGCCGGGCTTGTGGCTGAGCTGTACACACTATGTGTGGCTTGTGCCCATCGTCCATTTCGTTCCTTTTTTCCTTTCTCTTCCATGCGCAATCCCAAACAATCCTGGAACTCAATTGAGTCAGACCGCACTAGAGTCGCAGCGTGCTACTTAGCCTCCACATTTCCTATCTGGTCTCGTCCTCCGAACCTGAACTGCACGCCCGTCGTGGGTCGTGCAGGTTCCCCCAACTAGGGTGTGGCGTACACAACCTAAACGACCAGCTGGCTGGTGCCCATAATTACTTCCCTAGTGCCATCATGCCATGACGCCCACCCAGACTCCACTCGCCGACATGCAAGATGCATCCACTATGGTGGTCCCCCGAGATCCTGCACTACTGCGAAAGCCACTGTGGATGAGCTCCCACTGGCGCGGTTCACTGACACATGAGGGGATGTATCATACATCTTGCCGCCGCCATGTTGACTGCTAGTCTAGTCTGCGGGGAGGTATTTTTGTGCCCCCTGTGGCTAGATCCGAGCTGGGAAAAAATTTCTCGCGTGAAGGCCAAGCTCGCTGCTACTCCATTCGCTCAATGCCGGTGAACCACTGTCGTCCTTCCGCGACATGGTTTCCCCTGGGGACTATAGGTCCACTAGGGTTGTGGTTTTCCAGCTGCAGTCCCTAGCTGTGATGTACTACTGCTCCATCAAGATGATCCATTGGTACAGCCAGCCACGACTAACGATGATCTTCTTTCACTCGTCCTCCTCGTCGTCGGGCGTAGGCGTAGGGCTTGAGGCCATTGCCAATAAGCTTTAAATGGAATACTCGCCCTCTGACCGTGGGACTGTCCCAGAGATGAAACATTCATTTCCAACGGCTTGAGATCTAGTCCATTGCTTTGGCTTAGTCGGTTCTCTTTGGACTGCGCCGACGTCCTTCATCCTTTTGACTGTTGATTTTGTCTACTTCATTCTTTAATACTTTGGGCCCTATCACACTCCTTCGATAACCAATTGGGGACCGAAGACTACACAAAAGTAACCATGGCCGACGGACGTAAGCCACCCTTCTACTTCCAATGACTTCTTCGTTAAGTCGTCCACTGTGTGGTGGGTGTTAGGCTAACGAAGATCATAGTCAACCAAGCTCGTGCCTTGAGGGTGGCGGAAATCATCAACGACTACCGCACGCTCCTTGTACACATCTCCCAACAAAATGTCCCAGCCCCGGCGGCCGACTACTGGGAGGATGGCTACAAGATCATTCGAGAGTGTCTCGCCGAGGCACAGGCTCTCATGTCCTCCAACTACATGCCCTCAATTCCTGCCGCTGGCGGTAGTAATGAGGAGGCGGAGAAAGTCCAATTGCAGCGGTATGCGTGGTTCTCAACGGCCGACTCTGATCGTATCCACAGCTAACGGTCTATTAGGGTGATACTTGACGCTAGCGCCCGCCGTTTTCGAGCACACAAGATCTATCTCCGGGCGGCCGCAGCAAGGCGATGGGCTATCCATCGTGAAAACATCCTTCGAGGGGGGCGGCCTGGACCCCAGCATACCGCCCAGCTCAAGGCTGTGGACAACACCCTCCGCCAGGTTGGTCATCCTAGACCATATCTCCCAAGATATAGCGTTAATGACGTCCACTATTTAGGAACTCTCGCAATTTACAGACCAATATGTTGTCTCTGACCTCCGCGCGGCCGATGTGCGGGCACGCCATTGGCTCGACGATGATCCATCTCTACCAACGATCCTTGGCTGGATTCGGTCACACCCATAGAAAGTACGCTCCACTTCGATTTGAATGAATACCTGACAGGACTTGGCGACACAAAGGTAAAAGAGAGAAAAAAAGAGACGTTCTACGATTGATATGGGTGGCATGACATTTACGAAGCGCCGGCCGCTGAGGTTTTGACGGGAAAGTTACCTACATTTTTACTTATTTTCCACTCACTTTGTTACGACCATGATATCCCATTGATACACGATTCTATGTCATAGTCCGAGTGAGGACGCTTTTAATTTCGTTTCCAATCATGTCTTCTTCTTTGTCGTTGTTGGTTTCATTTCCAAGGAATGTATTTCGGAATATCGGATTCGTCTTGTGTTCAGACATCTGTACCAGTCAGATTAAGGACCGCATTGGGCCAATTCCTTTGGGCATTTCCTTTCGGCGTCGATCCTACTTTGATGGGTTTCTTTCGCTCTGGTTAGCTGAATTGAATGACCTGTGTTCATCATTGGCTAAAATTTCCTCATTCCGTAATTCTACTACCTAGCTACATGATGTGACTGGTCCTGGTTCCAGTTCTTTTCGGCTACCTTTGCGACTATCAGTTACGTTGAATCGTTTCCTGTCAAGTCTTGCGTTTTCATGAGTGGATCCCGTTGATAGCGGGTAAACAGGGCGAACAAGATAAAAAAAGATTGACATAGTGAGGAGCGGGTATATCTCTCGAATGTATGCATGATATTCTTGAGAAAATGAAGAAACACGACCAATCGCACCGGTCCTGATAGATTATCAGCAGCTCTGGTCCAGTCAGACACCGAGATTTTCACGGCCTTCGGACATGCCGAACCACATTGAACGTGGATTGGCTTACCTGGCGGGGTTAATCGAGCACATCCCAGCTGAAACGAAAGAAACTAAGATTAGATTTGCTGCACGGCAGTTGAACTGGGGCGGCTGTCTTTTCCCGGGCTTTGCTGGCTAGTTAGGTTGTGGGCTGTTTGGCGTCAGCGGTTCACTTAGGTAGGTTAGGGCTTGGGGCGGGGGATGGCGGCGCGATCGCCGAGTGGCCGTGCTCCCAGAGCCCTGCAGTAGCTTAACGCACCCGGGGCGAATCACGCCCCTCAGACGGGGTGTTGCGAAGCACTTTCAGCTGAAGAGGTTCACGGAGGACTCCACTGTGCCCCTACCGTCTGCTGCCTCAGGTATCCCCATTATTATGGTGCTCCCAACCAGGAAGATCTATGCTGCGGGGCTCGACTTGCTGTCTGGAGTATGAGACCTCCGACTCCATCCTCCAAGTCCTTTCCCCTTTTTGATCGACATGCCTTCGGTCTAGAGCCACGAACGTGCGCTAGGGCTAGTCTGCCACGTTGGGTGGGTTCTCCTCAGCAGGGATGTGAGAAGCCGATGAAACAATCCTGAGAAGGACCCTCTTTTGGGAGCGATATGGACCAAGTACCAGGCTAACTACTTCGGAGTACGCATCTGGATTGTGTTCGGGTTGGTAATCGGCTACAGTCTCAGACAGGTTCACTCTGGTCCCTCCCCCTGTTTCACCTTGGTCGATATGTACGGTCATGCGCTTAAGTCGCGGAACGGACAACTAGACTACCGGGCAACTATCGGAGCTGACTGGAATGAGTCTGTTGCTCGCGAGAGGTTGATGTTCGTCTGTAGGTAGACATGCGTCCTCGTGTCTCCGGATATCCAGATCGTACTTAGCTATGTCCGATGTTACCCAACGTCCAACGTCCTCGTGGTATCGGAGATTGCAACCCAAGCTCCCATGATAGATCTGAGATCTGGTCGAACAAGCAAGATATCATGGGTTGAGCCTCGTGAAAGCCATCATCTTCGTATATGATGTACTTTCCCTGAGAGATTGGTCACATAATCTCCGATCAGACAGACAGCGTGTTACAGGGTTACACGGAGAAGCTCTCGTGACAGATATATATCTGTGTCTACCAGATGTGACCATGCCTTATCCCGAAACCACTTGAGTTCCTGAAGATGCTGCCAACATACAAAGTATGTTTACGTCAATATGAGGACTTCTCCGCGACAGTATTGGATATCGCTGCAGTCATCCGCCTAAAACAACCAGCGACATCGACTAAGACTGCCGGGCCAGACAGCGGGGTGACTACGCCACCACGATGCCAGGTGGTTTCATGGGCGACACATGGGGTTTGCATTCTCTGTTTACCAGAGAGTTATCGACATATAAAGCTGCATCTTCCAACCACCTCTCCTTCATCTTGATCTGAACCACTTCAACCTTGCAAAGTGATTACATAACCTGACCAGGTACACCAGCCACTCAAGCCACTTCCCCACACGTGCACCGCCTCACCAACATCCACCCAATCACTGCTTCTATTGTTGTTATTTTGGGTATAGTAAGGTCCGTTCTGCATCATAGGGCGGTGCTTTCCCTCTCAGGTCCCCAAGGCTGCCATATACCTGCCGGCGTTCGTATATATTCGGGTGAGTATGAATTGCTGGCACCTCGCTGACTCCCTCATTGCCCTCATCTTGTTTATCCTTTTCTCCCGCCCAGTACTTGGGTTATAATCCAGCTCTGATTCCTCTTCAGCCCAATACAGCGTCGATCCACACCAATCTAAGCTCAACCCCCACCATGTCTGGAATGAAATCCGTTGCGTATTTCGTCAATTGGGTGAGTCTCTCAATCCTCAATGACCCTTCACTCTTCCTATCAACATCATCCACCACTTCTCTTCTGGTAGCTAACGGTGAACCACAAGGCGATCTACGGACGCAACCATAACCCCCAGGACCTCCCCGCCGACAAGCTGACCCATATCCTGTACGCCTTTGCCAACGTTCGACCCGAGACTGGCGAAGTGTAAGTGCTGGCTTCTCTTTTCCAACCTGTTTCGTAAGAATTGGACACCATTCTGACCTCTGCAGGTATCTCTCCGACACGTGGTCTGACATCGAGAAACATTACCCCACTGACTCATGGAACGATGTGGGAACCAACGTCTACGGCTGTGTGAAGCAACTTTTCCTTCTTAAGCAGCAGAACAGAAAGCTGAAGGTTCTGCTTTCCATTGGAGGATGGACCTATTCCTCCAATTTCGCCCAACCGGCCAGCACCGAGCAGGGCCGAACCAAGTTCGCTGAGTCTGCGACTAAGCTTGTGACGGACCTTGGATTCGATGGTGAGTTTCACTCTTAGAAGAGGGGTCGCAATTCTGACTAGAGTATAGGCTTCGATGTAGACTGGGAGTATCCCAAAGGTAATTGGGTCCTGGCGGTGTCATGCTATGCTACTAGGCTAACGTTATTTAGATGACACTGAGGCACAGAACTTTGTCTTACTCTTGAAGAAGTGCCGCGAGGTAATTTCAGTTTATCAAATGCAAGATGGCGTAGACTGACAAAACGAAGACCTTAGACAAGGCAGCTGGAGCGAACCGAAAGTTCCAATTGACTATCGCTTGTCCGGCTGGTAAGTCGTCTGCTTTGATCCAGATCATCCACCACCGCGACGTTCGCTGATATCCATGCCTTCTTACAGGCTCCGAGAACTACAACAAGCTCCGGCTCACCGAGATGACCCCTTATCTGGACTTCTACAACCTCATGGCTTATGACTACTCCGGCAGCTGGGCCCAGATTGCTGGCCACCAAGCGAACATCAGACCGTCCATGGATAAGCCAGCGTCGACTCCTTTCAACACAGTCCAAGCGGTCGACCACTATACTGGAGCGGGCCAGGTCCCCCCGTCGAAGATTGTTTTGGGCATGCCTCTGTATGGACGTGCATTTACCAACACCGATGGTCCAGGAACTCCTTTCTCCGGCGTGGGACAGGGAAGTTGGGAAAACGGAGTTTGGGACTACAAGGCGCTGCCTAGACCTGGAGCTACCGAGCAACTCGACAGCAACATTGGCGCCTCATGGTGTTACGATTCTGGCTCCCGTACCATGGTGTCGTACGATAACGTCGCCGCCGCAGAAATCAAACGGACGTACATCCAGCAGCGCGGCCTTGGAGGGGGCATGTGGTGGGAAACGAGCGGTGACAAGGGAGGCAAGACGGCCAACAAGGCGGACGGTAGCCTGATTGGAACCTTTGTGGAGGGCGTTGGCGGTGTTTCTGCCCTGGATCAGACGCAGAATGCCATTGACTACCCTGACAGCCGGTATGACAACCTGCGGAATGGCTTCCACTGAGATTGGGGGTTGACAAGTTTGATCCATTCGTGTTGATACTTTGGTACTATCGCTATTATCCATAAGTTGGTTGACTGCAGGAATTCATGACGATTAAACGTTGAGTCTACGTGCAGGAAAAGGGTGGTTTCCGATTTTTATTGATTTTCGGATTCAAGGATGCTACCGGACGAAGTATTCGACAGGATCCTCAACCCCACAACCCATCCACCTATCCCTCCGACATCCTAGCCGTAAAACCAAGCATCACCGAAAGAATGTAGACGGATGGGACGACTCATGAGCCCATTTACTTGGACTCGTCGAAGACGTAGGTGAGGTGGCACTTGCCGCAGTACTGGCGGTTGTGCATAGCAGCCATGAAGATACCGGCACCGCACTAGATAGCCGTTAGTACATGATCATGCACCATTTCGCAGACGGGCGCGGGAAACATACCTCGGGAGAGGGGCACTCGCGGCGCAGACGCTCGATCTTGCCATCGCCGTCCACCTTGTAGTACTTGAGGACGGCAAGCTTGGTCTTCTTGCGCTTGTGCTTGATCTTCTTGGGGGTGGTGTAGACCTTCTTCTTGCGCTTCTTACCACCACCACGCAGGCGGAGCACGAGGTGCAGGGTGGACTCCTTCTGGATGTTGTAGTCCGAAAGAGTACGGCCGTCCTCGAGCTGCTTGCCGGCGAAGATCAGACGCTGCTGGTCCGGGGGGATTCCCTCCTTGTCTGTGGGGTGGTTGAGTTAGCAACCGACCGAGAAAAATCTTGCGAGACGCAAACCTACCCTGGATCTTGGACTTGACATTGTCGATGGTGTCGGAGGACTCCACCTCAAGGGTGATAGTCTTACCCGTCAGGGTCTTGACGAAGATCTGCATCTTGAATGAAGGCCTGGGGGAGAGTTAGTGGTGTTCGGTCACGATTGTGGCTGCGATGGTGATCATCGAGGTCTCGTTTTCTCTGTGCGTTTTGCAAGCTGCAAGGCCATGACTTTGCAAGGTGCGACAGAGAGGAAGGACGTGATCCCCCAAGAAAGGGTATAATGCTGTAGGGGTAGGGTTCAAACTCACCTCGACAAGACTTGTCTTCCTCAACCTTCGTTGCGATCGTGAGGGAAATATCTGGAGTGGAGGGTCTTTTGGTTCGTTAAAATCGGTTGTGTGGTCACGTGGTGCTGGCTTGTCCTGATCGGGTGTAGCGCGGGCACTCGGGTCATCTTTCTCGGAACCCTTGCACGTGATTTTATCTGCTGACATAATTATGCATAGAAATGGGCCAAGGTCCTACTGCTTTGAAAAAATCTATAAAAACTGTTCAACCCCCACAGGCGTCTCTCTTTTTCCGTATCGAATAGATTGTATTCATCTGATTGATATAGATATCAATAAGGCGTTATATATTTGACAACTTAGTGGTATTCTCAGATCCACAACGTAACATACAACAACTTCGAGATACACGCAACTACCAAGCCGTATTGCTCTCAATCATCTGCGTGTGATGGCTCTTCCGTGGAATATTCGTGGGTCAGCATCTTAGCTATATTTCTGTTGATGAATGAAGTGCATACCGAGAATAGGACACCTGTACTTATCCCGAGAGTCAACAAACGATTGCTTGACATTGACGCACGAATCGCAAAGTCATCGTGGAAGCAGACAAAAGAGTATATGGATGCATCTTTGGATGATGGCAGGAATGTGTCTCCAGATTACTGTAATCGACTGCTCCACGATGCATCGGGGCTCAAACATTACTTTTTTTCGATTGTTTCGCCGCTCTCTCGATTTCCCGGCGGTTCTGGGTTGGATTACCTTGTTTTGCTCGGGCATCAGTTTATGATTTGTTGCTGCACATTGGCAGTCGCATCTATGGACACTCGCTCTCAATGACCGTGTTCAAGTTGCCATTTGGACTGTATTTGCGAAAGGGGTCCCCCAATAACACCGAAATACCATACCGAAGCTCACACGCTCCGCATGGTCGAACAATCAAACCATATTCCTGCGCCATTAGCGATTGATGACTTGGAGACCTCGCGTTCTGCTTACCTGCTCATGACGTGTGTTCCGGGACGCCCCATTGGCCACATACTAGATTCAATGAACGACAAGCAAGTAAAGCAAGCCGTGAATGATCTGAAGCATTATGTTTCCGAACTTCGAAAACTACCGCGCAACCAACCAGAATTTCAAATCTGCAATTCTCAGGGTGGCGGCATTTGGATTGGCGACTGCCTGACAGCCAGAGCGAAGAGCTACGGCTCAAGAGTGAGAGTGATTCAACAAGTACTTGATCGGCCCTTTCGGGGAAGAGGTTCGAAAGCGTGGTGCGTCGCACGATATACATCACGAAATAGTTTTCACCCACGAAGACATGAACCCTAAAAATATTCTGGCAGAAACGGCAAGATGACTGGAATTGTCGACTGGGAAAACGCAGGATGTTTCAAGAGTATTGGGAGTATAAGGGCACACTACACCGTCCGAAGCGTGAGGCGTTGGCTCCATGACGTCGTTGACCGAGTGTTTGACGGCTACCGCGATGAATCGCGAGTGGAGAATATGCTGTCCGATCTCCTCGGCCCATTCTGACCGTCAGGAAGCATCGGTTCATATTGTTGAAGTTCCGGAGTCTGCGTTTTGTAGGTCCATAGAAGCTATGGTTGTGTTTTGCTTCTCTTAAAGTTCAAAGTCCGGACTCCTTGATCCCTACTGCACCCCAATAATTCGAGAAAATGAAGGAAGCTCCTTGATTCCAGACAACTGAAGACGGGGCAATATATTGCAATTAATTGACCCCTTCGGTGCGAGTCGCAACAGAGGGCGGAGTGGCAGCGTCATCGCCACTAGTTTCATCCCTCCCAAGCTGCTATCGAGGCCAGATTGACGCCAATTATTACCCGCCTGTCGAAGTTTTTGCAGTACCCAAGGGCGCACCATGAGATATAATGTCTTACGCCCTCACCGACGGGAAGAGGAAGCAGCATCCGAAAGGGAGGCCACTCCTTACCGACGGATGGAGCGGACGGATCGCAGGCTTAATCTGCGTTTGGGCCAGGGGACTAACGAGTTAACGAGTTAGGCTGGTTTCCCCGACGGCCCGTTGCTGGGCCAACGCCGCCATTGTTGATCGGTTCCGTGGGCGGCGATCGCGATAGCCTCATCAGCTCCATCCACCTTTCCCTGGTTCCCACCTCTAAATACCGTCACTTCCTTTGTCTCGCCCTCGGATCCTCTTCTCCCAGATCCTTGAGCTCCATCCATTCTTCGCAATTTCTGCGCGACCTAAGTGTCCTTCACTTGCGCTCTACATCTTCCGTTTGTCTTGAAGATCTAGAAGCTGTCGCCGGGCCTTTGATAGATCTCCTGCAGAGAGCGATCGAATCCACCTGACATTGCTTTTCTTTCGCACTCTCTGATCTAGCCCGCTTTTAGTTTGTCTGCTTTGTTTTAGAGGACACAGACTGACACGTTTGACAGGGCGGTTCCATTACCATCTGCTCCCAGCCGCACGGCGAGCGCTGCGTGAGGTGAGTGTCTCGAATCTATGGACATGCTGCACCCATCGGAGATGCTTACATCTGCATCCAGATCGGTTTATTCTATCGGCTTTGACTCGCGACGAGGGGTCCATCATCATGCTATCCACCCAGCACCGAAATTCGCATGACCGGCACCGGCAACATCGAAGGCAGATTTCCACCCCTTCTGCCATTGACGCCGCGAAAGCTCCCTCCCTGCCGGCGCAGGCATTGCATCGATACCATGCTCATCGCCGAGGCCAGAGTTTCGACCAACGATCTCTACATGTTCAACGACCGCAGACCATGCACGATGGTAACGTTTCAGCTACTAACAACACAGGACCGCAGACGGTGATGGGAGAAGTGCAGCAGCTGCAACGTTTCGGACCCACAGGACACTCAGGCTATCACCAACACTCGGCTTCTATGCCGGTAATGCCCGAGTGCCAACCATTGAGCCAGGAAGACTTCCAGACCCTGGGCAATCGCAATGTCCCAGACAACCAGACCGCCATGACCTATATGACGCCCGCGCTGCACCTCAACATGATGCAGCAGCAGCAGCAGCTTCAACACGCAAGAGTGCATTCCAACAATGCGCTTGATGGTCAGCTTCTCGAGAATGGTCCGTGGGACATGTATCAGCACGACAACCTTGCTGCGCCGCTCCCACAGCAACCCAACACCATTCCCGCGGGCTTAAGGCGTCTGTCAGCTCAATCAGAGACCACTCCTGCGCAACGACCACTCACTCCGAAGCATAACAATACCAGTAAGCCTCGTTCATTGGTTCAATTGATGAATCATCCTAACAACTACTTAGATTACCTTCCTATCACCCCTGCCACAACGCCCTTTAAAAAATCAGTGGATCTTGCCCAGTACAGCGGCGAACTCCATTCAACTCCCACCAAGGACCAGAGCCTTTCCGCACCCGGCTCTTCCCAATCGTTCATGCAACGTACGAATTCACTCCAAGGAGTGGCTGGAACAACATTCTCCCAACCCAAGCTTGAAGTCCCCTCCCCCCCAAACACTGCGTCATTTGATGTGGACAGCTTCGATGCTTTTGACTATCAACAGGAATCCAGTTATGAAATCCCCAAGTCTGAGAGCCTCAACCATTATGCCTCGTCGTTGGCGTCGTCATCATTCAACTCATCCCCGGAACTCGCGGCTATGCCGTGTCCACAAGACGGCGGTAGAGCGCAAAAGCTCCCCATCTACCCGGTCACACCAAGTCGCACAAACATGAAGAAGTCTCCCAGCGTCACCTCCAACTCGTCCGCGTCGAAGCCAAAGCTCTCTCCAAGGGTCGCAACCATTGACAGCCTCAACCTGGATGCCAGAGTCCATGCATCCATCAAAGAAACTGGCGTCACAATCGACGAGATTGCCTCGTACATAAGCGGCCCTGATCCAGAGGACGGAAAATGGGTGTGTCTGCACCCAGGATGCGAGCGTCGGTTTGGAAGAAAAGAAAACATCAAGTCCCATGTTCAGACCCATCTGGGTGACCGTCAGTACAAGTGCGACCACTGCAACAAATGTTTTGTCCGCGGCCACGATCTCAAACGCCATGCCAAAATCCATACCGGTGACAAGCCGTACGAGTGTCTCTGCGGTAATGTGTTCGCTCGACACGACGCATTGACGCGCCACCGACAACGGGGCATGTGCATCGGTGGTTACAAGGGAATCGTTCGCAAGACAACGAAACGTGGTCGCCCCAAGAAACATCGGCCCGAGATGGACGAGAGACAAGATAAGGCATCTAGAACCCGCCAGCGGCTCGCCGAGAAGACATCTTTCGACTCCTCCAGCTCAGATATCTCTCGCAATTCTCCCCCATCGGAGGTACTGGAACAAATGAGCCTTCACGGCTCTAGCCCCGCCGAACAGATGCCGGTATTCCATAATCCAAACTACTCGCTGCCTCCGGAGGTCTTTACGTTCACTCCTCCTGCATCCCCTGGCGGTAGCGCTGGAAACAACCCTTCTCCAAGCCACAGCCAACGCTCCCTCACGCCTAGCACCGAGGACGAAATGCCACCTTTGTCACCTTCCAAGCAACCTCTGTCAAAGATTGTGGAAGAATCTGGCTTGCCTCTTATGCCCGATTGTGCATACACCAATGCCACCAACTCAACCATCAATGCTTTGTCGTCCCCGCATACCGCACCCACCCTGAGTGATGCTTCAAACGGCTCCGATCTTGACATCTTTATCAGCCAAGATCCGTCCACCGGCTTCGGCAAGCATGAGTTTTCCGACCTCACTGATTCCGACATGGCGGCATTCCCTGACTATGTGAACGGCTCTTCCTTCGAAGGCGGAATGGACCTCTTCCAAGGAAAGGGGTTCTCCAATGCTCCCCCAATGAGCGACGACTTCTTCTCCTTCCAATTTCAAGTTGACGAGCAACCATCCGATGTTATGACCCGCGATTTCTTCATGGATTAAACGAATCCCTCCGGGCCACTCCCGAACGATCAACGAAAGAAGGGAAAATTTTCTCAAGAGACGATGACGACGCGACGACTGGGACTAACGGCATGCAAAATCTCTCACGACTTAGGATTGAACGACTGGAAACTATGCATGATATTTCAACTGCACGACTGTACTATTCAACGACCATGAACCAATTTGCCCACGACAAATGATTAGCACCTGTGACAAAAGATTTCGGGTATATCAATCTTTCATTATACCTTATGTGAATGTTGCTTCCACTTACTCCATTTGAACGATTTTATGTACGAACAATGCTGGAATTTGCAGAAGGACTCTGCCAAAACGGAGTTCTGCAGGCCACTTGCTTTTTGATTGTTTTGATTTTCTATGCCAGACTGTTCTTCTTTTTGTTTGTCCATTTTACTCTCATGATGTTTATGCCATTTGTTTTTTAAGCCTGTACCAATCGCTCTGAATCTTGTTTCTGCTACGGTTTCCGTTAGATACTCTAATCCTTGGTGGTGCGCCGTTTTGTACTCTAGCTAGCTATAGAATTCACTGAACAAAAAAGAAAGACAAAAGACACTTCATATCAATAATGTAGTTTCTAGACAAGTAAGCTCTATTGCAGCTCTATGTGTAATGCAGCTATAAAATTCAATCCCCGTGTCGACAGGGCACGCAGATAGTTCTGGAGTCTGACCCGTAAGTGGACAACAGCACATCAAGACGTCTCTTTCCAAGTGATAGTCAGTTCAATGGGATGATCTTCCTCCGAAGCGTACACTTTACTTTGTATAACGCCCTTCGGAGCCTTGTCGGCAAAGAATGTCGTGTTCCCATTATAGGACAGCTTAGTATCGTCGACCTGCAACAGCGCGTGAGCACCTCTCCAGGCAAGCCATGCGCGCACAAGTGAAAGGACTAGGTACTCACGCTGAATTCCGCGGGGCGGGTGATGCGCGGCCCGCAGCTGAACACGTCCTCATCAAAGCCACAGGGGCCCTTACTGGACTGTAGGGTGAATGCCTCATCGGCAGAGCCAGCCACCGGTCTCGTCTTGAAGGTTGCGCAGGTACCGGAGGTGTACCACGTCCCGCGGCTGATAATGCAGCCTCTGCGCTGGCCCATCGTCGAGACGACTAGGTTGCCTCTCCCCGAGAAGGGGTTGCCGGGCTGGGTTGGCTCGGACGGTCCCCGCGTCTTCGTGGGTTCGTGCTTAGGAGGCGTCTTGGGCTGGTAGCGGATGCCTCTGGCGGGGCAGTTGGAGGTCTGGCCGTCTGGCCGGCTGGGGAGGAAGGACCCCGATTGCACTGGCCCGGCGACGTTGAAGTAGTACCAGATCTCGTTGAGGGTGTGGCCGCGACAGCGGATGGTGACCTCGGCGCCGTGAGCTTTGGCCAGGGCGTTTTCGATGTCCTGGCGGGTGTAGGTTTCTGTATAGGAGGGGACGATGGCGGCGTCGGCGAGGGTCTGGGGGTGGTTAGTCTTGGGTATTTGCTTGCAGAGGGGAGGACAGACTTGGTAAGTGGGCAGGGTGCGGAAGAGCTCCATTGTCGTGTCGAAATAGTCTACGACCTCGCGCTGCGGGTAGTAGTCCTCGTAGCAGTGGGTTTCGAGCGTGCTGATGCAGGTCCCGTGTTTGTTCCACTCGTGTTCCCAGAGCGTCGGGTCGTCGCCACGGAAGTCTTTCCAGTACCGGCTCATGTCGTCGAGGAGGTCGCGGCGGCCGGCGTCGACCAGGATCAGGGAGATGTTGCTGTACTTCCGCGAGGAGTCGCAGAATTGGTCGAAGCCGCCATTGCAGTAATCGGGCCTAGAGAGGATATATAGATCAGGAGCCCGTCCAGCTGGTAATAACACGCGGTACCGCTCTCGTCGTGGCGAGGGTTCAAGCTCACCAGAGGCCATGGATGGTCCAGGAGTCATCGGGACCGACGGCGGGATCGGCGTCCCAGAACTGGGTTTGGAGGAACTGTCCGCCTGGGTAGTTGAAGCAGCAGGTGTCTTGGCCGTGGTATGAGGTCTGACAGCTCAGCTCGGATTTGGAGCAATGCTGAAATGTGCTCTGAGATGGATCGGAAGCTGGAGCAGAGAGAGAACTGAGGCCTAGTGAGCCGGCGATGGCTTGTAGGACCTGCTGTGGTCCTGGGATAGCTTGGAACATCGTCGTCGACCTTATCAAGATTGCGGTGGAGCTGGTAGACTGCGGAGTCCGTATGTGATGGTGACACGCCTCGATGTGCCTAAACGAGTACAGTTATGGGTTTCACGCAGAGACGAGCTTGTAGTTTCTTGGGAGAGCAATGTCAAGAGAAGATGAGGGAATTAGAACAGAGGAAATGGTGAGGTTGAGGTACAGCGCATGACGCATGGAATGCCTCTCGCCCCATGACCCCTGACTAAGCGCCCCTTGTGATCTGCCCGCTGATAAGCGATAGGCGATCATTGATTAGATAGCCGATAACGCAAGGTACAGCACATACACAAGTCAAGGAGAGGGGTATCATTCATAAAGAAATCTCTAGCTAATCTATATATCACAAGCTGTTCAGCTCTCCATGGCGGTCTGTACCTCTTTCTCATGTACTCGCTCCTTCCATAGCCTGAGTACTTCGAATCCGACTTCAACAGCAATGAGAAGGATAATGATCCACTCAAGACGGAGCCCATGCGTCTCGCTCAGCCTCTCCCGGAGAACACTGGCAATTTCCTGCGCATAGTCCATCTTCTCATTCAAGAGCTTGATGCGGATCCCAACATCAAGTGCCCTTCCCACCTGCTCGTAGTACCCCTCCAGGCCCAGCTCATGTCGGCTGTCCCAGAAGAGATCTGGCAAAGAGTCTGTGAGTTCGGAATAGAGATTCAGCTGGGCCCGCACGCTCAACAACTGTCCTGTCTTCCGGAGAATAAAGTCTCTCGTGAAGGGAAGACGAGAGCCCTGCGATAAGAGTGTGGGGATCGCCCGCGTGGATTCAAAGTAATTCGCAAGAAGAGTTTCCAGCACCGCCAACTTTGTACTTCGAGCCAGTCCTGACGAGAAGGCCACCTTCGTCAGGACCGTATCTACAGTTTGCCGTTCAGATAGTTGCGATCCGCTTGCAACGCCCGTCGGCTTGGTCCCCAGGATTATCGTGTCGCCCTTGATGCTGCTGTTCTCTCGTTGTGGATCCTCAACATACTCGAGATCTTCCGTCTCGAGATCGTCCACATGCGCCCCCTCAGCCGCTGGAAGCAAGGTTCGAGTCGCCAGAAAAGATGTGAACCCCTCCGGCAGCGACCAGGCCACCACCGTACCTGACGGAAAAACGAAGATGTCGCCAATCTCGTCCGAGGACAAATCGGAGGTCGTTGGGTTACTCACGCGGCGGATCGAATCGAGGGGAACTTGGACATGGACAACTTGTGGATATAGGCCGGTTTCGAGGGGGTCGGGCTCATAGCCTTTTTCTTGTAGGATGTCCCGAACTTTCCGGATGTTGAATTGCTCAGCCACGGCGTAGGCGGTCACTGCCTTTGATTACAATGTTAGGGAGAATCTAGGATAGATAACGGAGCGGATACCTTAGTCTGATGTAGCCCTTGCTCCTTGAGCTGGGCTTTTGACAAGAACCCATCTCTCGACCTCTGCGCCTCCACGGCGACTCGACGTAGAGATGTGGGCGCCGCCGGAGATCTTGTCCCCCTTCGCCGTTGTTTCTGAGCTTCTTGCAGAGCCTCTTCTGCCGCATCACCAGACCGAGACTGTCTTTGGCTGAGGTATGCATTGGAGGAGAAGAAATCTTTTCTCCTAGGTAGGCTTAGCGGACATGACGCATGGAGGCACTGGCTCTGCGGAAGCTTCTGTAGCCGTTTCACCGCCGGCCGCTTGAATATAGAACAGGCATAGGGTCTCGCAAACATTGATAAAAGGAAGGCAGAAAAGCAGAAGGAATTGAGATGAAAAAAAAAATTCAGGATTTTGGAGAGATGAGGTGGACTTCAAGTTATGTCAGGATAGCAACGGACCGCGGCGTTTGAACGCTTGCAACCGGCGTCCGCTGAGTCATCAGCTCCCAGCTACCCCAGCTTCCCGCCCGCAACAGCTCCGTTGGACCTCCCCTCTTCGATGACGTTTTGACCGCCGGAAAGCCACAAGGCACACGAAATACAATCGCCATGGACGCGCCTGGCGCGACGGAGCCAGAGGGTGGAGTTCGCTCTGAAGAGCTGTCCGATGCGGCATCTTCTATGCAAGAGACGGATTCCCAGCGCAATCGCTCCGCACATGTACACGACGGTAGCGACCGCGATTCAGAGACTCAGGACGAGGATGTGGAACACGAGGGCAGCGCGGAAGAAGACGAGGAGGACGATGATGAACCGCATCTTAAGTATGCACACTTGACCAAGCATCTTGGTGGAGTCTATCGCAACGGAGATGCAACCAGCTCCTTTCTCGCAGCCGCAGATAAGATGGTATGATACCTGATAAGTTGCAGACCTGATCCGTAGCTAAACCAATACTTGCAGATTATCGGAACGCATAATGGGAATATCGTACGTACCATACATCCTTTGAGGAGCTGGCGGATGCTAACGCACGACAGCACGTACTATCAATACCTCTATTACACTCCCTTCGCGTCTACCACGCCCATTCTGCGAGCATAACATGCATTTCGATCTCGCCATACCCACCTCCACTCCCTACCTTACGAGCCGAGAATCTCAGCAGAGTAACTGAAGACCAAGGCTTCTCGGCGCCGTCCTCCAGCGGGGGAAGCATCCGAGGTCAATCGAGAACGAGTCACCAGTCCACTCTCCCTGCAACCCCGTCAAATTCCATATATATTGCGACGTCGTCGATCGATGGGAATGTTTGTGTTGCATCTTTGGTCGATCCGAAAGATGTCCTTTTGCGTAACTTTGGGCGACCAGTCCAGGCTGTCGCCTTGTCCCCGGATTACAAGAGCGACAGGACTTTCTTGTCGGGAGGACGCGCTGGCGACTTAATCCTCACTACTGGAGGAAGAGTCGGCGTAAGCACGAATTCGACGACAATGGGAGGTGCCGCAGCCGCAGCTACAAGCTGGCTGGGTTCGATAGGCCTCGGCGCAAACACGGGCAAGGACACCGTATTACATAGTGGCGAGGGGGCCATCAGCACAATTAAATGGTCACTGTCAGGAAAATATGTGGTATGGGTCAATGAGGAGGGAATCAAGATCATGCGTTCAAACTTGCGCCTGGAATCTTCCGACACAGAACTCGCCTGGAAACGAATCAGCCATATCGACCGGCCTAACCGGCCTGGATGGGAGGAAATGGCTAGTGTTTGGAAGGCTCGCGCTGAATGGGTTGATCAAATCGCTTTGAGCAATGACGACTCTCCTCACAGCAAGTCGGGTGCTCATCATGGCGGTCCGACCAGGATCCCACCAGTCATCCAGGAGGAGAATGTTGAAAAGCTGGTAGTCGGTTGGGGAGGAACAGTCTGGGTGATCAACGTATACCCTGACCGGCCGAACAAGAACATTAAAAACCACAATATTGGGTCTGTGGAGGTTTCCACCATGTGAGTTTGGCATCGTGCTATATCTAGCAGTGAGAGAAGCTAACAACCCACAGACTACGGACTGATTGTGTTATATCTGGCATTTCGCTATATACGCCGAATCTTTTGGTTGTCCTTGGCTATATTGAGGCAGACAATGATGCCTCAGAGGAGGAGATGTCGAAACTAGGTCTTCGCCCAGGAATGCGCCGCCGCCCACGGGGACTGGAGCCTGAGCTTCGCATAATCGATATCGACACCAAGGAAGAGATTAGCGCCGATACCCTTTCGGTTAGTCGATACCAGACGCTCACTTCTTCAGACTACCACATGTGCGTGCTTCCTCCTTGGAAGGCGAACGTCCCAGTGCACCAACGTGGAGCGCTGGAGAGTCTAGGAACTGGATTCTGGGACGCGACCATGTATCCTGCGCGACTTTTTAGCTCCGGCGCAAGCATCCGCAGTACGACAAGCAGTGGCGATAAAGGTTCTAGCAAAGCACCTAGCATGTATGCTTCACGGAGGATACCTACTGAGGAACCACTATCCAAGGAAGTGCAGGATGTTGCAAAGAGTGTCGGGGCCAAGATATTCATGCACAGCCCTTATGACTGCGTTGCGGCCCTGAAACGAGATCTTTCAGATCGACTCGCATGGCTGGACGAGCATGAACAGTACGAGGACGCTTGGAAGCTTCTTGACGAGCATCCAGAAGCCGCAGGCCCTGGGAACGGGAACGATGCCAACGACAGCATTGCCGGCACTCCCGGAAAGTCTCAAAGTAGCTTGGGTGATTTCTTTGCTGATGACAGGTCGTCCATGACAACCACTGGCCGGGGGACCACTTCTGCGGCGGAATATGAAAAGCGCCGTATCGGTGAGCTCTGGATTGAGCAGCTCGTTGATGCCGATAAATGGGAGGAAGCTGCAGGGGTATGTGCGAAGGCCGTCAATACCACACCGCGGTGGGAACACTGGATCGACACTTTCATCAAGAATGACAAGGTAGATGAAATATCCACTGTTATTCCTGTTGATTTACACCCGCCACTGCCTTCGAACCTCTATGAAACCATTCTCAAGCATTATGTTTCTCGGGACCGATCGAAGTTCAATGGACTGCTTGAATCGTGGCCATTCGACCTTTTCGACGTCGATAACGTGACAGAAATCATTGACAATGAATTGCGATTTAGCGCAGTCGAACCCGACAGCGATGACTGGCGCCTCTTGACGAAGTGTCTCGCTAAGCTGTATCTTGCAGGGGGCCATTACGGCGAAGCTCTTCGCTGTTATATCCGGCTGCAGGATGCAGATACAGCAATGACTCTGATTAGAGATCATCGCCTCCTGGATACTCTGTCCGATGACATTCCAGCATTCATCATGATTCGAGTATCCAAGGAACAGATGAAGTCTGCACCCGTGTCTGAACTTGAAGAGGTCACCGCAGAGCCGATTAAACTCCTTGTCAGCGAAGCCTACACTGGTATCGTGCGTCCCGACACGGTGGTCGAGCAACTGAAAACGGCAAACAGACTCCTCTTCCTGTACTTTTACCTCCGAGCTCTTTGGCGTGGAGAGTCCCTTCCTCATGGTGCCGCGAAACCGCGCCGCGGCCACGGCGCCCACATCCGCGACGCAGCAAACAAGCTGGCCGCAGACGAAGGAAAAGCCCTGGTCGACAATTTCGCCGACACTGCCGCGGAATTATTTGCCGATTACGACCGTCCTCTCCTGATGGAGTTCCTCCAAACCAGCATCGCCTACTCCTTCGACTCGGCCGTTACCATCTGCGAAAACCGCCACTTCACCCCGGAGCTCATCTACCTCCTCTCCAAAACCGGACAGACCAAACGGGCTCTGAACCTGATCCTCTCCGACCTCAAGGACGTCTCGCAGGCTATCTCCTTCGCCAAATCGCAGGATGACCCCGACCTGTGGGAAGACCTTCTGGACTACTCGATGGATAAACCGCGGTTTATCCACGGCCTCCTGGTCGAAGCCGGCACGTCCATCGACCCCATCAAGCTGGTCCGACGGATCCCCAGCGGTCTGGAAATCGAGGGTCTGAGAGAGGGGCTCACCCGTCTGATCCGGGAACACGACCTGCAGGCCAGCATCAGCCAAGGCGCCGCCAAAGTCCTACAGAGCGAAGTCGCCGTTGGCATGGATGCCTTGCGCCAGGGCCAGCGCCGCGGGATCAAGTTTAACATCGTCGAGGACGCCACGTCGCCGACATCCGATGGCTTCAAAGACGAGACAAAGGACGATACCGCCTCGGAAAAGACATCTGCACCATCTCCATCCCGCGCATCGACCGCGTCGCGCGCCGGAACTTGTGCCGGCTGTCATCATTCTTTTCACGCGAATGGTACGTGCATGCTTGTCATCTTTTACATCCCGCTACAGGCTGACCGGTTGCTTACTTGTATTACAGAGAAGGAGATCCTCGTCGGATTTGCCTGCGGCCATATCTTCCATCTTTCACATGTTCATCCGACCGAATCCCCTACATCCACCCCCGAAAGCCGCTCGGCTGCTCAGACTCCCAGACCACTTCCTCCCTCTCGCACCCCCACACTCGATGACTTGTCCCTCTCCACGTCTAAAACAGTCGGTCCAAAGGTGACGACTGCGCGACTGCTGCGGGATCGGATCGGGGACGGGTGCCGGATCTGCGCGTTGGGAAAGGATCTTGACGCCATAGGGGAGACGGAGACATGAATGGTGACCGAGGGTGGACGACGGCTGGTACCGCAGAATATAAGCTTTGTTTATCAGGAGATACCCATGGAAATATAATCTACTCGGAGAATGGTTGTGCAAAGATAGAGTAAATTCAATTAACTTGAACGGACACCCGCCGTTGTGTACACATCGGTTGAAACATGACTGGGAGCAAGCCAAGTAAGGGATTAGGGCTGCGTCCCATAGTAGTAAGAAACGAAAATTGCACAACGTAATTTCATGTGGATGATCTGGTCATATCAGATGATGCTGAAACTTCATAAAGCCCTGCCCCACAAACCTGATTAGACGGCGAGGAAACCAAGGAACGTAGCAAGCATAGCCAGAATAGCTGCGTTCAGTCTTCCCTGAGTGACAGCATCACCGGTTTGGGGCGGAGCAGTGGAAGAGGATGTAGAGTGGGCCGTGGTGGTCGACGAGGCTCCCTTGTGAGTAGTACTGTGAGTGTGAGTGCCGGTCAGAGTAGTCTGGTGCTCGCCAGAGGAAGAAGTATGGGTAGAGGCTGTAGAAGACACTGACGACCCGGTTGGGGCAACGGTAGTGGGCGCCGAGCTCGCTGAGGTAGCGGAGCCTGACGAAGCTGACGAACTTGCAGACGGAGGCACGGGGACCAGGGTGGGAGCAGTAGTAGGAACACTAGTCACAGTGGAAACCCCAGTCGTAGTGGAAAGGCCGGTTGGAAGAGTCATCGTTCCAGACAGGGTTGGATGAGTTTCGGTGGGAAGGGAGGCGGTTGTGGTCAGAGTCGTACCCGGAAGAGGCGCAGTCAGAGACACGGTGCTGGTCGGGACTTTAGTTCCACAGTCAGTGTCAGTGACGGTGGTTATGGCTGAGGACCCATAAGTATGCAACGTCGAGTTGAAGGTAGACCTGAGAGAAAAGATTCACTTACCATTAGGATGAGCGTGTTCCTGGCGGGGAGCGACTCTGGGCTCAGCCATGGGATGTTCTAGAGCAGCGAAAGTATCTCGTCAGCGTGGTCTACCTCGGTGAGTCTAGGGAGTTAGAAGATCTACCAGCGAAGACATCTATGCCTGAATAGCCCCCGAGATCATTGGCCATGATATTGTCTGTTGAAGTCAGTGGGATGTTGACCGGCGAGTCTGGAAGAAGTAGGAAGTACTCACGGCTGGCGAGGGCGGTGACTGCGAGAAACCAGACACCCACGCAGAAGACGGTCTTGATGAAGGCGATGGAGTCCATTTTCGAGGAGTGAGTGCGGAGTTGAGGCTGAGCTGGTAGAGCGTGTATGATGAAGAGATGGAATGAGCGACGGGAGATGGAAGATGATGAAAAGGAAGATGGAGGATGAAAGAAGAGGAAGAAGAGAAGAGAAGAGAAGAGGAGAGGACAAGAGAGAAAAGAAAGGGGTCAGGTGCTGGTGCAACAGAGTGGGAAGGTGCAGCTCGAGCAGTTACCCAGTGCGACATCAGAGGGACTTCTTCATCCTGCTATACAACCAGGGACAGCATGTACCCCGGATGGGCGGTGCACCCCGGCCCCAAACAATGAAATCGAGGTATAACTACCTACCTATGTACTCCATGTGCCTGTGCCTGATGACATGACGGGATCATCATGGGTCCAAAAGCACATGGAGCCGTTCCTGATCGACAGAAAATCAGGGACAAGACCTTGTCAATCGTGCCAATCTTGCCACCGGCTCTGTCACTCGAGCTTCCATGCTTCTTCCATGTACCAGTAGCCGAGATCGAACGCCAAACAAGCTTATTTAGCCTCTACCTGACGTGAAATACAGGTGGAATAGGTATGTTGGAGACATACTCCTGGAGCCATCCACCAAACCAGCCGAATGCATCTCAACAGCATGATACACCCACGATAGACCATATCGACTGGTGCGAGCCAACTAGTCAGGCGTAAATGCTCCGAACCAAAAGAGTGTCGTGTATGTTCCAGCCGACCAGCGCGGTTCCAAACGCCGGCGGTAAAACCAAACGGTGTACTCCGTATAGTAGGTAACGGAGGAAAAACGGAACGGAAACCAAACGACGGCATCATTACCGCCGGCCAATGGCCCACATCGGCACGATCCGCGTGGAGGCTGCGCTGTTCCAAGGAAATCGCCAATTGCCTCTGCACGATGACGCCATGGCGCTGTCCCAACCGACTGGTTCCTGGCCTGGGGCAGGGGAAACAATGTGCTCCGTCGACGTCATTCCGCTGGCGCGTTAGAGCGGAACAGAAGATTGCCCACATTAAGCGAGCGGGCACCCAAGACCACTCAGACCACTTCCACTTCAGACGCAGGCTACTATACGGAACACACTGGAGTTCTCTAATTTTGGTGAGAGGAACATTCAATATTGAGCCACCAATGCACACTACCCCTGAAGACTGGATGTATGTACGTATGCCCCATGTCCCCTCCGTGTACTCCTACACCGGCGAGGAACAACAAGCGCAGATCTCGGATATCACACAGCAGGCGAACGGTCCAGAACCGCTTAGCGCCGCACTGGCGAAGGGACACTAACAAAGGGGGTCCATCCATACCGCTTCGAGTAATCGCACCAGTGGGACTCTTTTCCGTCGTACCCGGGATTATCTACCGGTATCACCCTGCGGATGCGATTGGGTCCGCCTCCGTCCTCGTATGGCACTAGCCCATACCGCCGCCGTACGCGCCATACTCCATGGTTGAGACAGATATCTCTTGGCATTCGCATCGCTTCCAGACCCTTCTCGCCTGCCCGTCATGTTTCTACAAGTACCGACCCATGAAAGATAGTCGACTAGTGGGATCGCAAGGGCCGGTCGTCCCTGAATCCGAGCCAATGGCAGCCCGACAAGACAACAGCCTAAGAGGATTAAGGTGATTTTCAATTCGACATACTATCTATGCATGGCCTAGCCCGTGTACTCTGAACCAATGCCTGTATGAAGTCATAAACAAAGACGAAGAACGGACAACAAAAGAAAAAACGACATCTGTTCTCGATCTTTTGCGTGTTTCGAGGGTCCCCTCACGCACGGCCCCATGCGCTTGCGCACAGTGCCCGGGGAGTAGACAACCCCAATCAAGAATTGAGAGTCGCAATCTAGCAAGTCTTTCCGCAATCCTATCCGCAAAGACTGAATTCTCGGAAGAGCTTGTTGACTGAAATCGCCGATCGTAACTCATAAGACTGAAATCAATCGAAACTGGACGGTAGACAGACAAGAGACGAAGAAAACAGCCCGACACAAAACACAATGCAGCGCGATGAAAATGGAACAGGGTATCTTTTTCGTGTGCGTGGTTCCCTAACCAAATCCTCGAGAATCACAGCCATGATTAATGAAATAACAGTCAGAAATCGTGTATCCCTAACAGAGAAAAGGAAAATATGAAAAAAAAAAAAAAGGAAAACCAATATCGCTGGCAAGATGTGATCGACAATATCGTAACTATGGCACAAGAATGGCGTGAAAAATAACAGATCAAAAAAAAATGCAGATATAACGACAGGGTATCATTGCTCGAGGACTCGTGTATTATCCCCGTACCCAACTCCCCCTCAAAGCACAAAAACAAACACGGATTAAACCCATCGTAAGAAAAGCGGATCAGAGAGTCAACTTTGGCAAGCAGCAATGTAACTCGCAGCGCACCAGGCGCCGCTCGTCCTCGTCTGCTCCGTCAAGCCGAGCGCGGCGGAAGGAAGAGAAAAATGGGCCAAGAATGACAAGAATCGAAAGGAAAAAAGGCGCTTTTAAGAAGTTGCAGCTCGTGCACGTTGGCGTGAACCTAGTAGCTCAGCTTGACTTCAACGGCGGGAGTTGAACTCTTCTCGGTGGGGGAGATGGCTTCGTCACAGGCTGAGGCTGGAGCAATCTCAACAACCATATCCTGGCCGTCGGGAAGCTCGCGGACGACATCATCGTCCACCATGATCTTGATGCCATTGTCCTTCTTGACGTGAACAACACGCAAAATGCGGTTAGGGTCTATCCGTTGCTTCATCGAGATCTGGCGCATCAGGTCACCCACGGTGCGCTCGGTCAAGTAGACAGCCCGATAGTAGTCGTCCTGAACCGGATCGCCTCGAGGGAAGCGGACATAAAAGCACGCAATCGGCTTGGCCGGACGCTCTTCCGGGGGTCGGTATGTGGGGTCGATGCCCACCGCTTCAATAAATCCTTGCGGCATGTCCCCAGCAGAAGATAGTCTTTGCACCTTCACCGGATGTCTCAGCAGCACTCGATCGCCACCAATCTCGGAGCAATGACGCGAATTGTCCGCGGATGCGCTCAGAGAAGCCTGGAATCCCGAATCGTAGAAAAGGCCCGGCTGCTGAAGGCTCGACGCCACATGAGCGGGCGAGTTTATGGACATAGAACTGCTCGTGGGAGACAAGGTCTGGAGACCCGGCTTGGTTTCGATGCTGAATTGGCCCACCTCCTTCTTGACAAAGCTGTGCGGATCGGGAAGCTTGACCGGAAACAAATCGGGATCGTCTTCCTCTTCGCCACGCAGTCCGAGGATGCTCACTGTTCGAGTCGACCCGAACATTTCGTTCATCAAGGCCAGTTTGACACGGAGGTCATCCTCCATGCTCATCTTCTCGGGAGCCTCCTGCGAACCCATCGACCAAGTCCGTTTATGTTTCGTGATCTTCGACGGGCGAGGGTCAGTGTTCTTGAGGGCGATCGAGCCACTGCTGCGCTTCCGCTTGCCGTAGTTCCCAGCGCCCATCTCCGCTTGTGCAATTTGTTGGTTGAGCTTCTCGATGGTCTTCTTCACATGGGCGACGTCGTTGGATAGTTTCCGCTCCGCGCCATGGTCGCGGAACAATTTGACTTTGCAATAGCAAACTTCCGCATCACCACCGCTGGTACCGGTCTGCTCGTCTGGAACAATCATCTCCGTCTTCGCACACAGTCTGACCGGGATCCCTTTCACACCTTTCGAATGGCTGAAATCGGTGGAGAGAAAGTTGAATCGGACGGAGATTGCGCAGTCCGGCACCCCAGTAGTCGGGCTTGGGGTCCACGTAACACAAAAGCCATCGAATGAAGAGCTCTCCAGCTGGACAGGGCGGTTCTTTTGGCCCTCAATACCGCCTTGGATGGGATCGACATATTCGACCGCCTGAAGTTTGCCACCACGTTGATGAGCCTCGTTCGATCCGCGCCCCTCCTTCCACAGCTGCCAGCAAGCAGCGGGTTTCGATCTCTGTTCTTTGTCTTGGAAAGAAACCCGGATATACGTCCGGTACTTCACTGGTTGATGGCTGATGGGCGGCGGCGCGGTGTCGATCACTGATATGGAATAGGCTTGGCCTTTGTTGAGATATGACACGGGGATTTCGTTTCGATCCTTGACCATTGCGGTTGGTGCGCGCAAGGTGACATGATAACGGAATCTGACAGTGGCGAGACGAGTTAGACAGCGCAATCGAAGGTACGGGGCCAGATGAGCCCGAAGCAAGACTCACTTTTCACCCATGGACTGATCCTCCATCTGATTCAGATGCTGTAACGTTGGCGCCATGGTCTGAACACTACCCTGCATGTCCATATCATTCAGCGACAGTCCATCCACCTGATCTTCCATGGCATCGTAACCTGAATCTTGAACAAATGGGGCAGGGGCAAACGGGGGCTGTTGTGCGAAAGCCTGCGGATTCGGGAATGGCTGGGGGATAAAGGATGGATTGAACTGGTCCATCGAGAGACCCGCGCCGTCGGCATTTGCGGCGGTACCGGCAATCTGCTGAGGGAGCGAGAGTGGTGTCATCATATGCAAGCCCATGCCGGGCGTATGTAAGTCGCCGGCCTGGTTATGGAACATGGCGCCGAGACCACCGGAATTGGGAGTATAGTAGCCATGGGGCTGGTTGGCTTGGCTCACGAAGTCCAACGAATTCGGATCGATGAACTCCGCGGAGTAGCGGAGGTCTTGTTGAGTCTGCGGCGCACCATCGCTGGCCTCGAGGCCGCCACTAAGTCTGGAGGTTCAAGGAATCGCGTTAGCATAGCGATTCCGGGGAAAGCGGTGACGCGGGAGTTGGCGGGGCGCAACGGAAACCATGGGAAGAAGAGAGCCAAACTGTACCTGGGTGTAATCGTCTGGGCGGGGACTTGGTCGGGGGCTGCATGGGTGGTGGGGAGAATAACACCGGAGAAATGCGCTTGAAATCTCTGGATGAGTTCAGGGTTCGGCTTATGCTGGTTGTTCCTGTACGACGGATGCCGTCGGTCAACCATCGCCCGAGAAATGTCGGAGGGAGGGCGACCGTACCTGTTTTTGAACATCCTTTATGCAGAAATCGGACCGTGGTGGATGCGCAAGTGTCCGCAAGAGCAGGACGGGAGACGTTCAGGGGAGTTGAATAAGTAGTAGGCGGGAATAGCGCTATCATTCGGATTCAATATCCGGGCCGGATGTTGGTTTGCTAGTTTGACCGGGTTGTTCTCGCAATTTTGACGGGCTGGACTGCGATCGATGGAACGAGAGGGACCGGGTGGGATCACCTCCAAGGAAGTACGATCGCAGTCGCGAAAGAGACAATAAAGCAGACCGAGGTCAATGAGTGATGTGGCGGGAAAACCGTTGCGAACGCGGGATGGGGAGCGAGGGTGGCGGTCGACAGTTGAGTGGAAGGGAGGTGGTTGAGTATGCGAGGCCAGATGAAGAGGAGAAGAGGGAAGTATTCCCGGTGTCTGCCGCAACAGGTGCAGACGGCCAATAGTGGGGGGAATTCTTCAGGACGTGAAGGAGGGGGGGAGGGAGAGAGTCGGAGTCGGGTAGGAAGAGGTCGAGAGAGAGAGGGTCGAAGCGGGAATAAAATAAAATAATAAGATAAATGGATAAAATGGGAAAACAAAAGAAAAAATAAAATAAAAAAAGGGAGAAAAATGGAAAAATTGATAAACCGCCCCAGGCAGGGAAAAGAAAAGAAACAGACCGTGCAGTGGAATCAAGGTGTCTTTGGGTTCTCTCGTCTTCTTCTCTGTTCTTCCGAGCGAAATCGATCTATGGGGGTTCGTTGGAAAGCCAGGTAATTTCTCAGGAGGAAATACGACGAGGGGTGATCTGGAGAAAGAATGCGATGCCGGCTGTTATTATATTATATCGGAACAGAAAATAACAGACCATAAGGGACCACATGGAGGAGGCGGCAGTGACGTACAATGACTATTGACCTCACTTGATGAAGACCTTATGGATCTGAATGTTGTTCCCCTTTTTGTGCTAGGCTGCGTCACTTCTTCTGCTCCAGAAAAAAAAAAAAAAAAAAATCACCGAATTTCTTTTTTAGAAAATAAAATCATATCAGCTGTCCTCTGATATGATTTTCTGGGACCGAGTCAAAAACGGTGGGGACAAAAGAAGAGGGTGGAGCGGATCCAGAAGTAAGGATTACCGTGGTAGAGAGTGAGGTATCTTGCGGAGTATCTCAATTACATCGGTGGCATTCTGGTACCCTCTGTACCGTGAGAAGTACAGGTATGCGTATTGTCACAGGTACAGAGGACGGAGAACCCAGCACGATGTCAACTGGGCCTCTATGATTGAATGGATTCGGCATAGCTGCTCCTACTAGTAGGCACATCTGCCTTTGAAAGTTGATGAGCTGACGTACCAGAATCATCCGCAGTCTTCCCCTGTTGCTATGTAGGTAGTCCGCGTTGAGGGACATTCGACATACTTTAGGTACATACCTACCGTATACCGTAGAAAGATGCCATACTCCCCACGCCGTCCATGCAGATCCATGGAGCCAGCCCAAAGCCTCATGGACAGTCCGGTCCCTCGGTAGACAAGCAGCCACCCTCGTGAACAATCTCATAGAATATCATGGACGACTCGGGACCGACAATAAACCCTCCTCTGGTGAACCAGGAAGTCAAATCGTCTTCATATCAACCGCCAGGAGCTGCAGGTCGCTTATCAGGTACGCCAGCGGCATCACCGAGAACTATATCCAAAGCTACGCGCTCAGGAAACCCATACGTCGACTATCAAGCGGGGCGGGCTTCAACAGGCCCGAGGCATGGCACATACCGCATGAATCAGAGTGACTGACATGGCATGTATGCCGCGATTCTGCCTTCCTCTAGGAGAGATTTGGACAACGGTAACTACATCCCCTCCCGGAGATTAACCAGGGAGGGACTTTGCAGCAATCGACCGGGATGCGTCTATCTTACCATCCTACCCATGGATACATCGATGTGAGTTGAGTCACGATCGGTCGATCGGTGATAGCTGGATGGTCTTCTCTAAGTGGTGTATACTCCCTACGGTGTAGATAGGAGGAGCGTGGCTCCTCATATGGCGTATCATGAGCTATCTACCAGGGTAAAGGCAGCGGAGGTATCGTGGGCCGTAAGAATCTATAATGCCTGAGGCAGCACAGGCCAACATGATTGGTTTGGAATATCGTCCCACCAATCAGCACACAAGGAGATCGCGCACCGACGGTGTCGCACGGAGCTCTCCGAAAGTCAATTACATACCGCGAGACCCACGTATTGTAAGAAACCACGGCTCAGCCAAGGTACCCAGGAATGTGCTTCGGTACCTTTTAAGGTCGCGTGCTTGGCAGAAGCGATGGATCTCAAGTAGACAGGCCAGGCGATGCTCTTATTCGTCGGAGAAGTCGTCCGGTTGAACCGTGGCACCGTTAGGGGGGCAAATCCCATGGGGTAATACCTTGAAGGTCTTTCTCAAAGGAGACACGACTCGAACGACACATTGCGTCATCTACGTGCTTTCTCCGCTCCTTATCACGATGTCATTTGGAGAAGGGCGGGGAGCTTCATCGGCTTGATACCCTAGAGTAGTTGCATCTACCCATCCGTCTGTCGCCCGCCCGCCTCCTGCCACGCACGCAAGGTTTCTCAGCCTTAACTCGACCCCTGACGATTTGTTCGGAACCTATTTACGCGGCGGAGCGGATTGGGTCTTCGCACAGACATTACCGCATCGGTTGGAAGGTGGGTTGCGGGCGGGCGAGCTATGCTCTCCAGCGACGGATGACAACAACTATATTGGATATGAGCTGCATGGAACGCAGATCACCTGCAAATCAATCCACTTGGATGGTCGGTCGCACGTCGAGGCCATTGAAGTGACAAGCCGGTCTGTCATTCTTCTGGAAGGTAACTGAAATCCGACTCCGAGGGACCTGCAGGTGATGTCTACTAGGTACTAGGTACTCCCGTGCCTAGAGCTCTCGGACGACTACATAGGTATCGTCCGCGATGACCACACTGATTCAAGCTCTAGAGGTAGCTCATAGGTACCCCCACCAGTGTCAAAAGTACGCTTTCTCTTCAATGCTTTCTTTCCCAACTATCTACGCCACCAGAACCCTAACCCTATTCCCTTTCGCTCCCCCCACACGCATGGACATTGTCGGCGACCCCGCGACACCAAAGTATATCTCGTAGAACTCACCACGAACAATGGAAACATCGTCAGGCCGTGGACGCTGGTCGATGACAGTTACATCCACGGTTACATAACAAGTTCCAGCGATCGCCCTCCGAGGAGATGCAGCATGGTGCCTCGCATACAGCCCGTCATGACAAGGCGACGGGAACGATCGGTCCAAAGACCACGGCCAATCGTGAACTCTATGTCTCTAGCTGTCGGCGCATCGATCGTCGCCACATCAGCGTAGACAGTTGTTTGATGAAGCGGGATGCCGAGCAGGCAGTCGTCAAATGTACTCCAGCTTCGCGGCCACGACCATGGTTTCCCAACAGCTCTCTCGTGGTGCCCTCCTTCCCTCCCGTCTCATAGGAAATAGAAAACGACCACGCAGCCAATGACAAGCGCCGCGGCGGCCGGCTGAATAGAGCTAGGCGGCCGTGGAGGCAGTTCGCCACGCCACCGTTCTGCGGTCCCTGCGCCCTCAATCCTCCCGTGGTGGAGGTGACAGGATGTGGTGGCTTCTGCACGCTCATTTGTCGTCGGAGACCCCTATCACACAGCCAATGTGAAACGCCCTGCAGGGATTCGGGATCTGGAGGGGGGACGTTTTGTCTAACATCCGGACGCTCGGGATGGATATCTGGTCATGGGTTGGTCGCCTACCGACGTCCAACCATCGGGCGCAGAATTGATATGGAAACGTAAGATAAACATGATGGTCATGGATGATGCTGCGAGATTTGATTGCGATGCATATATGGATTACATCAGCACGCACAAGACGGAAGCTCATCCATTCGAGTCGAGTCCATGCTCAGATTTCCATACACAGATGTGCATATCGCGATGCACGCGATGGACGGCAGACATGCGGGTGGCTGGAATTGTCACGCCTGTCAGGGCCGAGCGATCGGTAAGAAAGCCAGCGTGGACGATCCCGTTGACGCAATCGAATAAACGCCCGTTATCGGGTCCATCGCCAGCATTCTCGATCGCATGTCTCACCCGCGAATCACAGAGTCTAGAATCTCCTGCGTGTGGTTACTCAAAACCATTCATGAGGTTTGACTAATCTGATATTGGGTCTTTGTTGATGAACTAAAAATAAGGAGGTGCTCCATCAGTGTACTCCGTAACTACTGTATGTAAACATCCCCCAGGCTGACCAAGTCCGATCATGACATCATCCCTACCGGAAAAGTTCATCAACATCAATTTTCTCCGCATGTCTGACCCGCTGGACACGGTCGCGACCATTCCTCTCTCTGTTGTGTTGTCTTCCGTAACTCCCGCCAGACCCTCCCTTGCGATGGTGGTCTACACACAGCAGGGATGTCTCATCTCGTCTCTCGCTCGTCCAACCCATACGGAATCTACTCCCGGATGGTCCCAGTCCCAAGTTAGTGGAAATAAGCGAACCCAGACCCAGGGGAACAACCAGGGAAAGATGAAAAAGAAAAAAAAATACGATAGTATGATTGTTGCTCCGGATAGTCTCCCGGCAAAAGAACGGATCAAGCCACGCGGGATCGGCCTGAGGTTCCGCGAGCGAGGAAACGCCGTCATAACCCAAGCAGTTTGCCTCTGCCGAGCGGCGCACGCCACAGCGAGTCATCATCAATGCAAATCCAACCGCATCAGACAGTTAGTCACACATTTGGCGAGGGCGAAAAATCTGATGGTGTAGGGCTCGATGCGGTAAGAATCTGCCAACACCATCGCGCCCTACCCCAGATCAACCCGTGGACGGGCGACGACGAACGGACCCCGACCAAATCCCGGCGGACAAAGAAGTCTCGTTGGCTGAACGGGCCCGACAAATGAGATGCGTTGACAGCCCCGGGTGTCGGCAGCGCGGACAGTGCTCTGCCTGTACCTCTAGTCTAGGCACCGCGCATTCTCTGATGTCTGACTGACCCACTCCGCTTCAGGAGATTACTTCCAGAGCAATCATACTGACCGGTACTCACCACGTAATACGCTATAGTCGTATCGTCCACGGGTGGGCTCGGTCCAAGCTGGACAGCCTGCATAGGTGGTATCGCGGTATGGGCCAGTAATGATTACAAGGGCACCCCATGTAGAACCGTTATACATTCCGACACTCAGTGACTCCCCCTTACTTGGTGGCGTGATGGTTGGCGTGACTATAGCTAAGTTCTTCGACTGATATGAAGGCGAAATATCGACGGCACTTGATGTTGGAAAGAATCTCAACGGGATCGGAGGTGCTCTGCCGTTTTTCCATCTGCTGGATAACGTGAAGGTTTGAGAGCCCTGACGCACCGAAGAAGACTGAAGAAGGGCCATGCGGCACGAACACATCTTAAAATCGCTTTGATCCTCCCAGTGCAGACTGTTGTTCAACCACAAAACGCCTCCACAATCGCGGTATAGTTCTTAGACACGCTGCGGGTGGTTTGGTGTGCTGCCATGGATATTGCAATCCCACCTAAGCACAGGCCAGACGCCAGGCATATGCGTCAATGCGCGCATGGCGTTGATATGAAGCGACAAGAAGTCTTGTATCGGCCTACATGCTTCTGGATCTGGCGTCCAACGAGCCGTCGCAGTAGCCACCGGCTCCCAAGGGCCGGGTGAAACAGAGAATCGGAATACGATGTCACGCTTGAGGTCGTTATAGGGCTGAAGTTGTGACATGCATTAGCCCAGGATTATAGTATTCCTCGATGGTGTTCTAGACTCGGTCGATCGCTCAGTCCGATGTTTCCATCATACAGAAACCCGATCAGTATACAGATGAGGGAGATACACTGATCAAAGAGATTGGACTTCACGCTGAACAATCAGATAGGAAGAGAGATAATTGTGTCAGGAACTGCAGCATTTCTCCGATTAACATCATGCTGGTCGATTGCAACAAAATAACCAACCCTACCAAGAGAAGACGACAAAACAGCACATAAATATGTGCAGAGCACAAGATATGTATATGCCAACACGGAATCAACCCGAGGGATCACTAGCCAAACTCTGAAGAATCCCCCTCGCGTCACTAGCACTGAAACATGGCAGGTGCTGGCTTCCTCGTGACCCCAATGTTGGTCAAAGACAAGCCTCTCCGCTGACACCTCCATCCTTCCATCTCTATTTTCAGACCGCCATTTCATTAGAAAGGGTGAATCTACTAGTGGAAGAAAACACAATGAACCGGATTATCTATACTCTGGGTGCGGACTATCTCCCTGCAACTTTCTCGTATCATCTGCCTATGATCCAAGTCCAGCTCTTCTCATGGCATATTATGTCAACAACGCATCCCATATTTCACATCCCGCGGGACCTGTATGAGCCAGCCCCTAAAAACAGTGCACAAAATCCCCAGAACGCCTGAGTGCAATCCAGCATGTGAACAAGAGGTATGAGTACTTGGGCCCGCAGGCCCCATAAATATGCATTATACAATCGAAGCAAACGACACGACAAGTCAAACACTTGCCGAGAAAATAGCTTGCCTGGTGTGATGCGCAGTCTGAAAAAAGAACATTTGTGCTGCCGGAAAGAAAAAAAGGATTAGAGGGCATGTCATGCTGCCTAAGTTCAGCCTGCGAGGTTACCACCGGAACTGTTCAGCCTCGATGAGAGGATCAGATAGGCTGAGCTCCTGGTTAGGAGATCATATCGAGCCCGGCGTTCTGCATCGTCTAAGATTGGAAACCGGTAAAGATGGCGACTAGTCGTCTGAGGTGTATATGGAAGCAGAGGGTGCGTCGGGCGTCATTCAGTGCATTATGATCAATGAGAAACCGTCGACCCAAGAACCGCAAGACCCTGAAATACCGGCGATCTTGTAGCCCAGCGGGGGAATCAAAGTGTATCTGCAGAAGATCGTTAGATAGGTATCACCACGGAACAATTGACGACGCATACCCTGATCCGCCATCGGCGTTACCAAAAACACCAGACTTCCTTCCCAGACTTGTCAGGATTTCAATGCCATCAATCCATACTCCAGCACGGAGGTAGAAACCAAGCAAGATCTCTCCACGACGGGTGTCTGAAGGTCACGTTAGAGCTAGCTGTATTGAAAACGTAAGAAGAAGCGTACCGAGGACAAAATCATCACCACCAGCCTTCCCACTCCGTTTTCCAAACAGCTGACTGGTGGCATCTTCGTAGAAAAATTCCAACCCATCGAGGGCCGCTCCATGGTATACCCTGATCGAGGTGAGGAGTTTGGTGGACGTGAACGCGCAGTCCAAAAGAAGTTGCTGCGGCTCGCTGCCTTCGAGCTGAGAAAACCCTAATTTACTACCTCTATACCCTGTGTGACCCTTGGGAAGTTTAACCAGGGATAGTTTGGACTTCAGTGAACTGATAGAATCGACGGTATGACTGCCGAGTGCCCCCGAAACGATTGTCATCTTGATATTCTTTTTCCTCTCCTTTTCGTTGCCAAACACCCTTTGTCGAAGCTCGCTTTCCGTGACGGTGATCTGTTTGGGAAGTCCGTTGCTACTCGATTCGGTGTTGACATACTCCATAAAATTGTGGCACATCTGCTCCCCCTCCGCGTACAGTTCCACAAATGCGATCCCCGAGGAAGCGGTGATCAGGATCTTTCCATTTTCAACGGGCCACACTTGGACACTGTCGTCTGAACTGACAGGCGCATCACCAGGAAGCCGAAAGCATGGATGGAAACGGAAGCGTAAGGCGTCTAGTCGGTGCCAGCTGCACTCATCCTGTGGGAGGCACAACTTCAGGCCTTGCGTTTTGGTGCGAGTCGAGTAGGGTTCACGAGTGACGAAGGACCGGTTGAAACGCACATAATCGCGAAGCATAATCCCCGACTCTTGATGGGGACACCCGAACAGATGGCCGACTTCGTGCAGATGTGCTCCAATGCCAATGTTTGCGGCCTCCCAGCTGGAGCCAGCTTCTCCGCAGTCATTCGCCACAAGCTCGGTGTTAGTCCGCGTGCAGTCCGAGAAGGCGTCGACTACATCTTCAAGGCAGGTTGGATAGCTGTGCAGACAGTGAGAACCGAAGATGGCCATCTTGGTATCACCCCCGCCGGAGCCTAGGGCTGCGTGGCCGGTGACTGTCTGTGAAGCTGTGTCCCAATGGGCGTCCATAAGAAGCACTGAGATGTACTGCTTTTGACCGGGGCTCAGATGGAAATAGTCCTTCACAGCGTCTTTTGCGATTTTGAATAGCTCATCTTTCTTGGTGGCCGGACCATGCTGTTGGGCAATATTGAGGTCTCTCAGCTCCGCAACCGTCTTATCGGTGCGAACGACATGCACTTTCGCCTCATTCCGCATGGTCCCATTTGCTAGATCGCGGCGACTCAGGGTGCCGGTCTGCCACTCTTCCTCAAACCGGAAACAGCGCCGGCCAAAGTTGCTGCGGAACATCTGTTCACCCGTAAACGCTTGCCAGAGATACGCGGCGGTCCGGTACTTGCGAATGGCGGTTTCCAAGTCGTTGCCCTCTCGCTGTATCTTCTCTGGGGTAGAGTCAAAGGTCCCGTCGGAGTCCCTCCCCAGTAAGACGACCAGATGCAGTGGAGGGGTATTGACTAGTGGAAGGTAATTGATGCAGATCCAAGAGGAATGGGTTGCTGGATGGGCGCTCCCCGCAGACAATTTGGTGGAAACGAAGTCAAAACGCAGGCGATTAGGCCCCGGAACAAGGTGTACCAAGGCCTTGAAATGAGACGACGTCACCGGCCAGGTCATAGCAGGGAACGCATCCTGATGGTGACACACGGTAACAGTACCATCGAGCGGATGAAGTCGCGGGTCTGCGATCTGGCCATAGACCAGCAGTACCTTTTGATGGACCTAAGTTGGTGGCGTAAGTCTATCTGCATACATGAAGCTCCGACATGCGGTGGCCATTCAGAATGAGAGAATGAGCAACTAAACACAAGACTTACCCAAGCATTGTCCGCGATGGACACGATGCGGGGAGCATATGGCGAGGAAGGTGTTGGGGATCGCATGCTGCTATGACCGGACATGGGGCTCCCACCCTGCGAAACGCAGTATCAGCGGGAGAATGATCGGGTGAGCTGGGCTTGGGAAGGAGGTATATACGTACGACCATGCTATTGCGCTGGACCGGAGACGTGACGAGGGCTGGTCGCTGAGGAGCGAGCGAACCATTGCCATTTGATGAGCTGCCATTGGATTCACTCAACGAGGGAAGGTTTGAAGATGAGACAGTGGGTTTGATGGATGAAGGGGGCGTCACGGAGCTATAGGAAGCGGTCTCGAGGGTCGATGAGGATTGTCCGGACGGGACTTCACCATTGGATTGCGACCCATTGGACTTGGACTCGTGGGACTGGGACCTGGCTGTGCGGAAGCTAGCCTTGGAGCGGCGCCGCAGCTGTTCAAAGAAGGGCATGATGAAGTGGATGTTGAGGCGTGTTGAGATGGGCGAGAGAACTCCTTCAGTCTGCGTTCTTCGTTTTCTTACCCTTCAATTTCGTGGTTGAGGGGTAGAGGTAGGCGGTCGTCGCGGTAGATGCAACCCCGACGGGTTGAGAAAAAAGTACGCCCTCGTCCGACTGGGCTGGAATTCTCTCTAAATGAACAAGCTGGACGCGGCCCCTCACCTCCCAGGACAACTGATGACGAACCAAACCCCCCCGGACCGAGAGAGGCAACGGTACAGAGCAGAAGCCTACCAAGGGTAAGATGGGAGAAGCTGATGGGGGAGGACGAAGGGTGGTGGGAAGGACACAGCGACCGTTTGCGGATGGGAGTGACGAATCAATGGAACAACAATCTCCACCCCGCATAAGAACAAGGCAATTCGGTCATTCGAGGACAGCGCAGAGACAGGAACCCGACCGAAAGAACGGGTGGAGGTAGACCGGAAGATTTCAGTGAGGTCTGGATGTAGCGTAGGTACCTTCGGTAGGTAAGGTTGAGGTATGGTCGTGATGAGGTATGGAGGGAGGGAGGGAGGGAGGTAGTATGGATGGATGAATATCGGAGTAGGAAGGAAGGAAGAAAGGCAAGATCGATCGTCGATGGCGGTCACTATCAGTCAGAAGAATTTTTTTTTTAAAAAAAATTATTATTCTCATTATTTTTTTAGTGTTTGATTCAAGAATGAATTCCTGTTTTTTTTTCTTCTAGCTGTTCTTAAAATACCTTAGGGGACGTTAGAGGCCTTCCCACTCCTTTGTACGACTACAACGGCCGTGTTAATAACACGATAACCGCTCCTATGACTATCGAATGCAACCAACCACTCGCCTCTCAGGAACCGCAATGCCCACCCATGGAAGCTCTCTTTTCCGACAAGTATCAGACCGTGGTGATGCTACAGTGGGTCTAGGCAGCGTTCGGAGGTGTTGCGGATTGACAAGGAGGCGTTACGTAGGTCATCGGCCAGCGACCAACCGTTCATGGCTTTGCGGTGGATCATCTGCTAATTTTATCTATCGCCCTCAGCTGGTTGGTTCCTCCCGAGAGCTCTCCTTAGGATGCGATCGTCCTGGCCATTCTGTCTTTTTATCTTTCTATAGTAAGGTACTATATCACTACCTAGGCACCTAGGTACGATTCCTCGTACTTATTTGGTTCCTTGTACTGTACTCTGTACGTACCTCCATGATTGTGCTAGAATTCGCCCCTCAAGCTTCCCCTTTTCCCTGTCCAGACTAAAATAAGGGTAACTCTAGTCCGAAACTAGCGCCTCCAGTATCACAGGGCGGCTCCGTTTGCCCATCCCCGGCAGCAACGGATTCATTCGGTCGGACAGAGCATATGGATGGTTGCTCAACGGGAGCATTGAACGGCATGCTGGGACCATGATTCTGGACATGATCCTGGTCGGTCCAGAAGCATACTTCCTCCCAAAGGGGCTTAGACCCCTGTCATTCATCCCCTTCCCGCCGCCCACGATGGCTGCTCTCCCCTCCATCCGCAAACATGCAGAAACACTTGTCTATCCGCTCCCTCGTCTGTCCTTTCAGGGGTCTCTTATCATTGTACTCACTCCGTAAGCTAAGCTGTGCTCCACTCCCTTGGCAAACGCGCCCGAAGCGCAGAATATTAAAAGACAAGAGCATTTCATTTATGACGACGACGCATCGTCGTCTATGTATGCATTCAGACTTTGGCGTCCTCTCTTCGTGGCATGGGAAGGGATGAAATGTCTCAAGCCCGGAGTAGGATTAGCATTCAAAGGTCAATGGAGTAACTCAAAGGGCTCTCAATCGAATCTGAAACCAACTGGTATGAGATCTGGACCACTGGGGTGGTCGGAACAGGCAGGAGGCGAGATCCATACCTACGGAGTACACAGAGGTACGTATGTCCGGCATGCTCATCGGTGGATGTCCGTCCGTGATGCCTCTCCGCCGTACGGACTAGGTAGAGAACGGGGGTCCCTCGGGTCAGAGCCCCATGGAGACCGACCGAGGCCACTGGCATGGCAACCTAACTGAAGACTTAAGTACCTTCCTTCCCTTGCCCTCACCCAGAACGGATCATCGTCAGATCTAACTGCAGGAATCCTCGTTGCTGGGGATCGACAGGAAGGAGAGAGCGAGGAATGGGTCGGAGATGGTTGGTCGCATAGTGACCACCAGACGGGACTCTGGCATTCCGAGTCTATCGACTGTAGTTCGTGGCGGAGTTGGTGAGGAACTGCCCATATTATTGATTTGATGCATGAGATTGAAGCAGGGGTTGTCCTTTGCTCCTCTTTGAAATCTTCTCGCCTCCATAGTTGGAGTCGACCTGGATATAGAGGGTTTGAATAAGCCATGGACTTTGGAGGCAAGTAAAGCATCCAAATTCAGAGCCACATCTGAGAAAGTTGACTGAAGAGGTATGCGTAACTGGGTATAGACCATGGGGCTATCAGCCAAGCCAGGGATAACCAACCAGGTTGAACAAGGGCAATTCCAATAGAGAAAAAGCCACTTTTCATCCGACGCCATAATTGACAGAGCAAATACCCTAGAAATGGAACAGGATCTTCATTCTTCATGTTTCTTAGTCTCCTATTTTCCTTTTCCTACCCCAGACGTCCATTTCGCTTCCCCCGGGTTACCATCCCGCTCCATACATACAGGTACATCGCGGGCATAGCATACCAGCCTCAGGCAGCCTCAGGCCCCAACTAAAATTTCCCTGTTCCGTCCATTCATCATTCAGCCTTTCCTCCTCCTCTCTTCCTCCATTTCTCCTCCCGTTCTCCAGCCGCCCTGATTCCTTCCTATCAGGCCCTCGTCTCTCCCTCTTTTCAGTTCCCATTCTTCTGGTTCCTGTTCTTGCATTGCGTTTGTTTATCCACTTTCCGGTTTATGACTGCGCTAAACCCCCTCAACCCACCTGGTGCATAGCCATAGCCCTTCCCGTTCCTCCCAGTTGAAGCAATGGCCCTCCGTCAGCCGTCCACCTCGGACAAAACGATCCGCAAAATTGACATCGCTCAGGTATGTGTACCTGCCCCCTTTGTCATCCTTTGGATTTAATCATCTCCGTCGAAGGTGGCTGGTGCCCTTCACGGCAAGTGCGTGAAACCAATTCTGACCGACGTCCCGAACTACTAGGTTTCCCTCAGCCTTCAAGATCGCTTGGGTCTCGCCAAGGTCAAGTACCAGAATGGCCGTCTTCATGCCCTCGATTCGAATGGGAATCGTCACATCTCCCTCGGCAGTGACAAGCCCTCGGATTCGTCCTCCGATGTCTCCCACAGTCGTTGCGAAACCCCCATGACTTCGCCGCCATTGCGAACCGCGACCTACTCCAAGGAACTCCCCAGGTCCTCCCGCAATCGTCATGCGGCCACCTTCAACTCACAGGTCATGCAGCCCATGCTGTCAGCCAGCCGGAAACGCCTTCGATCCGACTCCATTACAGAGCGTCCCGTCAAAGCCGCCCGGGTGTCATGGAAAAGTGCCTACCAACTTCCGGCATCGTCGCCAGGGTTCAGCCGGCGTCATACGAACCGAGGCCAGCATCTACCCTTCATAGCGGAGACGTCGACAATCCCGGAATTCTCGTCTCCGGGTTATCGTCATCACTCGGATGATGACAACGACCCAGACCTTCCGCTTCATAGTTTCCAGAATGTCAGTTCCGTGGTGGGCTCCTCCCCTCCTCGTACTCCGCCACCCAAGCATGCTCGCATCGCCCGCAACGACCGCAACTTACGACACGAGGACGGAGCAGACTTGCTCCTGTATCTGGCCAACTCTCCTACTCCCGCGAGCGTTGCAAACAAGGCGCAGGCTCGGGACTTCCCACCATCTACTCCACCCAGTCAGCATGCCATCCTACCCTCTCTGACGCCTACTCCGGGCGGAGGCGTCTTCCCCAACTTTGGCACTCCCACCCAGCAATTTAATTTTGCCGACTTTGTCAATGTGACACCTAGCCCGGCACAGCCGCCATGGGGTGGGCGCACCCCGGGAAACCCTGCACGCACTCCTCTCGCCAACAAAGACCGGAGACGGTCGAATCTTGACAACCTATTACCTCCTGGTGCTGATAGTCCCAGAAATCGCGAGAAAGGCTCTGGAATGATCTTGCAACTTGGTGGTGAACTTCGACCGTAAATCTCTGGCGGCTCGACCCATCAACCTTTTCCTTCTCATGGATATCTTAATGACCCCTCATGACTGTTATGTACATATCCCTTGCTGTTTACTTTTATTCCCCGATCCACCCTTCATCCCGTATGACGGCCATCCTTGTCATGATTTTGAAACTTTGCCCTCGACCTTATGTATCCCGTCATTGGTTTACGAACCGTGTTGGTCAGCTGACCTTACTGTCTCTTCATGTCGACGGATCTGCGACGAAATTTTCCTTTGTAATAACCTCTCACTCCGTGCCTGACGCTCTTTCCTATGTTCTGGTTACTCGTGATTACTGGGGAGCTGTGCCGGTGGGAGTGGGGTATCTTTAGTTGATCATGCCAATTATTGTGTTATGAGATGAATCCTGTACATACACATACACATGTGAATGTCAATACCTAGGTAGCAATGATAGTATCTGTGAGAATTACAGTTGATCTTAGAGTCGACACATCGCATTGGGGCGGACGAGAACAGCCCGGCCCGTCCCCGCAGCAGAGAAAGAAAATTCCGACGAGGAAAACAACACGCGACGCGATGAACTCTATCTCGTGTCAATTTCGCGTTGGCACTAGACCGTAAATGGAATAATTGGAGCCTTGGCTTACGGTGTTTCTCCCGTATCCGGTTAGACTCATCGAGCGGCTACCTCTCTCTGCTTGGCGTGGGCACGTGACATGCGCAAAAGACATCATAGAGAACATTTCAGGATGGGCTAGTATATAGACACGTTTCATCATGGGATCTATAGACATATATATCATTACGCAACCGTGTATCTATTGGTATATGTCACCTCACTCGTGAGCGCAGCTGGGTGAGATTGCATCGCCCGATACTGATCGGCGCGATCGTGAGCACACAACCACGACACGATCACTGACCCCATCCCGGAGGGTTTCCAATGAGGTCATTCATCCTGCCAACCCAATTTCTCGCCAGACACAGGCTGGCCTGCGTCCTCGAGGCGCGCTCGCTCGGACTGCTTCCGCCAAAGTAACGCCAGATAGTCGGCGGTGGAGGCCTCGTCGATGGACTTGTCGTCGCGGACGCGCAGGAAGCGCGGGAAGCGGAGGCTCAGGCCGCGCTCGTCGCTGACCAGCCCCAGGGCGGCGGGGTAGGTCGGGCTGAGGGTGATGTCGGCAAAGGCCATCTCCCAGACCTCCTGCGGCTCGAACCAGACGTCCGGCTCGCCGTAGTACTCGACGTAGGCGGGGCGCGAGATCACGTTCGTGCTGCCCTCGGCGTACTTGTCCTTGTTGGCCTGGTAGAACTTGTCCGTGAAGCCGGACATGCACTTGGTCACCGCCTCGAGGCTGCCGGTCTCCGGGTTGCGCACGGCCAGCAGGATGGGCGACCACCACTTCGCCTTGCGGCCTTGGCCGTGCCACCCGGCGACGGGGATGAGGTCGAGCGTGTCCGACGAGGTGCTGTAGTCCTTTTTGACTTTGAGCCAGGACTCGAGTCGCTTGTCCGGCTCGTAGGTCGAGAGGAGCGCCTTGCGGCGGTTGCCTTTGGGCGCGGGCTTCGATGCGTCGGCTGGCGGATCGGCGGAGGTGGGAGCCGCCGGCATGCTGTTTTGTTCGTCGGGTGGTACGGCGGTATTCTTGGGCACGTTGTCTAGCACCTTGACCATGATCCCTTCGCATTTGCTGTCGGTCGCGCCTTTGAAGAACTCCAGTACGGCGTCCGAGTCCGCGGACGTGGCGTCGAGGCTCTTGACCCAGGTGAAGCGGTTGGGGATTTCGACGAAGAGGCTGCGCAGGAGCTCTCTGCGCTCGCGGAAGGGCCGGTTCAGGAGGGGCTCGCCGTTGAGGTACATCAGGTCGAACGCGAAGAGGCAGACGTTGACCTTGATTGCGCCTATCTGCACGTCTTTCTTGGCGCGGTTGGACAAGACTTGGAAGGTCTGGAGTTCGCCTGTCTCCTGGTCGACTGCGACGACCTCGCCTTCGAGGATGAAGCTGGACACGCTTTCGCCGCGGATCTGTGGCACCAAGGACACCAGGTCCGGATACTTCTCCGTCATGTTCTCCAGGTGGCGGGAGAAGATCGACACTCGCCCCTTATCGTCGCAGTGGACCTGTGCGCGCTGCCCATCGTACTTGTACTCGCAGCTGAAGTCGCGTCCTTGTAGCTTGGTCAGCATGTCTGAGAGGTCGCGGGTGATGCTGCCCAGCATGGGCCTCAGCGGGATGTGCAGCTGTAGGCCGCACCGCAGGAGTAGCTCTTCATTAACGCCTATCTCGAGCAGACAAGGCACGAGGTCGTTGTAATTGGGGTGTCGAGCATAAGAGGCCTTGACGATCTCTTCTGCGTTGTTGTAGATCTCAGACAGGTTCTCTTTCTTCAGACTCGCCAGTTCCTGCTGGGAGTAGACAGAAAATTCGGCTCCGGGGGGCTTAGAGTATAGGAACGCTCGAGCCAGCGCGATGAGCATCGTGGTTTTGACGGCGCCGATGCGCAGGTTTTGAACGAGAGTGCGCACGATATATCGGCTCTCCTCCGCACCTCGCGTGTCTTGGAGGAGTTTCTCGACGATCCGCTGCTTGGTTTCCTGGCTCCCACTGCCTTTGCTCGCGGCGATTTTCTGCAGTGACTGGTAGACACCCTTTATCTTGAGCGGCTTTGGTTTTATCAGAGTGAAGGACTGTCTTTTCTTTGCTTCGAATGCGACGTCACCCGCGTCACCATGCTTGTCGTAGAGCGTTTTCAGTCCCTGGTTGTCAAGCCCGTATATTTTCTTCAGTGCCTTGGATATGGAGGACCCGCCAAGTCCAAGCTCCAGCTCGTCGTACGGTGGAGAGATGGAGTTGGTTGCAAGCCACACGGCGGGGAGAACGCTCGATGGGTCGCCTTCGATTAAGATCCGCAGGAAATTCACCAGCGTGTCCACGATCTTGATACGACTAGTTGTCGCATTCGCGAGCACGAACGCTCGCGTCAACAGCGCGTAGGAGGCGGAACCCCCTTCTGCAGCCCAGTGCGCCTGCAACTCCTCGGCATACTTGGTTGCGTCGAATGTCAAGGGGCTCTGATCTAGGGGAATAGCCAGAGAGACCGTGTCTTCTGTACCAGCAGAAGACTGCAGCGAGATTGTATGCTTTTGTTTTGTCTTTTGCGGGGACTCTAAGCTCTCAATAGCGGCCACGGGTGGTGTCTCTGCTGTCTCAGCTGCCGTCGACTCGTCCATTGCCACGTCGTTTACGGCCGAGCGTAGCTCTTCCTTGTTCCATTCTTCTTGGAGCTTGCGAGCAAGGGCCTCATCCGACAGATTTAGCGATTCATCTTGTGGTGTCGACGACGGTGTCGACCCCGTTTTCGACTCCGATTTGGCTGCTTGGCCCTTGAAGAATGACGCTATGCTGCGCTGTGGAGCTGACTCTGGGGCGTCTCTTTTGCGCTTCTTCGCTGGACTAGACATTATGCAAAATTATGTAGAGAGTTAAATAAGATATTGCTGATATAAACGACTCTGTGTAGCAGATGCCATTCTGGCGGGTTGATGAGTTGATGTTGCCGCGGAGGCCGGAGAGACCTGCGATTCGCCCGCCGGCGGAACTGAGGTGACGTTGTTCGCAACACCTTGCGCTTCCCTCACGTCCGCGATCTCCCCGCCAGCATCCTCCTCCTCCCCACAATGGCGTCCTCAACCCCGGCACTGTCGTCGCATGAAAAAACCCGGGTACAGGACTATCTGAACGACAAAATCCAGGTCTTTGCCGATTTCGAAAGTCTTGATTCGCTCCTCGCCAGCCTACGTGCCCAGCACCAGCTCCAGCGGAAGCAGGTATGTGCTCGGTGTCGATGCTCTTCTCCCACTTGCTTTGCCAGGGTACAACTACTAACGATATTGTAAAGCTCGCTGAAGCGCAGGAAGCCTTGTCCAATGCCACCAAAGCCTCCAACGAGCATGCCGAAGCCACTCGCAAGCGAGCCCACGAGTTCAACGAACAGCAAGCGGATATTGACCGACGTCTGAAAGCGATTACCGGATCGGACGCGAGCGACGATGCCGCGAGGAGATTCGAAGCTAGCATAGAAAAGCTGCGGAGACTCGAGATATCAAGAGGCTACGTGACTTTGTTGAAGGAAGCCGAGGAACTGAGGTACTCCACGCAATGCTGTCCGGTGTAGCACTGTCATGCTGATGGACCGCAGCAAGGAAGCCTTAAAATGCATAGAGACATCCCCTCGGGAAGCCATCCAGCCGTACACCCGGCTGCGAAGTATCGCCGAATCGCTGAAGGAGGCTCAACCTGCAGCCGAAGGCGCAGCGCCTCACCTGGTGGAGCATGTCGGTAGACTCTCGTCAGTCCTGAGAGAACATCTAAAGGGTAACTTCACCAAACGACTGCAAGCGATTCTGGAACAGATGAAATGGCCTTCCAAAGAATTACACTTTCCGAGCGACTTGCAGACCCAGTGGGCCGAGAATGTCGGACTGCTCCTCGACCTGCAAATACCGTGCGTTCTCTTCAATGTCTGCTGATCTAGGCTAACTGGGTCCAGGGAACTCAAGAGCCGCGAGTCTGCAGGCCAACATCCAGTCGACCTGCCGATCTTGTTCCCGCTGGAAGTCATGGTGCATCCTTTGGAGCTCCGATTCAGATACCACTTTAGCGGAGATAAGCCGACGAATAGGCTAGACAAGGTATTTGCGATTAACCGAGTCTGCGTGCGATTCACGACTAACAAAACATAGCCGGAGTACTTCCTATCGCATGTCATGGATTTGATTAACAACTTCAGTGGCTTTTTTGCTTCTTTCCTACAGCCAATCTTTGACGACAAGGCGAAAGTTGTTGGGTCCGACCTGGAATGGAACTTTTACAACGCTTCTCATGCCTACATTACGGCACTGTTCCCGGTTTTGAGACAGAAGATCACCACGTTCTTGCCTCAGATCTCGAACCACCCGCAACTTCTCAGCCATTTCATGCACGAGCTGATGGGCTTCGACAACGATATCCGCGAGTCATGGAATTACTTGCCAGACCCATATATGGAGGACAACTGGAAGGGTATGACATGGGAGGTCCTCAGCAAAGGGGGGTGGTTCGATCGCTGGCTGCAGGTGGAGAAAGATTTTGCGTTGGCTCGCTACAAGGAAATCGTCGAGGCTCCGGACAGCGGCCATATCGACTATGACGGCGTCGAACCCACGGCGACCAAGCCGACCAAGGCAGCCATCCGGGTTAACGACCTCCTGGAGACAATCACCGAGCGTTACCAGCCCCTGTCGTCATTTAGTCAAAAGCTACGTTTCCTCATCGATATTCAGATCACCATTTTTGATCAATTCCATGAGCGACTGCATTCGGCGCTGGAAGCCTATCTGGCAATGACATCGACGATCGGTCGCACGGTTCAGGGTGCAGATGGAGCCAGCGTCGAAGGCGTTGCAGGATTGGAGAGGCTTTGCAGGGTTTTTGGGAGTGCCGAATACCTGGAGAAGAAGATGGAAGATTGGAGCAACGAAGTGTTCTTCGTCGAGCTGTGGTCGGAACTCCAGGAGCGAGTCCGAAAGAACACAGATGGTGGCAAGAATGTCGCTGGAACCATGTCTGTTGCTGATGTTGCATCGCGCACTTCCCAGGCGGTTGGGAACGGGTACGATGGTCCAGGTTCGACTGAGGGAGCGTTATTCGATGAAACAGCGTCCGCGTACCGTCGGCTACGACTCCGGTCCGAGTCGATCATAACCTCAACACTCAATTCAAATGCACGGTCGGCGCTCAAGACGTATTCTCGTGTTTCGACTTGGGCTACTGTTGCTCCCACGTCGTCCGCTCCGCTACCTCCAACTTCTGACCTGGCTCCTGTCATGCGTACCCTGTCGACGGAAATCTCTTTCCTTTCTCGCACTCTCGGCGTTGCTCCTCTGCGGCGTATTGTCCGCCAGGTGCTTCTTTCCATCCAGACTCATATCTGGAGCAACGTCCTCATGAGGAATACATTCTCCGCGGCGGGCGCTGCCCAACTCATCAGCGATATGGAACACCTCTGCGGTGTTGTTGATGCTGCACTCGGATCTGCAGCACAAGCGGGTGGATCCATGAAGGTGCTCCGGAAATTGAGTGAAGGTCTCCTGCTTCTGGGTCTGAAGACAAGTGCGCCGAAAGACGGATCTTCCGAGGAAGACGACAACTCCCCTGACGAAAAAGTCATCGGACTTGGGTTGTGGGATGTAGAGAAAAGGCTTTTCAAGGACAATGAAAGCGCCCGAGTCGTTCTCGCTGATCTTGGGGTCGAGACGCTCACGGAAGCCGAGGCAAGGAGCGTATTGGAGAGGAGAGCTGAGGTCGGCAACTAGGCATCTTACAGATAGAATAACAGCCTTATGGGCCATAATCCAGGATCTGAAGCTGTCATACATCGTAATGTGCCATTTCTATGCCTATAAATTTATACATTTTATAACTTGTAACGCGAGCATCTGTTTGGTTTTGCCTCTTTCAGTACCGTGTGGTCTCCGCGTACGCCGTCCAGTAATCACCCCCTTGCCCGCTTCTCCACTCGCAGTCCACTCTTGCCCGACCACGCTCCCCTAAAGCCCAGCACTACCATCAGGTATAGGGAAATACTGTGGTTACCATTCTGCACCACTATAGTAAATACTTTGGTAGGTTCCCTCTGGCGACAGACTACATAAATCCTAGAAATTCATAAAAGAAATTTATCCTATCTTCGTGCTAGAGGTGAGTCCGCTCATTAGGCTGGAGGGCGCCCAATGGCGCCCGCAGCTTTCAGAGGGTTATATTAAACGATGCATGGAAGGATTCCATGTCAATAATGTTGTAGGATGAGGTCCTCGGAAAGGAACAGGCATTGTATGTAATCCATTGGTCTCGGCGTCACGTGACAGTCCCGGCGACTTTGTTTTCTAAATCTCTTAATGTGACCCTGGGAGTATTATTTAAAGCGGCTTCAAAGTTGAAAAATATATCGAATGATTTCTCTCCTGGTCATATCTCAGAGTATCCAGCACCAAGAACCTTACTATTGTAATTTGGTCGATAAAATGCTATTCGATTGTTTGGGCTCTTTCCAGTCTTCTTCTCTATATTCCCTGTATCTTGGCCCTGCCCGAGTCCTGGCAATATGGCTACTCTCCAGAACGGTTTCCTGTTGATTGTGACTCTCCGGCGTGTCTACTGGGTGCTCGGCGGTTCTCCAAGTTCCGTGCGTAGAGAAGAACCCCGCTTTGTATCCCAGAAATTATGTCATTCTGACATTGTGCGTAGCTTCCCGGGGCATTGTTGATCCTCACTCTCAGTAGGATCTCACCCACCCTCATTATCTCTCCCCTCAATGCTCGCTCAATATGGCTCAACCACGTTTGCGCATGTCGGACCTTTTCCCCGACCCAAACGAAGACAGATCCCCGGTGGCCCTGGACGAAGCCACCCGGGCTCTGTACCGCCGGGCGATTGACAGCCCATCGTCCTTGACCGACGAAGAGCGGAGAACAATCGCTCGCCGTCCCCCGGCCCCCGAGGAAGACGAGCAATGTCAGCAAGCCTGCGGTCTCACGTTCTCCGAACTCGTCCGCAAAGCCATCGACCAGCGCGATGCCCTCTCGTATCGCGAGGCGGTCTTTCTCGTGGAACGGTCTGTCCCGGGCGACACGGGCCGATGGCTGCGCTACCTGCATAGTCTGAGTGAAGCCGACCAGAATCTCCTACATGCAGCGATTGACGCGGCGTGGGCGGAGGACATGCGCGAAGCTCGCGCTAATGCGCATGCAGTGCAGAAACGAGCCCTGCAGGCGAGCTCGGCCGCGGCAAGGTATCTGAATGATGATGACATACGGCATGTGCGGCTGGCTATGATGCTCCCGTGGCAGGAGCAGGTGGTCTTGGATACGGAGAGCGAGGTGTGTGGATTAGTGGGTTTCTATACGGACCAGGAGGAGTGGCCGGCCTTCCAGAAGCAGATTGAGACGGCTATTTATCACGGGTTGCATTATCGGCCGGAAACGATTAAGGATGAGGCGCTTGCCAAGTTCACTATGCATTGGATCCCTATCGATGAGTCATCCGATCGGGATCTGCGAGAGGTTTTCGCCGCAAAGAAGAATCTGGGTGGATTTCCGCGGGGTCTGCGGACCGACTCGTTCTTGTTCGTCGATCAGGAGGCACTGCAGTCCCGGGACTCGACGAGACCGTTTGTCTGGCTGTGGGAGCCGAAAGGGCCCAGCACCGCTGGAGAGAACGATGACAATGAGCTAGGTCCCCTTAAAATTGACATTAAGCATATTGCCCCGACGCTCTTCGCCCGTCTCACTCAGCGGGACTTCGCGACGGAGGAGGCGAGACGGAAACCGTATCGATTGGACTCCACGCTCAAGACCCTTCACCGCGTTACCTGGAAGCATCCTACGACCCGGGGAAGAGATGGGATTTGGCCGGCTCCCGCGCGATTTATGTAGATGTGCATGGATTCCGTACTGTTAGAAGCTCTGACAACCCGCTGTCATACCAGCCTGGGTCGGCGTGGGTGTACCACCCGGAGCGGAGGTAGTTGTCACTGTCGTTGTCACGCCAGGTCCTGACCGTCCCACGCAAATATAGTAGTCCGGCCATAATCCGGAGCAGTCTCCATTTAGAGCCGGATTCCAGGAATACAGATCCGAAAGGGAAATGCTCTCCGCTGAGGCAATATCGGCGCACCCGTCATCTTTTTGCACCAGGTAGAACCGGTTGCAGTGACTCGCCATTCCGCTCTGGGTTGGCGTTGGAGTGGTGCTTCCTCCAGTTGACCTGGTTGTTGGCGTTGCCCCGGAAAGTAGTCCGACGCAGACATAATAGTCCGGATAGAGGCCGGAGCAGTCTCCATTGAGGGCTGGATTCCAGGAGTAGAAATCGGAAAGTGAGATACTATTTGCTGCAGCGATGTCGTAGCAGCCGGCATTAGGGCTTACGAGTTCGAATTTTCCGCAGTTCGAGGCCATTCCGGACTGTTGGAGTCAGCTATGAACCCATGACAAAGTAAGAGCTAGGGCTACCTGGATTGGCAGTGGGGTTGCTTGGCCGTTTGCCCCGGTGCTAGTGGCTTCCTGGGTGGTCGTTGCGGACGTTTGGGATGTGATGGAAATGGTGGGCGTAGCAGAGGGCACCGTCAATTGGACACAGTACTGATACCCGGGTCGGAGTTGACAATTGCCCGGCTTTGCAGCATCATAACTTAACGTGGGGTTCCAGGCGACAAAGTCCAAGACATCCACTGGCGTTTAGTTAGACATTCCCATCTATGGCCTAGGGAGGAGTCAATCCTTACCGTCATAGATTGTCGCAACCACGTAACACGTGTTAACCGTGGATGTATTCCGAAGAGGAGCGTAATACCGCGTATAGGTTGAGCAGTTAGGCCATGTTCCCGGGGCTACCGGCAAAGACGTAGGTTGTGTAGTTGTAGTAGTGTACGCTGGAAATGTCCAAGCAGTATCGGTCGTGACGGCACCGGTTGCCATGCAAGTCGACGGGACCGGAACGGTCAAACAGGGATTTACATTTCCACTTGGGTCTGTTAATGCTTCATGCTTTGAGCGAAAGAGAAGGGGTATGGAGAACATACCCATAGCCCGGATATGTTGTAATGTCGCCCACTGCCTCAACACAGTAAGAATACCCTTTGAACAGGTTGGTACAGTTTGGATTGTTGATTTCTGGGTTCTGTTGCAGTCAGCTGGTTAGTATGCGGTCGAGACGGTATGTATGAGCTTACCAGAAAGAAAAAGTCCGTTAGACTAATCCCCATCATCACTGTCACCGAACTGCAGGTATCCCTTGGGACGACTTCATAATATTTGGCACATCTTGTATTGGTCCCGGCCACCACATTAGAAGGTATTGACCTGAGGAGAGCATAAAAGGTCAGCTACTACAGCCACATCAAGACGAACGAGCGAAGGACATATATATACCGCCAGCTCTGCTTGGTTAAATTCTTGCATCAAATAATGCCATGACAAGGTAGTCTACCCCCCATTCGATCGTAGATACTCCCATATGCAGGAAAGCTTAAAGACACCAGCTGTGCCACCCAATGGACAATCTTAAATATCATTATTCCCGGACCACTCACTAAAAAAGCCGTAACTTATCAGATCGATAGCTTTAATTGGGCTGGAGTAGCTTATGCTTAGTGGGTGCAGAATAGTGGCGTGGAGCACGTACGAGCGCTAGGCAACTGCTCGCCGCTGGAAATTACAGGTGGAAATGCGGCTGTTTATGGCCTCAGTAGCTGTCATTTCGGCGTCGATTTCACAGGTCCTCACATTCTAGTTGTAATAATATTTTCACTCCATCAAGGATGGTGAACCACCGGCCCATGACCTCGTTCCCCCAGCGTCCGGAAATTCGCCGGCGCATTCCGCACGCTCATCGCATCCACGATACCGGGACCGACCTCCTCAATCGCCCGCAGCAGGTTCTCGACAGTCTCCCTCGTCGTCTGGACATTCACCACGCAGCGGAAGAACTTTCCGTCTCCGACCGCATCCTCGTCCCCACTGGGCGGCGCAAAGTCCACCATGAAGCCCTTGGAAACGATAGCGTGCGTCACGCGCTCAGTGACTTTGCTATTGGCCCTGCCGCGCTCGCTCTCATTCGACGCAATGCCGCGCGGGTGCAGCAGCCGCCCGCCGGGAGCGTAGTAGAAGCACACCTGCAGACACGGCGGCGGGTTCTCGCTGACGAGGATGAAGTTGGGGTTCTCGGCGACGAGGGTGGCCAGGTGCGCGGCTACGTCGCAGGCGGCGTCGATCTGGCGCTCGTACCCCGCGGTGCCGTAGTAGGTCCAGCCGAGGAAGAGCTTCAGCGAGTCGGCGCGGCGGCCGCACTGCAGTGTGAGGTCGGCCAGATCCCACACCTCGGGCGAGTCGGCCGCCAGCTCGGACTCGCCGCCGCCGCACCCGCCAGACGGCGTCTCATCGTCGTCGTTGTGGAAGAGGTAGCCGGCGGGGAGGGTGTTGGCGCGGTGGAAGCGGCGCAGGTCGGCGGCGAGGAGGAACGAGCAGGTGACGGGGACGCCGAGCATTTTGTGCGGGTTGATGGCGATGCTGTCGGCGAGGTGGGCGCCGGCGAGCTTGTGGCGTTGGCGGGGGGAGAAGACGAACGAGCCGCCCCAGGAGCCGTCGACGTGGAGCCAGAGGTTGTAGCGGCGGCAGATGGCGGCGATGTCGGCGAACGGGTCGAAGGAGCCCATGACGGTGGTGCCAGCGGTGGCGTTGACGTAGAAGGGCGTGCGGTTCTCGCGGAGGGCCTTCTGGACGAGGGTCTCCAGCTCGGCGGCGATCATGCGGCCCTGCTTGTCGACGGGGACGGCCCAGACGGCGCTGCTGCCGAGGCCTAGCATCTGCGCGGCCTTTTCGATGCTGTAGTGGCCGTGGGCGCTGGTGAAGAGCACGAAGCGGTGGTCGCCGTTGCCGTTTGACTTGGTGTCCGGGAAGAGGTTGTTGCGCGCGATCACGATCGAGGTCGTGTTGGAGGCCGAGCCGCCCTGCACGGAGATGCCGCCGGCGCGTGGCCCGGTCAGGCCAAAGAGCGCCGCTAGCTGCTGGCCGGTGTATTTCTCGATCACGGTGAGCGCCGGTGACACCTGGTAGACGTGGACGTTTGTGTTCAGGGCCGCGAGGATGAGCTCGGCCGCCACGCCGGGGGCGTTGGTCGACGCATACAGTTTGTCGAGGAAGCCCTGGTGCCAGGTGTTGACGGAGAAGCGGAGGACTTTGCGAAGCACGTCGAGGAGGCCGTCCTGCCCGGCGCCTTGCATGGGGAGCTCTAATTGAAGAAGTTCTTGCAGCTCTTCGGGCTTTTTGTAGTCGACTAGCGAGCTGGTGGGTGGTTTGTGGGCGCCGTTGGTCCCATTCGTCCCATTGAGGCCATTGTCACTTCCGTTGAGCCCGTTCTTCAGCGCCGGTCCGTGAGGGTCTTCATCGGCGGCGCGAATGAAGGGAATCAAGAGGTCTTCAACTGCGCTTAGAAGCTGCGGGACAAGCGGTGCGTTAATTATGGATCGGATGGTTCACAGCCAGAAGACTCACCTGTTTCACTTCTTCTGCGCGATTGGGTGTGGACTCAGCCATCTATATTGTAAGTATATAAAGAGAGAATATATTCAGCAGTGGATTGAAGACCATCGAGTGAAGAGGAAAACGTCAATGACGAGATCGCTTCGGCGGCGCGGATGGATTCAACGTCGGTTAAACCCACCAGCCCAAGTGGAACCAGAACCAGAACCCAGACTCAATCGCCCATGTTTGTCAGCACTTCCGCTGAGGCGATTCAGATAGGCTGTGTAGATCTTTAGCATGGTGGAGAGGATGGTAGAATGGTAGAACGGTCGATATTGCGACACTTCTGGACGATCTGACATCATCGATGGAAGGGATTTTCACATTTCCCGACACAGTTAGCTGCAGCTGGAGAACTTAGTAGGAATCGGTAGTTGAAGTGTCGGCAATGCACCGAACAAGCAGAGGATTTGTATAGATCGCAACGGGTCTTCGGCAATGCGACAGGTATCTTTATATAGAACACTCGTCGAGCACATAACATTGCTGCAAGTTCGATGACCTGCAGCAGATTGCTTTTCTTGGCTACTCTAAACCAACTACATCTATCCGTACAATCATTTCGCAGCCACCCCCTTCGCCTTTGCCTCTTCAGCCTTCGCCGCAAACCGAGCTCGTGCCAATTCGATCTTCGATTTCGGACGTTCGCCAGCCGCATTCTCCCCATCGAGTCCCTTGGCCTTCGCGGCCCATTCGCCTCGTCGTCGCTTGTAGAGGTCCATCGACCAGTTTCTCCATACAGCGCGTCCCACGAACGAATCCCGCAGTGCCAGTTCATGTTGCGTCAGCTCTTGTGCCATGCGTTCCTTGATGAAGAAAATATCCTTAGTCGCGGGCCACAGAGCATCAACCACACGAGAACCATTGCTGTCGAGCGCAAGATCATGCAGATGACCGAGGAATCGCGGCACAAACTGTCGGCGGAACTGCTGGGTGGACGTTGAGGCCGTGAGGGCCTGCTGGATAACACGCGTGGCTGTCGGATCTTTCGAAATCTTGACAAGAGCCTCGGGGGATTGCGCAAGCAGACTGGAGTATACCAGACCACTCAGGTTGCCAGGTGCAGTCAACATGGCCTGAGCAAGTAAAGAGCCATGCAGCTTTTCGGCCGCGCGGGAACCGGGTGCCGGTTCTTTGGACTTGTCCGCTTGTTCCGTATCCTCCTTCTTATCTTCCTCCAGTCGAAGCATCTGGTTCAGCCGGCGCGCAGGGTCCTTGTCGTAGGAAGCCTCCAGAGCCCCAGCAAGCGGTGTTGTATTAGCTCCACGCACAATACAGCGCTCAATCAGCACCTTGGGGACGATTGTCCTTGACCGTTCGATAAGGTTCGGGATCTGAGGAGAAAGCGATTCTACCGCCTCTTGGAGGTCATCCTTTCCAAGACGTTCTAACACCCGGAGAACAACATATCCGGCTGTCTGGTTTCGTGCGAGAGAGGTCATTTGATCGTGCATAAAGTTTTTGTAGAGGCTCTTGAACAGCTTTCCGGGCATGTATCGTACGATGGTTTCAAGTAACCGAGATCCCACAGGGTCGTAGAGCAACCCGCGGGTGAACGACGTCGTTTCCGTGCCGTCTTCGAATTTCTCATCCGGGATTAAGCGTCGGATGACGGATTTCGGGTCCTTTGCACTGGCCTTTCCGAAGTGCGACAGCTCCAGATACACCAACACTTGCAACACTGGGTTTCCGACCGGGTGCGTAGCCAGGGCTCTCAGATAGGTATCATCCAGTACGGAAATCATGTCGGTCATGATCTTCTTCAACGTCGCTTCGAAGGACTCCGGCACCGCTCTCCTCTGCGAGACAGCACTGCCCTCCTGTGACTCGTCATTCAATAGCCCCAATCTCTCTTTCTTTCGGCTTGCGACGACCGAGTCGCTTGTCGACAGGTCCACCGGCTCACCAGCCAACACCAAAAGAAGCACCCGGATGGTGTGCGAGGCAAACCGCTCCGTCAGCAAATAGCCCCAGTTTCCTTCCAACTCTTCCACCACCTTCATGAACATCTCCGCTAGCGTCAGCTCGGGCTCGGGCTCCTCGTCCTCGTCCTGGTCGATATCCATCTTGTTTCCTTTCGTCTTGGAGATTTTTTGCGTCACGCCCGGCGCCGCATTGATGAAGAGCGTCTCACAGCAATGGCTCGCGAAGCGATGCTGAACCAGGTGCAAGAAATGCCCGATGAACTTGCTGAACAACCTCCGGATCTGATGGATATCGGACATGGAGATCAGCTTCTCCATAAGCCGAGAGCACGACTGACTGCAGGCAATCTTGAGTTCCTTGCCCCTAGCCTCTTTATAGACACTCTCAACAAATATGCGCCGCTCCTCTGCGTCCTGAAACTGGTTCAGCTCCAGCACCTCGTTCGCACGGGAAAAGTACTCCTGCTCTTCTGGGTCAAGAAGACCGTAGAAGGGCGTGTCACCAGAGGCGGTAACATCCTGTGTGTTGTCCTCAATGTTTTCCTCGACGTTGTCCTCAACGTTATCCTCGAAATTCAACGGAATGTAGTCAGCGCCTTCGGTGAAGTCGGTCGCGGGCTGCGTCTCCTCGATCGACGTCGACGGCTTCAACCGTTTGGCGGCGGGGTCTTCGGGGGCTTCGTCGCGCTTTCGCTTGGAGGCATCTTTCTGGGCCTTCTCGGCCGCACGGCGACCGCGTTTCTGCTTTTCGCGGGGCATGATTGGGTCTGGGGGGTTGTGATGTTCGTGTTGGCGTTGGTCGGGGTTTTCTCGCGCTGGAAATTTTTTGGATAAGCGGTGGTCCAAGCGTCTTCCGCGGAGTCGCGTGTTTGTCTTGTTTGCATATTTCTTGGTTTCTATAGAAGTACGTAGAGGATTCAAGCTTCAACAATATTGATATATATCGCTCTACTTTCATCTTGGTGATAGTATACTTTGAGTAGGCTCAAAATGAATGCTTTTAGCTTGTAGCATAACTACATCCTTCGTTCTCAGACGCACGCAGAACAGATCGTAAAGATATGTTCTGAACCAGACAGTACAAAATGAACATCAATATTCATGAGTAGGGACTTAACACATCCAATAAGAAACTAAATTACATATTCGGCCACATTATACAGAAGAGTAAATAGCAGAAACGTGTCGGCCACACACTACCCGTTGTTCCATGCTTACCGTCCGCGATCCAGCCTTAGCTTTATGCCGCGGCATGATCTGAAGCCGTGCTTCTTCATCTTCCTTTTCATCCCCGGGCGGCGCGTTAATGTATGTCGGCTTGGACATGTTGCTTCTCTTCCCCGTGCCGAGCTGGAAGTGCTCATTTCCACCCCACCAAAGAGCATCATAGCCCCAATCATCCGACTCGTTCAAAGAAGTGGTCGGCGAGGGTTTCATGTGAACCTTGTTGTCCATCACGGCTGAAACGTGCGTCGTGCCCACGGCGATATCACGTAATCGAATTGGGGAGAGAGTTTTTGACTGCTCGTCATACTCGAAAAGACCGCTCAGCGCTTTGACCTTCGTAGGGGCATCCTGAATATGTGTCCATTTTCCGTTTCCAAGAGCGCCCCAAATGCCGCGCCCACACGCCCAGGTATCAGCTGTAACACGGTCCAAGTCACGGATAGTGGAAGGATTCTCTCCAGACCCCACAATGCGTTTTGCATCGACCGTCAAGAAGCTGTTAGCCCCTCCGGCGGCAATTCCGGTCACCTTGGGGAACCAGATATCACCTTTGTAGAGGTTCTTCACAGGGAGCAGCGTAGGAGCATCGAAAAATGGCAGAGACGGATCGAACATCATGCCCAGTTGACCGAGAGAGTTGTCACCAAAAGCAAAAACGCTGCCGTCTTTGCTCAATGCCAAGGAGTGGTAATCGCCAGCCGCAATGTCAACAATTTTGGAGCCACTGAGCGCCTTGACCTCGTGACAGGTATCTACCGGCCCCTTTGGTCGAGTCGCCCACGTAAGGCCTGGGACACCGAGCTGCCCAAAGGAGGGGTACGATTCGGTCGAGGCGGCAACAGAAAAGACACGGCCGCTACTTGTCAAGAGAAGTGCATGTTCCAGACCTCCACGGATAGCAGTAATCTTTTCACCGAGCTTCAGACTCGGCTGGAGCACCCGGTAGCTCAATCCGGAGCTTCCAGACCAGAAAGGAATCCATGAGCCTTCCTTGGGCTTCTTTCCCGACAACTGATCTGCTTCCGCAATGGGCACCGAGTACACCTTACCATCAGCCGCTAGCGCCAGGATGCGGTCGTTGGACATGCAGAGAGAAGCCAAGTTCTTGCCCGTCAACGTCTTCGTGGGCTTGTAGTGAGATTCCGAATATCCCTTTCCCCACTGAACCAAATCCCCCTTCTCATCAATCGCAGCGCCCGACTTATCCGTAAGCTTCAGATCGCGAAGCACTTGTCCGTCAAAGTATGCCAGTCTCCGAGGGGTTTTGATCACAGATTCCTTGGAATCTGGATCCACGACGCGATAGGAATTGGTGCCCCATACGTAGACACCTGGGCTTTTCACGCTTCTCTTCTTCTGAACATATTGCGACCCCAACTCTCCAGGCGTAGGCGAAAAGTCCTTGGCTTTAGGGCTTACAGGACTTTCGAGTTCATCGCTCTTGGTGGCGTAGGAGTAGATCAGAAATGCCGCTGTACCCGTTCCCGCAAGACCCAAGGAATTCCAAAACCAACTCGACGAAGAGGGCGACTGTCCAGAAGAGTGACGAGCGTTGCTGGCATAATTCCTTCGCCACTGTAGTCCAATCGATCGGCCGGTCCGGGGAAGGCGACGAGAAACGGCGACGAGGCTCGTCGCAGGCTGTCGGGCTCGTGTGCTCCACATGATGCGCTTAGAGATCCGTAGACATGCGCATGTCGCAGCTTCGGGGATATGGTGGTGTTTGATCTGCCTAGCAAGCGACAGAGTCAAACGTCGAGGCTGTCGCGATGGTCACTTGCGTCAGTAGCGGAAGCGGAAGGCGGCGGCAGAATATCGCGACGAAGCGGCCACGGAGGACAGTTCAGTTCCATCAGCAGCTACCACTCCCCCCACCAGCTTATGGTCCCATCATGATTGCTTGCCCCGTTTGCACCAGGGCATAGGACCAGAACGAATTCTAACTTCTCGGACCGGCATTCCTTTCAGAATGCGTCAACAAGCTGCGGGAAAGCGATCCCGCCGCCAAACGGCTCCGCCCCGACCACCCTTGGAGCTCCAGGCCAAAGGCATCGCTGCAGCTGAAGCCGTGCCCGAAGGACCGGAGTCGATTGCGGATGTCCATAATGAACTGGAGTTTAGCCAATGGTACCATGACATTGAGGATAGCCTGCTCGAAACCAGTTACGATGAGTACCAGTATGCGCCCGCTACGTGCCGTTACGACGCCCGAGATATTGACTATCGCTGTGCTCTAGAGCCTGCCTCCATGAACTTCAGATGTCCAAATCGCATCTCGACACGCTGCTGTCAGATACTTCCTCGACCCTCGACCTCCTTACCAGTCTGTCGCAGGACTTCAAAGCGGTGGAATTGCAGACGTCCAACTTCCAGAAACAATGTGAGGGGCTGCTGACGGCGCAAAAACGGGACTCGGAGCTAGCAGCAGACATCCAAGAGAATCTTCAATACTATGACTTCCTGGATCCTGCTTCACGACGACTCAATGCACCAGGTGCGGGTAACACTGTCCGCAGCCAGGAATTCTCGGATATGCTAAGACGGCTGGACGAATGTTTGGACTATATGGAGACGCACGTTAGTAGATCAATTCCCCTTGCTGCACACTTTTCTAACTTTCGCCTCCAGCCTGATCAAAAGGAAGCTAGCGTATACCGCTCCAGATACCGATTACTTCTAACACGCGCCCTCACGTTAATTCGAGGGCACTTCGTTTCGGCGCTTCGAGATGTGTACGTGGGTGTCTCCAAGAAGATCGCAGACAAGCAACTCAACGACACCACTATGTCGGCACTCCTTTACGCCAAATTTAGAGTTGGCGCCCCGGAATTGAAACAGATTGGGTTGGAGATTCAGAAGAGAGCTGTTCCGCCCCTGGACCCGGACCAAGGCGCGGAGGCCGAATACCAAAGTCTACTCAATGAGCTCCACTCTAACTACGCTGCCATTCGCAGCAAGTTGATAATCCCCCTGGTGCAAAAGAACCTGAACGATATAGCACAGGCCCCGAGTACGTCGAAGGACCTTGTTTCCTTTGCACGCGGTAGCATCAGCTATATCCGTGGTATCTGTCTGGATGAGTTTGACCTGTGGAGTGAATGGTTTCACGGGTATGGGGGCTTGTATGACTTCCTGGAGGCAATCTGCGAACCATTATATGACCATCTCCGACCGCGGATTATACATGAGGATAAAATCATTCGGCTATGTCAACTGTGCACTCTACTGCAAACTCGGTATTTGTTCGACCAGGACGAGGAGGCTGAAAGCCCGGACGCAAATCAACTCGACTTCCACTCTCTGATCCAACCAGCCCTGGAGGATGTCCAAACTCGCTTAGTGTTCCGTGCGCAAGCCTTCCTTCGTGATGAGATCGAACGATATAAGCCTCGTCCGGAAGATCTTGATTACCCTGCACGTAACAAACAGGTGTCGATATCAGTCACAGAAGGCCAAATATCGGGTCGGAAGATTGCTCCTGCCGACGCCCTGGTGAATATATCCAAACCAACAAAGCAGAGTGAGGATGGCGCGGATCCCTCTGAGCAGGACTCAAAGTGGGATTTTGAATCTCAAGCAGCTTTCAGTGGTTGGTACCCAACACTGCGGAAAGCCATTTGGCTTTTAAGCAGAATTTACCGGCTGGTAAATGTATGAGATTGTCTCCTATGTTGATATTTGCTACATGCTAAACTGACCGATTTATGCAGTCTACTGTTTTTGATGACCTAGCGCATCAGATTGTCCACCAGACAAACGACTCCCTCCACCAAGCAAGCTCTTTGATCTCCAGCAAATCTTCGCCTGTGGATGGACAGCTCTTTCTCATGAGTCATCTGCTCATCCTCAAGCAGCAGATTGTTGCTTTCGACATCGAATATGTTGCACCTGAAGTATCGTTCGACTTTTCAGCCATGACCAGTACTTTCTGGGAACTTCGAGAGCGAGGTGGTCTATTTAATCCACGCAATCTCATGCGTCTCGTCGGACATGGACTACTCCCTCGTGTTGTGGAGAACATGCTCGACGCCAAGGTTGAGCTTGATGGACGTCTCCGGACGGTCATCAACGACTTCATCAACGGGTTCGCCACGAAAATGACGGCCTCGCTACCGGCAAAGTTTGTTGACACACGGAATCTCCAACGCGGGGAACTGATCTACCCTACCTGCCGGAATATCGAAAAGGAAGTCCCGGAGCTGCGCAAAATTCTGAGCGATTACCTCGATGATGCCCGGATGAAGGAGACGCTGGTTGGCGCCGTGCAGGATCGCGTGATCCAAATCTATGAGGATTTCTTCGGCAAGTACACCTCTTCAGAGAAGAGCAAGGGAAAGCCTGTCAGCAAGAAGGGCAAGGGCCGCGAGGATGCTGTGTGGGACGTGGATACATTTGCAGAGTGGTGTGAGGGTGTTTTCCGCGTTGGGATCTACGGACCCGATGATGATGACGATGTGTTTGCGAGTCGCAGCGTGAGTCGGACCGGTAGCCTTGGGTCGCAGTATCGGTAGCGTTCGCGATTCCAAACGATAGATACTTGGATTCAGATGTGTATATTCCCCACTCGATTCAAATTTGCATGTGTCCATGTCTTATATGAAGCCAGGCTAAGCCGACGTGATCTGAGCTGATACTGCCTCAGGCCGAATTGCTAGCGTGAGCCAGCCTTGTAGGAACATGCTGACTACCCCTCATTTCTCCCAGGTTGTCAGCCTGATGAGTCTCTTAACTACTCATACAAGCGAAAGGAGTCATCTCTTGGCCCAATTATCTCGCAGATGGCTTCCCTGACCAGCGACGATTACACAGTCGCGTGGATATGTGCCTTACCGTTGGAGGTAGCAGCAGCAAGAGTCATGCTTGACAAAATCCACCGTCCCTTCCGCCCACCGTCCACAGATCCCAACGCCTACGTGTTTGGTGAACTTAATGGCCATTTCGTCGCCATCGCCTGCCTACCTACAGGCATATATGGAACCGTATCTGCTGCTACTGTTATGGCGCATATGTGTTCCACTTTCCGTCGGATCCAGTTTGCGCTTCTGGTGGGAATCGGAGGCGGTGTTCCAAGCACACAGAATGACATTCGACTAGGAGATGTGGTGGTCAGCAAGCCAGTGGGCAAGAACAGTGGAGTGATCCAGTATGACTACGGCAAGACGGTGCAGGGCGGAAAGTTCGAGCAGACCGGCATGTTAAACCACCCGCCGCAGGCTCTTTTGACCTATATGGCCTATTTACAGGCCGCTCAAATGACAAAACATGATGAGACGATTTCAAAGATTGTGGGCGATGTATTGGCACGGAATCCAGATATGAGAGAAAAATTTGGGCCCCCAGATCAGGAAAGAGACTACCTCTTTTCTGCCTCCTACCACCATCTCAACAATGGTAGCGACTGCGACAAGTGTGACAAGGAGCAATTAATCGCCCGAAAGCCGCGTGACCAAACACCTCAGGTCCACTACGGGTTGATTGCCTCTGGAGATCAGGTTATGAAAGATTCGGAAACACGCGACCGCCTCGCCCAACAGTTTGGAGTATTGTGCTTTGAGATGGAGGCAGCAGGTCTTATGAATCAGCTGCCCACTCTCGTGATCCGTGGGATTTGCGACTACTGCGACTCCCATAAGCAAAAGGACTGGCAAGGATATGCAGCTTTAACAGCAGCTGCCTATACAAAATCCCTATTGTCAGTCGTACCTTCTTCGACGGATCCGAGCCAGCCGAAGAACAACAGAATGGGTCATTGGATGGTCCCACTGGCAAGGAATCCACGATTTGTCGGCCGTCAGGAAGAAATCACCAAAGTACAAGAACTCATCATGGCATCAGATGGGCCTCGCCAGATCGCCATCACTGGCCTAGGAGGGGTGGGTAAGACACAAATAGCCTTGGAACTGGCGTATCGCATACGGGACCTAGATAAGGCGTGCTCGATTTTCTGGATTCCATGCACTAGTCTTGGAATGATCGACCAGGCGTATCTAAATATCGCACAGACACTTGGACTGTGTGATGTGAATCCCGCTCAGGTCAATGCACAGATCAAGACATACCTTAGCTCTGAGCGTGCCGGGAAGTGGCTTCTGATTTTTGATAATGCAGATGATATGGATATGCGGCCTACTCTCGAAGACGCTCTCCCGGAAAGCGAACATGGCTGTGTCCTGTTCACTACCCGAAACCGAAAACTCGCAGTTGAATTGGCGTCCTCCGATACCATTCCCATCCCAGATGTGGATAGAGATACCGCGTTGAAAATCCTGGAAAAGTCCCTGATCGATCAAGCTTTGCTGAAGGATAGTGAAACGACAGTGGCTCTTCTGAAACAACTGACCTTCCTCCCGTTGGCAATCGCGCAGGCGTCAGCGTACATCAACAAAAATTCACTAGATCTGTCCACCTACCTGAAGCTTCTGCAGGAAAAAGAGCCAGACATAGTGAACCTTCTAAGTGAAGATTTCAAGGATGCAGGACGCTATAAGGATATACAGAATCCTGTGGTTACTACATGGTTAATCTCGTTCGAACAAATCCAGCGTCAGAATCAACTAGCAGCGGACTTTTTGTCTTTCATGGCGTGTATCAATCCGCGCAACATCCCTTATTCTCTCCTTCCTTCATCAACATCTAAGAAACGCAAAGCTGATGCGCTGGGGCTTTTGAGTGCCTATTCATTCACAAACGCGCAAGATATGGGTATAAGCTTGCACAGACTTGTGCATATTGCAGTACGGAACTGGCTTAAAAAGAGTTCGGTCTTTAGCCACTGGATCCAAAGAGTGGCTGACCGGATGGCCGAAGTTTTCCCAAATAGTCACTATACTAACAGGGGACTTTGGCGGCAGTATCTTCCCCATGCGTTATCACTTGTGCACGACGAGGAGTTCAGACTGCAGCGAGAGCACTACCTTAATCTCCTTGACAACATGGCCTGTTGTCTTCTCAGTGACGGCCGCTATCACGAAGCGGAACTACTCCTTACAGACCTGATGGAAATGAGGATTGAGAAACATGGTCACGAATGTCACAGTACTTTCCTCAGCATAGCAAGATTAGCAGAAACATACTGCTACCAGGGACGATGGTTTGAAGCTGAAGAGCTACAGATACGGGCGTTAGAGATAGGGAAAACAGTGCTAGGGGCTGAACATCCCGATACTCTAACCTGCATGAATGACCTCGCATTAACCTGCTGGAGCCAAGAACGATGGACCGAAGCTGAAGAGCTAGGGATACAGGTGCTGGAGATACGGAAGAAGTGCTAGGGGCTGAACATCCGCACACTCTGACCGGCATGCATAACCTAGCATCAACTTACTGGAGCCAGGAACGATGGGCCGAAGCTGAAGAGCTACAGACACGAGTGCTACGGATACAGGAGAAATTTCTAGGGGCTGAACATCCAGATACTTTGATCAGCGTGCATAACCTAGCAGAAACTTACCGGTGCCAGGGACGACGGGCCGAAGCTGAAGAGCTAGGGATACGGGCACTGGAGACAATGAAGATCGTGCTAGGGGCGGAACATCCTGACACTCTGACCAGTATGTCAAATCTCAGCTCTACGTGGGTGTCACTGGGAAAGCTCCAAGAAGCCATATCTTTGTTGGAAGAGTGTTATACGCTGCGCAACAAAGTGTTAGGGCCTGACCATCCGCATAGCACATCCACCTTCCATGCTCTCAGTATCTGGAAGGACAAGCGCAATCAACTACCAACCATGGAGTCCACAGCGCCACTCACTTGTGTACAAGATGCGCAAAGCCGAGATGGAATTGCCGTCGGCGATTCAGAGGCTGAAGTGTCGAAACAGCAGCTCTGCAACTGGCAGATTATGCTACGTCCACCTGCGAGTCGATTCCTGGAAGATCACCCTCTCATGAAGGCCTTGAGAACAGTCCCGCTTGGGCCGAGAGATCTAGAACCGAAAGAAGTGGATTGAAAAGACATGATAACCCTCTATCATATATGTTTTGTTATCATCTTCATCGTCTGCTGAAAGCTATGATGCGGAATCATAATAGTTCAACCAGGCTGAGCAAGAAGGCTGGCTACTGAGTTATCCCATGACTAGAGGTCTAGATATGCCAGCTCTCAAGTGTAGTTTTCTGATAGACCCAGATGCGTAATCCCTGTATGTTCGGATAGGACATCACATTGGAAATCGCTTCAGGTCTTCGCACAAGAAGGATAGAAAAGATATAGTTGAGTCATAAAAGGCTCGGAAATCAATTGTTCGCCTTGGATGCCGCGACGCCAGCTTTCGAGGTTCGCATGGATTAAAGACGTAGGGCTAAATGCCATGAGACGGTCCCTCAATAAACAAAGATGAAATCCTCATTCTTCAGGTCCGTCGTATCCGCGAAGCCTTTGTCACTGAGCTGATCGTCATCAGGTGCACTTTCAACATTCTCCAGCTCCATCGCCTTGCTACCTAGGTCTTTCTTCGCCAACATGGACTCGTCAACGATCTGAGCCGACTTGCCCATCTCTCGTCTCTTTTTAGCATGTTTCTTATTCAGGTACACAAGATACAGATTGGTGATGCTGTCGGTTGAGTCGTAAGTATGCCAATCCAGAAAGTCAGGCAAGATATGGACACTTACATTGCGAACACACCCACCAACACAAACAAAATCAAGTTTGAGATCAGACCAGGTCGGTAGAGCGGTGCCTGGTCCGTGGAATACAGTTGAGGGCCGATGACCTGTGACGTGTTTAGCACATAACGTGGGCAAGGAAGCAGTCTCGCACATACATTGCCTGCGCACATCCCGATCAACACCACTGCCGATGTACATTTCCGCTTAGTATCTCCAGCAGTATTCTGCGCTTCCCAGGCGTAGACCAGAGGGGTGATAGCTGCTAGAAAAGAGACCTGATTCGGTAAGTATGCACTCACCGGGATTGTAGGGCACACAAACCAGATAAAAACCAAACAACAGGACACCCTTTTGGTCGCGAGGCACCACAATCATCAACAATGTCCCAATCGCAGCAACTATCGCAAATCCAACGATGACCAGCCCCTTCCGCTGGAACCGAGTGGCCAACCAGCCTCCGCCGATGATGGCGATGATTTGAATCACGCCGAAGGGGATATTGAAAAGGATGGTCTCGAAGCTGTTATAACCGAATGACTTGATGATGAGGTTACCAAAGGTGCTGATACCGCCGCTGGGGATCCTGCACAATGTCAATACCGCGTTCTCTGCTCTCTTACGTCGACGAGGAACACCTACGAGATAGTCACGATCAGGGAAAACCAGCACCAGGTCTTGAGATCGTACAGCGTCTCCCAGACATGATCCCAACGCCACTCGCGGGAGATGATGCCCATCTGATTGGCGCGCAGTCGCTCGACCGCGATGACCTTTTCGCGGTCGTTGAGATATTTCGCTTCCATGGGTGAATCGGGCATGAGGAAGAGGACTGCAAAGGAGAATGCGACGGTGAGAAGCCCACAAAACATGAAGATGATCTATCGACCCGGTCAATTGCCGTGCTCGGGAGATCATATTGGCTGTTTATAAGCATATACCTGATATGAATACAGCGTGTTGCTGTGGAAATGGCCGAGTCCGTACGTGAATAGACTGCCAACCTGGGGGGTGTTAGCTGTTGAAGACATGTTGCACTTGGAGACAGTACAATGAAGGTCACTCCGTTCATGCCGTTCCACAGCGCCGTGCGAAGTGTCTGTTCGCCTCGTCGCCACCACATTTGGGTCACGGCGACGCAGGAGGGTGCTGTCCCAGTAGTCAGTATTGTCTTTTAAGGTACTGCATGGGTTGAGAGGACCTACCGATCATGGCCTCGAAGGCCCCTAATGTGAATCGCAGCCCCAACAAGCTTGGGAAATCCGTGCAGGCTGCCATGATCGCGAGCGAACTCCCCCAGAGAAGAACGGCACTTCCAATGAGTTTTCCCGTGGGTGCCTTGACTAGAAGGAATGCTGCGACAGGCTGCATCACTAGCTGAGCCAGGTAGAGGATCGATCCTAGCCAGGAGTACTGCTGACCATGGAGGTTTGCATCTTCGACGATTCCAAATATGGATACATACGACAAAGAAGACTTGTCCAGCTGCTGGAAGAAGTATGCTCCGAGGAGCAGAGGGAGAAGGCGGCGGTCGATTCGTCTGAGAACTGCTTTCTCTTCTTCCAGAGTAAATGAGCGGTCTTGGTCTGTGTTGGCCAGGAACTGGGCTGCTTTTTCACGAATTATTTCGTTGGCACCCTTCGTCCTAGTAGCATGACCGTCAGTGGTGTTGTCGTTGGCGGGTTTGGGGCTGTTGATGGCCGTGATGGCATCTTGAGAGTCAGGTTTATCGGACACCATGTCTGAGGAGCACTATAGAGCACTAGTGTAAGATACTGTCTGCAGGCTCCGTCCTCTTCATGATGCTGGGTTATTTATTCTGATCCCTTCCATCGGCCTACATTTAACCGATGGTATCACAGCCAAGCCGCCATAGGATCCTGCTATCATGATTGATGGAGTGGGATGTCAAGCATCATGCAAGGCTTCCCTAAATCCTCTGTCTACTGGAGACTCGCCTTCCCCGCATGATATCGCAGGCTGTGATTCATGGAAATACTACTATCCAGTCCGACTGGGATCAGCGTGGATGCAGCTGATCCTCCACCTCGGGGTAATTCATCCCAGCATCCCCGCATTCCCCAGACTACCTATATACGAGACCGTTTTTCGGCCTCAGCCAGTCAACGAACAATACAGCTTGGAAACACCATACAGTCTGCAAGATGAAGAGGTACGCTTTGGTGGGCACCGGAGGCCGGGCCATGTTCTTCTACACAGCCATCGTCCGAGACTTCGCTGCCACTGCGGAGCTTGTCGCCTTCTGCGACACCAACAACACCCGCATGGCCTACGCAAACTCCAAGATCCAAGCCCTGGGGCATGGAGCTGTCCCTACCTATCTGGCCAGCGACTTTGACCGCATGGTCAAGGAGACCCGTCCGGACGAGATCATCGTGACCACCATCGACCGTACTCACCACCACTACATCGTCCGCGCGCTTGAGCTAGGATGCAACGTCATCACCGAGAAACCCATGACGATCGATGCCCCCCGGTGCCGCCAGATCATCGACACCGTCGAGCGTACTCAACGCCAGGTCCGGGTGACGTTCAACTACCGGTATGCGCCGCATAACAGCAAGATCGCGGAGCTGCTGGCCTCCGGGGCCATCGGGGACGTCTACTCGGTGCATTTCGAATGGATGCTCAACACGTCACACGGAGCGGATTACTTCCGGCGCTGGCACCGCGACAAGCGCAACAGTGGCGGGCTGCTGGTGCACAAGTCCACGCACCATTTCGACCTGGTGAACTTCTGGCTACAGACAAAACCCGAGACCGTGGTCGCCATGGGTGATCTTCGGTTCTACGGCAAGGAGAACGCAGAGGCCCGCGGAGAGACAAAGTTCTACTCTCGGGCAGCTGGGAGTGAGGTTGCCCGGGATGACCCGTTTGCGCTGCATCTCGACCAGAACGAGCAGCTCAAGGCGTTGTACCGTGATGCAGAGTGGGAGGATGGATACTATCGAGACCAAAGTGTGTTTGGCGATGGGATCAGCATTGAGGATACGATGGGCGTGATGGTGCGGTATCGGTCTGGGGCGGTGTTGACATACAGCCTGACGGCGTATGCGCCATGGGAAGGGTTTCGAGTTAACTTCAACGGGAGCAAAGGCCGACTGGAGGTGGAAGTGGTCGAACAGTCGTATGTCAACTCAGGTGGTGAACAGTCTCTGGAGGGGGCGCTGGAGAGTCGAACGATTCTTTTGCGACCCTTGTTCGAGAAGCCCATCGAGATAGAGGTTCCCACCGGGTCGGGAGGCCATGGAGGCGGAGATCCTCAGCTGCTGGAAGATCTGTTTGGCACGCGTCGAGACGATCCGCTGAGACGAGCAGCTTCGCATATCGATGGAGCCTGGTCTATTGCTACGGGAATTGCCGCGAATGAGTCGATGAGAAGAGGAGATACCGTACGAGTAGAAGATGTCTTGAGGATATAGATTAAATTGATAGACGATCTCCCATGTAGATGATGCTTGCCCAGAGAATGAAGGCTTTTTCTAGGTCCCTCGTAAGAGGACACCAGTATTCTCCAACAACGCGAAACCCTTTCCTCAAACCAATATGACCCATTGATCTCGCTGACGACTTTGGGCATAATCCTTAAGGAAGACTTTTCCAAATGCTGTCCCGCACATGCCTCGAATCTTCTCTCTAACTCGTCCTCACACACCTTTACAAGACTCTCTGCAATGCCTCTTTTCCTGTATTCCACGCCAGGTTTGACCGCAAGAAGATTTCAAAATCTCCCTTGCAACTATCAGCGCCCGTACTTGATGTATAGCTGCCAAGGCTAGGCGAATGCATGGGAAGAATCTCGTTGGCGCTTTTCCCTTCATAGTAGCCGCTTGGCTTCCAGGTAATGCCCTCGGAATTGGGCACACATTCATTCCATCGCCTATATGACTTCCAGAACCCCCTGGTTCATACAGCCAGGAGTGCACTGTGGGTTCAATCCGAACAATTTACAAGCAGTATGATGCATCTCCTTAGTTGATAAAAGTTAACATGCAAACTAACTGAGACCCGAGCCCCGCCATTTCAATCCTCTCCCTCGATCGACATAAATTCAATCTCTCCCTCCGATGTTACTGTGAACCGATCATTTCTGATACCGCTATCGTAGCCCACTTTCATGGAATAGCGTTTTAGCACTTCGATAACCGCCATCTTCAGCATAACAATGGCGATATTCTGACCCATACAACGCCTACTTCCAATTCCGAAGCGCAGGAACGCATACCGATACGCTGTAGGCGAGATACTGGCAAACCGCTCAGGGCAGAATACCTCGCTATCGGCACCCCAGATCTCAGGCGTCGTGTTCAAACGCTTCCAGTCGATGATGGTTGGTGTACCAGCAGGGATATGGTAGCCTCCGATGATCTTGTCTGTTGCCGTTTTCTCTGGTAGAGAGAACCCTTTGAGATACAATTAGTAGATGGGACAAACATGCCGCGCCATTATAGGGACTTACATAGCGCAGGACTCATACGAAGAGATTCCATGACTGCATAGTGAAGAAGCGTATCCTTTTTCTCCACGTAGTCCATCAATTTATAAGATGGCTCATTCTGGCGTGCTTGAATCTCCTCCCTCAGTTTTGATTGGAATGATTGATTCGCAGAGATGTTGAGAAGCAGAAAAGATGTCACGGTTGAGGTCACGTCTATGTTTGTGTACAGCAGCTCGTACATCGTTTGTAGGAACTGGTGAGAAGTGTTAGTACATATCAGAGGACAGATCAGGGTTGATATATACTTCTACTTTGTATATATCACCTGATTCAACACCATCAAATATGCGCAGGGCTGGACAGCGCAGGTTATTCTATTTTTTATGACCATATTAGCCTTGACTTCCTAGACAGTCAGGTCGGACGGTGAACATCTATACCTCTCGCGCTTTCGCAAGGACTTCGTCATTGAGTCGCTCCCAAGACCGTTCGAATTTCTTCAAACGGGATCTGAACTCGGTTGGGAGGAAATTAAAGAGCTTGTATGGTGTCCATTTGCCAAATATCGCGTCAAGCATCAGGGGCTCATGTAGGTCGTTCAGATGAACTAGTTCTTGGTATGTCTGCAATCATCAGCCTGGTTCTAGTAGGAGAACAGACCTACAAAAAAAAAAAAAATATTTGAGTACCTTCGTATCCAGAGCATCTCCGTAAGCTGTCAATGCTATCAACCGAAATGGTAGGAAGTGACAGGCCTCTGCTGCATTCCGAACAAACCTCGATATTGGATGAGGGTTGTCCGCAGAGCCTTGAGACAGTTCAGTCACCCATTGACTTATCTCTGTAGCAAATATGTCTGACATATAGACACTCGATGAATGCGAAAATTCTGGGTCAAAATGGGCACGAATGGCTACCCACTTTCGTCCGCCTTGGACTCCGGCTGATCTTCCGAGGAGCCTAAGGGAACTAGGAGTTAATGTATGATCCAGAGTGCGTAGTAAGTATGCTAACCGGCCGAAGGCATCACCCAGATTTAGGTTCTTCCCTTTCATATGATCTGAAGACCAGTCAGAGAGCTTCTTACAGCAAGCTTCTATAAATGAACATACCCTTCCCATCTTTCCGGTAGAACTCTTGGACGTGTTCGGGCTGTGTGACCACCAATTCGCGAGTCCAACCATTATGGACAAGATATGGTTCTTCGCCCGCCATGTCCTGGCCTTCTTGCGACATTTCGAGGCTGAGAACATCAACAGCAGTCCGGATCATCCCTCCAGTTGACTCACCCATGAGAGAACCGCAGGTACCGTGTGTCCCCCTTCAGCTTTTTGATCTTTCGACCACTGACATCTCGGAAGTGCTTGCTTGTCTAAGAACGTTAACTCCATGTCTTGCAATGGATGATGGAGCAATGCACATTTTGGAAATGCCGTGTGTAGACACCAAGTAGTATAGAAAGCACTGCAGTAACAAGCAGAGATCCCAACCTTGAATCCAAGAGATAGTAAGCCCCATAAACAGTGGCTGCTGGGGAAGTTAGATTCAACACAATAGATTTCATTATGAGAGAGAGCACAGTACAAAATAGAATGGTGTTGACAGGATCGGCTCTATTCCGGCGAATATCGGACGTTCTCTATATCAATGCTTCAAGAAGTCTACCTCGCCCGACGACAACACAGCTCGTACGAGACTCTAGATATCACTCTTTGGAATCACGCCAGCACCCTAGCCTAGTGCTTACTGCCATCACTTCCCAAACGTGACTCAAACCTCGAGTTGATGGCATATATCGGTTCAATTGGAAATCGCCGAGGATAACCAGGAGGCGAGGGCACAAACATGGTTCGAATTCGCCGATGTGCAATTCCGATAGCTGACTGGAGCATCTAGACAAGCATCGGGCTCACCATATGAGACGGTAAAAGCCTCACAACTCACTGTCATGCGACATACGAGATTTTGTCGAATTTACCCTAGAGACAACTACACACGTAACTTTGTTATACGACCTCCCACGAGATTCGATGCCCGATGAGACACGCCAATGAGCATGCCATGCCCAATGTCCTACCTATATAGACCTATATACCGTGGAATAGCTACCTTGGAGCTTTCCGGCTATAGGGAAGGGGTGCGGGCCGCGCCGCCGGATGTAAGGAAGAAAAGAAGACCTGGCATGCTCTCGGGCATTATATGCCCGCTAGATTTCCATATGCGAGGAAATGCATAATATCCGACTGCAACTGTGCATAGGGCGTCTTGATCACTTGCATGGTGGTAGGGATTGTGAGGCAAACTTATACTGAGCAAACACATATACCTTGTAAACCTGCCAGCATCTTGCCATGTTGTTCGAATAAGCACGCAACTATTGGACGTTTTGCGAGCGCTGCTCGCAAATGAAAGAAGCTTATGTTGCATCTGACAACTATAAGAACGTGTTCATGTTTCACAATCCTGAGATCACGCCACAATCCATGAATGACAATTCCATTCAAGACAGGCATGAGCTGGTCATATTCCTGGATATGTTACACAGCCTCTATCAAACTGGCGAACGCCTTGCATGACCCGACAAGTCATCGGCCGACTCCCAAGCCACCAATTTGTAAAGAAGTTCACGCCATGGTCCCGAGGCGCCGAAGAAGTAAAGTGCTTAGAAGAAGGCCATTGACGCCTAAGGATTATAATTCTCGTTGCTATAGGCACTCCCGATTGGTCTGAGCACCTGAGGCTTTAGCAGATCCAAGTGTTTATTTCTAGGAACCAAGGCTTGTCTATAAATACAATGGGAAAAACAGGACCCGGGTAGAGCCCTCATAGAACCACCGTTCACAGCTTCGCTCCAATTCTTTTGATGCCCCTTCAGAATGACGTCGTTCCTCTTTCGCACTTCCACGGCACCCGAGTTCCCACGTCCTCGCAAGACGTATGGATCAATGTACACGGACCTCGTTAGAGCGTCTTCGGACGCCGTCGACGCCCTTTCCCTCTACCGTACCCTGATCCTAGCCAAGGACACCAGCGCGGACGGTGTCGGATTCGCGGCATTTGATGCACATGTTGGTGACACGTCTTGCCAGTTGCGTGCCGCCATGATGCTTGATTTGACCAGGCAACATAGAAAGTGGGCAGCGAGCAGTGGACGCGCGCCGTGGCTTGACCAGTACATTGAGAGGCTGGAGGTTCTGCGCGACAAAGGACGTGATATGCTTGCGAAGCTGACGATCGATCGTATCCATCCTGACAATTTGGGAATCGGGCCCAAAGAAGATACCCCCACCGGCTTATTGACTCACATGGGTTGGTGTGAGCCTGAGATACCACGTCACCCTAATTCCTGTTACTTACGGTCATCGACACCAACTAAGGCATTCAATGATGCCCTAGTCTTGGATGGAAAAGACTGGGATATACCACCGTCGGACGAAGACTGCGTAACCGCCTGGACGCTGACGGAGAAGTCTCTTGCATCAAGCCCTACGCAGTATGCATGGTGGCAGATTGACAACAATTCAATGCACCGGATCAGCCCAATGGCGTCTTGCACGTCTCTTTCAGGGGACACGCTTGCAGAGGAAGTGGAAACACCACAGGAGGGCAGTCCGGACAAATATCTCTCTCCACTTCTGGATGGACAAGACACCGCGATGGCATGGGACCCCTGGAATGCCAAAATGCTGGTTCGGTTCATCACTTTCTCATTTGTTCTATCCAAGTATAAGACATTTCATCGGTTCAAACACGCCGTGGGAACACGACTCAGCCCGGAAGCGGCCATCCACGCGGGCGATGAGATGGTGCATGACGTATGGAAGAAGCGTCCGCTTGATGATTATCTTTATTCGAAATCGCCACGTCGAATTTATATAGAGTTCGGTGCCATGCAGACTTGGGTCTCAGAGCTTAGCTGTGCCTGGCTGTGCCACACCGCAAAGACATCCTCGGCTGCTCCTGGACTCCAACAGTAAGTCCATGTTTCTAGTAGTCAAGCGCAAAACAAAGACTCTGTTGTGCTGACGAAATATAAAATGGACAGGTTGATGACACGTACCCTTCAGACTTCTGTGAAGAATGTGACGTCTATTCCAGCATATATCGGGTATATAGTTATCAGGGAGCACTGTGGAAAGGAGGGGGAATCTTTGATTTTCGTTGATCGCCATTTCTGCAAGAAAGGTAAGCTTGAGCGGAAGGGGGACCAGTGCAACAAGAAGAACGTACAAGTACTAAGTATCAGAAGGATACCACTCCAACTTTTTCCTCGCGACACTGGATCTCAGAGCAAACTCAGGTGATGAGGATGGACGTCCCAAGCAGTGTCTACCACTCAAACAGGATGTCAGCTGGACAGTGAAGAGGATCGATGAGGCCTGGCTGCGGAACCATCCGGAGCAAGACTGGGTCCATTTTATCGTGATGGGCAATAGCATTGATGGGTCCTATGAAGACTACATGAACGCAGCCCCGACTCAGCAGAAGCATATCGACGAACGTTGCGATGAGAACGAAAGCCACGCTGCCAGATTCCTAGCTGGTGATCTCGACCGGTTGAGTTTGGCTTTTTTTGCGAGACACCGACACTACACTTTTGACCTCAATAGTGTAGGAAATGACGATGGAATTCTCCACGAGCGTACGGTGGTTTCCGAGCACATGGAGAATATCTTTCCTGAGCTGGCTGACCAGTGGCGCGTATCTAACGAAGAGGCAGATGAGATAGGTGTAGCAGGAACTTCGCTCTACATGTTTGCCTGGCAACATGCATTTGTCGAGACCAAAGGACGCATCGCAGCGTTGGTTTCTGAAGCAACCCACACCATGCCTATCTCGGCGCCCCTTGAGAAGCTTCCTGGCTGGGAAAGAAGGGCTTATATATAGTAGAATGTTGAGACGGGCGTTTTCTTTGTTGTGAAGCCATGTTCTCCGGAGACATTCCATTCTTGGAGTCATTTCAAATGGGATATGTCAACTAGAGAGTTCGGTAAATTCCGTGAATGTTATATCATCCAGAAGTGAACTCCACTGGGGCATGTCCACATCCAGGCCAGCGTTGAACATGTCCGACCATAGCTGACCCCATGTTTCTGGTTCTGCCGGCTGACTCGGAAGTCCGTTTGGCCATCTCCATGTTTCACCATCCATCGATCTCGATTGAAAATTGTTCGTATCTGCCACCAGGGATGTTGCAGTAGATTCAACTACAGCGGGGCCCTTCCCAGTGACAATGGTACGGCCAAGGCACCTTTGTTCATTCGTCGTGGCATCAAGTGGTGGTGGCCTATTTGCAGACGAGGGTTGATTTTGAAGAATCATCATCAGTGTTTGGGTATTCTTCTGTATTGCATTCTTCAGCGTATGAGACTCGTTCTGAGATTTTTCGAGCATATCGCATGCTTCCAATACCTCTGTCTTGCGAGCTTCTGCTTCGGGCGCATTCGGGTTCAAGGAGACATCGGTTGCCAGGATGATAGCAGCAAGGAAAACGTGCTGGACTACCATCCAAAACCGTGAAGGCTTAAGATTGATCAGTGCACCGGCGTTGTCCATGGACCGACGAAGGCTTAGGACAGTCTCAGCCGAACGTACACATGTCGCTCGAGAATATGCATATTTTGGATTGGTGAGGCCCTCCAGATGGAATAGGCGATGCAGCCGGCATATCCGAGTATGAACACCAAAATGCAGAAATATTCTTTGCCATGGGATGTAAGGACGCTCCCGACAAAGACCCATGCTTTGCTGAATGCTTGTGGGATCTAGTTTGAAAAATATCGGCATTTCACTGAGTAATGTTTGAAATTTTGCGTCGACCGCAAGTATCAAGTCGTAGTCCACGTCGTGGGCGGACAACTCGGGAGACTCGAGCAACAACGACGGCATTGTATCAACGACTTCACGACAGAGTTCGGCAAGGTGTATGCGAAAAATAAAGGCCGTAATGGAGGTCGGAACGGTCAAAGGGAGATCATATGGTGTACCTGAAGTGGGTATTGATTCGTCATCAACATTACTGGGGTAGTTGACGTTCATATGCTTCGGTTGTACGAGATAGGCACCCTCGTTGGCACCGCCAGCTAAGGACAGAAGCCTGTTATGAGGTTAGCCTAAGGGAGGCCAGCGTATACAGCCAGTAGCGCTCACCAGTCAGAAGATACCATATGCCACCAGATGCGTCGCTGTACCTCTACTTCGATGGGATTGCACCCCTTCGCTCTCCTTTCATCTCTTTTCCTAGCCGTGTCCAGCCGATGAAGTTGCACGCTTCGTGCCATCAAGAGGGTTCGAATACGTAGCATGTTAACTTTATCGGAAAAGCCATCCATATGAGAGAGGACATGACACAATGTAGTTATTGCTTGAAGCGCAAGAGTTGACGGGGAAGTATCCTGAAGTTTCGTGTCCACAATCAAAAGGACTACATGGACGTAGGCATTTAGAGACGCTTTCGCTTCGTCTTTGCTGGAGTGGAGCGTATCAAGGAGCTGAGGAGTCCATGCCAGTGCAGCTCCCGCAAATATGCTGAAAAGAAGAGCCAGCCCAGCGGGGCTCAGCTCCTCGCTATCCAAAATGGACTGATATATCTGCTCTAGCAATGCTCGAGTGGATGGGACGTGTAAGACGCCGAATGATGGCTGTAAGCAGCATACAAAGTGGTCGAAGAGCGCTCTGGCTTGTGGCAATGGAGGAAGCGCCCTGGTGAAGCTGGGTATGCTCGGAGACGATTCGTTGTGAAGCCGAATGTCAGGCGGTAGCTCAGAGCCAAAAGGGGTTAAACCAGCCTTCATATTCTCCGACGCCTAGAACTGGTCAGCTTCTGGCATGGCAAAAGTGAGATTGGGTATGCGGACCAGATCATTCGTCAAGTCAAGAGCAGGGGCGGCCACACTATGGGGCCGTCCCGAGCTTGTTGAGTTAGGTGCAATAAGTTCATCCTTCGAGGAATTCTCTCCGGCATATATACATGCTACCTTCCTCTGTGTACAGTTGGAACACGGGTGAGCCCGATCACAGCGAAGCTTCTTCTGACGACACAAGCTGCAGGACAAGGGCGCCCTAGACCATCGGAGCAACATGGTGCCAGGAATCTCCGAGGCCTTGCGCTTCATGATTGATCAGGGCTATGAGGTGGCACGACTGTGATGGGGGAGTGGATGAATGAGATGGAGTGCGATGATGAATGAGGTGGTGAGTTCCGTGGAGTGGGTTGCCTTCTTGGGTAGGTGCCTCCACGGAGCAGGAGCTACGCCATACCGTTTTAGGTAGGAGTGGCCGTAATGTAGCCCTAACCAACAGCAAAAGGATGGGATATATAGCACACTCCAGTCGCTCTGCCAGGGTTGGACTGTACTCCCATTCATACCGAGAAGAGACTACCTAGGCAGCATCATGTCTGAGCAAGCAGCTTCTCCCAGGCGGCCTGTCGACGATGTCAGCGTTCAGACCTCCTTGGAACAGGGGCTACCCAAAGACGAAGAGAAACACGACGAGAAACAGGATCCACCTCCAAAAGAAGGAACACTCAAAGCATATCTCGCCCTTCTAGCTGGTTTCTTGGGGCTTTTTGTCTCCTTTGGATGGGTCAACTGTGTCGCCCTCTTTCAAGCAGAGTATGAGGCCAATCAGTTGAAGAACTACTCCAGCTCGGAGATCTCATGGATCCCGTCAATCGAATGTAAGAGATCTTTCCATATTGCGTTCAGTCCAATTTAACTGACTGAGATGTGAAACCAGTTTTCCTTCTGCTTTTCCTCTCTCCAGTATCCGGTTACCTCTTCGACAACTTCGGTCCTCGCCTGCCCGTCTTCATCGGGGGCTTACTGCAAGTCTTCGGTTTAATGATGACCAGCCTCTCGTCCAAATACTATCAGATTATGTTGAGTCAGTCAATTGTGGCTGGAATTGGACCGTCTCTTCTGTTTAATCCGTGCATCACGGCTGTATGTTGTCTGACTCCTCTTGTCTAGAACCACGTTGGCTGACAGACAGGTGCATATAGCCGATGACCTACTTCCGTAGAGCACGAGCGTTGGCCGGCGGAGTAACTGTTGCAGGCTCTTCAGTTGGAGGAGTGGTCTTTCCGCTTATGGTCAACCATCTCCTGCCCAAGATTGGCTTCGCATGGACCATGCGTGTCTGTGCATTCCTTGTCCTCGGACTATGGGTTATCGTCGTCGCAACAATATCATCCAACATCCCCCATAAACGCCGCCAATTCAACTTCCGGAAGTATCTTCATGCTTTCAAGGAGCCGAATTTTATCATACTTTTTGTGTTCTTTTTCTTCTTATACTGTGAGAATCCCCATCCCCCGGAAGAAGAAAGTACTAACAAGCACAGGGTCTTTAATAGTACCGATGAACTATCTATCTGTTGCTGCAGTGTCACGGGGAATGTCTATGACTATGGCAGTGAATCTCGTTCCCATAATGAACGGGTCGAGGTTGGTCACCACATGTCGGTCTCGCCCCTAAGATGCGTACTAACCTCGCGACAATACAGCTTCCTCGGTCGGACTATCCCGAACATGCTGGCAGATAAATACGGCCGCTTCAATATCCTAATCGTTATGCTTGTCCTGACCAATGTCGTCCTGCTCGCCGTCTGGCTCCCCGGTAAAAGCAACGCTGCGATCATCGTCTTCGCGGCGCTCTTCGGTGTAGGGTCTGGCGCATGCATCGGTCTTGCCCCTGTGCTTATCATGAATTTGACCCCATCCCACAGTGACGTGGGTTTCCGCATGGGAGCTGCGTTGGCAGTTGGCGGGATTGCAGCATTGACTAGTCCCCCGATTGGCGGTGCAATCTCGGCACGCAGCGGAGGGACGTACGACAATGCTTTCATCTTCGCAGCTGCTAATGGGTTTGTTGCCACTGCAGTTCTCATTATCCTTCGTGGACGGGCGGTAGGATGGAGTCTCTTTGCGAAGGAGGGAGCGAAGAAATAAACGAATACTAGATTTGGGTATTTGGATGGGAGAGCGATCCAGTTCTCAAGATTTGGGACCCCGGCGAGAAAAGTGCACGTTTCTCTTTTTTCGTGTATCAACAGATGTTTTAGCAGAACTTGCTTCTATAGATTTTTCGTAATGCTTAATAGACACCTCTAACTCAAGCGCACTACATGGCCCAGTATCACGAATCGTACTCGGTGCTCATTGAAAGCTCTTCCAACTCCGTAAGATTCCTCTGCAGCTGCTCGATCTTCGTCTGTGCCGTGCGAAAAGCATTGCTTCCAAGGACGAGGCGAAGGTGCTCCGGTTTCCCCTGGGCCATGCCTTCGCCAGTGACAACCTCATAGATCCGCTCCGCCGCCTTGTCCGGATCCCCTGGCTGCTTGCCATGCCGGCCCTGGAGATATTGAATATTGTCTTCAACGACAGTGCCGCGGTATGGCTCGCTCGGCTGCTCGTACGTAGCAGCGCCGTGTTCTAGGAAATTGGTCCGGAACAGTCCCGGCTCTACCACGATAACCCGAACACCAAAGGGTGCTACCTCTTGGGCAAGGGCCTCACTGATGCCCTCCAGCGCATGCTTAGATGCAGCATACATACTCAGGCCAGCGCGCGATACTAGTCCCGAGATGGAGCTGATGTTCACAACGGTGCCCGATCGTGCCGCGCGCATTGCTGGCAGTGCGCATTGCGTCACCTTCAAGGCGCCGATGACATTCGTCTCGAATTGGGCGCGGGCCATCTCTTCTCTGCAGCACAGGTTATCATGGAAGCTCCCGTAGACACGGAATAGGGAAAGACGTACGTAATGTCCTCCACGGCGCCGAGGACCGCAAAGCCCGCGTTGTTTACTACAACGTCCAGACGGCCATGGAGCGCAACCGCTTCGTCTATGGTCCGCTTTATGTTCTTGGCGGGACTGGTGACATCTAAGGCGAGCCAATGGCCGCCTTTTTGTTTGACCTCTTGGACCAGCTCTAGTGTTTTTGAGGGGTTCCGCGATGAAGCGATCAGGTGGTGGCCATGAGCGAGGACGGCGCGGGCAAGAGATATGCCAAATCCGGCGGAGCAGCCGGTAATGAGCCAGACTTTTGGTTGAGAGGTCATTTCGTATCGTTGTTCTGTAGGATTGTCTATTCAGAGCTTCAAGATGCTGATGGCCTGATTTATATCTTGGGGATGATGTTCGGGCTCGACGGAGATTGCCGGATATAGCGGACGTCCGAGTTCCAACAGTAAGGTATCTCATCGTAATTACGTTCTGATGGACCTGACTAGCATACTAAGCATTAAGCCACTAAAATATAGCTGGTCTATTGTCAGATAAGGTGTGCCCGTTATGCAACACTTGCAGCCGTCATGAGCTAAGTGTGGCCGTAGCGACTATAGGTCCACGGCGCTTGTAAGGTACCATCATAGAACGAAACCAACACATCACATTCCAAATCAGCTTTCAAGAGTTAATCACCATTTTCAAGGTCTGTTTGGTCTTTATATGCTGGCAGCCCGTGTACGAAGTATATAATGGGAGGCAAGTGCTTTGAACGACCATGGAACTAGCGTGGGCACGCAAGCCTTAAATGTCATCGATTGACTCGTGCGAGAAAGAGCAACAGCATTATCAAATCAATACGACAGGACCATCAATCAACATGATCCTTCAAACACAGTGGATCAATACAGTGCTCATGCTAAGGAACGTAGGAATTGGCGAGGCCGATTGACGAACACCAAGCCGCGATGGCGTGAGCATGCAATTCAATAACACAATCAGCATCCACTCCATCGAGCTCTAGCACCGGATTTCTGTCCGATCTACCTGCTATTAAAGAGGCCATCCCCTCATTAACGAGGGGCAAAAACAAATTCTCTATTCGCAAGCACCCACAAGATGACCGTCACCCAGCAGAAGCCATGGATCCTCAATGCCTTTGCCATGTTCTCTCCGGGCCACCTCTCCCCAGGACTATGGAAACACCCACGCGATCGCGCTGGTGACTTCACAGACCTCTCCTACTGGATCGAGCTCGCCAAGGTCCTCGAGAAAGGCAAGTTCCACGGCCTCTTCCTGGCCGACCATCTCGGCGTATACGACGTATACAAGGGCCCCGCAAACCGCGACCCGGCGCTGCTCTCAGGCGCGCAATTCCCCATCGGAGATCCTTTGTAAGACTGGAACCTATCGCGCCCAATCCCGCCCAATTCTAACAGCCCAAGCCTCCTAATCTCGGCAATGGCCTCCGTCACCGAGTCGCTCGCCTTCGGCATCACCGCGTCGACCACGTACGAGACGTCGCCGTACGCCCTGGCGCGCAAGTTCTCGACGCTCGACCACCTCACCCGCGGCCGCGTCGGCTGGAACATCGTGACCTCGTTCCTCGACAGCGCCGCCAAGGCGTACGGCTTCGACGAGCAGATTCCCCATGACGAGCGGTATGCGCGCGCCGACGAGTACATGGAGCTGGCGTATAAGCTCTGGGAGGGCACCTGGACCGACACGGCTGTCGTAAAGGACCCTGTCTCGGGGGTTTACAGTGACCCGTCCCAGGTGAGGGCGGTTGAGCACCGCGGGAAGTATTTCAAGAGCACGGCCGCTAGTCAGTTGCCTGCGTCGAAGCAGAGGACGCCGCTGCTCTTCCAGGCGGGGGCTTCTTCGTGGGTTATCCCTCTCTGACTGTATCGGGCTGGGTGGTTATACTAATGACACCACGATAGGGCCGGGAAGCAGTTTGCCGCAAAGCACTCCGAAGTGATGTTCCTCCCTGGGCTGGAGCCGGAAAAGACCAAGCTGATCGTCGAGGATATGCGGTATGCAAATCTACAACAGTCGACGCAACACCCACCCAATCGCTAATACACTCACAGAAAGCAGCTTGTGGAGCAAGGCCGCGCGCCAGACAGCATCAAGTTCATCGCCGGCATCCTCGTCGTTGTGGACGAGACGGACGAGAAAGCCCAAGCCAAGTACGAGGAGTACCTAGCGCAGTCAGACCTGGAAGGCGTGGCGACGCTCTTCGGCGGCTGGACGAACAACGACCTGTCCAAATTCACAGACGACGAGGACTTTGCCTTTGCCGCGGTGGGCGGGATCCAGTCCATGATCTCGAGCTGGTCGAAGACGGTGCCGAACTCCAACGGACTGAAATGGACGAAGCGCCGCGTTCTCCAGGAACTGGCCCTGGGTGGCGCGCATCCCCGGGCGATTGGCTCGCCCACCACCGTTGCGGATATCCTGCAGCGGTGGGTTGATGTTGCCGGCGTGGATGGATTTAATTTCTCGTACACCGTTTCCCCGGGCACTTTCGAGGATATGATTGAGTATCTGTTCCCGGAGTTGCGGCGGAGAGGCGTCATCTGGGATGAGTATGCTGTGCCTGGGGGCTCCGCGAGAGAGAACTATTTCCAAGATGGGGAGGGGGCACGGCTCCGTCAGGGGCATCCTGGGAAGCAGTATGCATGGACCGGCGAGAGCTCGCAGTGAAATATTATTTTTATTGTAGTCCATAACTAGTTGGTTGCTTGGACTGAATCGGCCCTTGCGGGATATGTGAAACGCCAGAATCACGGCATGAAACTAAGCACAGAAGCTGTTGGCTGTAAAAAATCACACGCTATGTGGAACTAAACCGAAAGATATGTGCCCGCTATATATACACGCTGACTGAACAGCACCGAATATGTCTCAAAGAACATGTCTGATCTTGGCGTAAAGCTCCGTGTCCAAGAAATTGTATTTGGGATCCGGTTCACAGAACGGGTGTTGAGTAAGGAGCGTCTGAGCGGTTGGCCGGTCAGATGAGTCCCTGGTAGAAGTCAGCAAGGTGGGCTCAACCGAAAGAGAAGCACAGAGTGGACTTACACAGTGAAGCAATCATACATAAAGGCAAGTGCTGCTGGACTGATGTTCAATGACACGTCATCTGGGATCGGAGGCGCCTGACTCAAACTGCCCAGCTTGAAGATGGCGCCAATCGCTTCTTCTTTGCTCCAAGGTCGACGCCCAGCAAACATCTCTAACACCACACATCCAAGAGACCATATATCCACCTTGGCGCTGTAGCCCTGTCCCTGCGAGTGGATGACTTCTGGCGCCATCCAGAACACAGATCCCTGCATGGAGTTGGTCGAATCGTTTCCATAAATGTTGTCGGTCTTCTTCGAGATTCCAAAATCGGAGATCTTGCAAGTCCCATCAAGATCCAAAAGGATGTTGTCTGCTTTCAAATCACGGTGCAAGATTCCCCGGTCGTGGAGGTAGGCCAGCCCACTCAAAGTCTGCCACGTCAGGGATTTCACAACGCTCTCTTCGAATTTGCCGTGTTTGCGAAGGCAACTACCGATAGAGCCACCAGAGATATACTCCAGATAGATAGAAATGGAGAGTTCTCCTCTTTCGCACCCAAGATATTGCACGATATTAGGGTGCTCGAGGTGTTGCATCGTGTCAATCTCCTGGTTAAGGGCTGCAACCATATCCTTGATCCTTTCCTTGTCCTGCCCGGCAATTCGAGGATTGATCTCGACTTGTTTGACGGCCAAAACCTCACCATTATCGGCATTCATGCCCAGGTACACCCGACCATAAGTTCCCTTTCCAATAAGTTGACCGCGAATGATACGGAAAGTCGGTTGCCGTTGTGGCACGCCTCCTGCTGCGGCAGCATTCTGGGGAATAGGGTCAAGTTGGCTGACCCTGGTACCAGGTCTAGGACTGATCTGCATGATCTTGGCTCCGAACATCTTCGTGCTCTTCCTTCGGAGGATCTCTCCTGACTTTTGGTTGCCCGTGGATTGAGAGCTGCGGTGTCTGTGGGCTTGATTGGCGCCCTTTGCGACTTCTCTGATTGACTTCATGCGAGTGAGACCACCAGACCGGTTAACGTTGCGGCGAGCAACGAAACCAGCATCGTGTGGCCGGACTGTCGGTTCAGCCGAGTCCATGGTACTAGCGGCAGCTTCAGCGGGAGCCTGGGCTGCCTGGCGCTCTTTCTGATTCAACTCGTTGTCGGCTGGCGCTCTGGCGGCTGGAGATGATGGTGGAGACACGCCTTGTCCGTCAAGATACGGCGCATCAAGGTCGATGTCAGGGAAGAAGTCGTCAAGATGGTCAATGACGCCCTCGACTGGAGGTCTGCTTGCCCAGACATCCCGAGCGAATGAGTCTCTTCGTGGCGGCTTCTCATCCTCAGGGGAATGCCCCATCTCGGAAGAAGATCCCTTTTGGCTGGCTGACTCCATAGCAGAGCCAAAGCCTTCGCGAGTGGCACTGGGAGATCGGAAGCTGACTGACAACCCTTTCTTCAGCCGTGTCTCCGTATTCACAGTAAGAGACGGCTTCCTAGGCGTCCTTTCACGGTCCTGGGTGCCGACTGCAGACCCCTTGTCCTTGGTCGGCGTTTGTCTATTGGCCAACGGTTTTGCGAAAAGGCCTTCATCAGAATCATCATCAGAATCTTCCTGTGGCATCGGAGAGCCTTCGAAAGGAACACTGGGCTCTGGAAAATCGAAATCTGGGCCGTAGGATTTGCGGGACTGGAGGCCTGGTCTTGGTTCTTCAGGAGTGGTGGCACTGCTCTTCGCAGAAGACGGATTCGTATGAGACGTGGGCGTTGGTTGACTGCTTTGCACAGACGAGAATTGCGAAGCACTCTTTGGTTCCTCTGGTGTGTTCCGGCTTGGGCTTGCTCCAGCAGCTCCAGCTTTGCCGTCCGCTGATGATGAGGGCTTCCCGATTGCGCTTGTCATATTACCGACGCTAGCCAGCATGGCTCCTAGGCCTGGTTGGCCACGCGGTGCTCCGTCCTTTCTTCTGAGAGAATTGACCTTGGTGAGTGTCATTGACTCACCGGGAGCGGTTGGAGGCCTGCGCTGGGGCACGAGATTATCCGACGGCCGTTTGTCTTCGTAGGGGGATATCCGAGGAGAATCAAAATCGATGACGCCTTCTCGCCTGAAGCCGGTCTCACTATACACTGGAGGAACCTTCGATTTGCGGTAGACCTGCTGTTTCCGCTCGACTTCACGCTTATGTTCTTCCACACGAGCCTTGAAGTTGGCCGAATCTGGATCTGCGGAATCATGCACCGCATCCACTGGAGATAGGCGCGGGGCGCCTTGCGATACATCCCGACCCTGTTTAATTACAGGGGCTCCGGGCCGTGGACGGGAGGCTGACTGGGGGGAAGTAGGTTTTCCTGGTGGGTGTGCAAGCCTATTCAGGGCTTCCTCGTCCAATTCCTTTCTTGGTACGCTATGATGAGTTGCGGTCGGCGACGAAGCTGAGAGCTTGTCGGGCATGGAGATGGCAAGACCCGTGAAGTTTGAGGGTGAACGGCTTGTGCTGGGGTGCATGGACGATCCGCGCACCAGCAATTTCAGCGACCCAGACGCGTCCGCCTTCATTCGCCGACAGAGCGCCAAATTAGTGTCATTCAGCGGCTCTTCATGCTCTGCTTGACCGGGTTCCGTCTGGAAGATCTGCGCACCCGGCCAGTCGGAGATACCTAGACTCTGGCAGATTGCCGCACGTAAGGTCTCGACTGAATCCATGTCCGTAATATCCACCAGACGGTACGTCCATCCATCCAAGGTAACAAAAGCCCATTTCTTTCCCTTGTGCATAGGCTTGGGGCGAGGAGCCAATCGCTCGTGGTCTGAGACGGACGAAGATGATGGACGCTCGGCCAGAGACATATCACTATTGCTGAAATTTGGCCGTGCATAGAGATGAGTGGAACTATTTTGCCGTGTATTGACTGGACTCGTAGGCGACTCTAGGAATTGTTCTTCTGGCGACGGCTGACTCGAGTCTTTCGATCTCTTCTTGAAGAAATGTAGAATTCGGTTGCTATGATCTTTCGAATGGTAAGAGGCCGGGATTTCACCGCTTGGGTGACGTGCGTGCGTTTCTTGCGGCGATGGGCGGACATTATCCTGTCTGAATGATTCATAATACCGGCGACCCGTGGCAGAGTCGGAGCTGTTGTCTCGCGAGTGTTTGAAGTTCAAGTCTCCGGTGGAAGATGACGGTGTTTGACGAGATATAGTAGCGTACTGGGCCGCAGGGCTGCCACTTTTGGGGCTGTTTTCATATGGTCGGCTCGTTGGAGGAAAGCCAGGTCCGTCGCCGGCAGGACTAAGTCCCCGATATTCGTTGATACCCAGCATAGCAGCGCGCGTGACGTCGGCACGAGGCCACATCGTTGTTTCGCCAGAAGTGAGATCAGTTGCGGGATGGTCGTATGTACCAGGAAGAGGGGTGGTGAAGGAACGTCTATTACTTTGGGCGGATTGGGGTGCTCTGAGGGGGCTATTGGCTATAGCTCCGGAGCTATGATCAAGGGGTGTGTGCTCATGCGCTAGCTTTGGGGAGGCCTCGAGCGTGCCTTCAGCAGCAGAAGCCGGTAAGTTCTGCGAATCTCGTCGCTTGTTGACCGGGATGCCTTGATCATAGTTTCCAGACTCTTGGATCTGACGGATCAATCTGCGCATGCGCTTTCCCTCCTCTCGCTCACGCGCTTGGTCCCACCCTGTTCCGCTGGCTTCACATTCCTTGGCAAGTTGGGGATAGACAACGTTATACAACCTTCCTGGGTTGGGTCGGCCGTTAAAGCCGTGACCCAGCTCGAGAAAATCCGTTCCTTGTAGCTCGAGAACCCGGAACGTTTCCTGCCAATCTTTTGAAAATCCATTCACGGCAAGCCATAAGAGGACTTTTTCGAGGGGCCACTGAGCTCCGGCCTCGCTTGGGGACATCCCGCCAGGTAGTGTGGTGTTGTTGTTGTTCTGGCGATGACTGGGCGACTTATTCAGATCAGTGCCATGACTGGGGGTTCCTTGTTGCGGATTGTGGACAACCGCAGCTGCAAGGTTCGGCGAGTATTGGTCGTGAGGGGCATCGCTGGATGAAGCCATGCGAGCCGACGATGCAGGCACCGTGGCATCACGTTTATACGCAGTATCCGCACTATGGTAGTCGTACAATTGATTGATCGGCGGCCGCTGTCTCTCCCCCGCCGGAACACCCCCTTGACTTTCATACGTAGGAACGGTATGGGAGTCAAATCCGGGGGATCCCCACCCCCGGACCAAACGTATTACCCCCGGGAACGTAGGTCGCTGTTGCCAATGGGGGCGGAGGGGGTGGAATATAGCCTTGAAGTAATGTTTGCCTTCCCGTCCAGTTATCCGATATTAATCTGGGGGTTGTGCATTTTGCGAAATCGTCATCTTGGA
>NT_165929.1:938116-1101421 GCF_000149615.1 Aspergillus terreus NIH2624 | reverse complement strand
GTTGCGCTGTTGACGAGGTGTGCGCAACAGGCATGAATGGCTGTTGTCGTTGGCCGTCCATCCTAGCAATGGATGCGATATCCCCAAATGAAATCTATTAATGTAGACAACAAGTCCACGGGGTGATTGGAGGTTGCGATTGTTTGTCAAGTGCCCAAATCTCCAGGTACGTTGGGCTTTTATCTCATGGACCAGCTGAGAAGCGCATCGTTGACATGGCAGATAGTGCTGTTTTTCCTGAAGGTTGCGCCGAGGATATTGATTCGGTGGGAGGGTCTCAATATTCCAGGGAGTGTAGTTCCGGACTACAGAGCGACATGTCCACGCGTACGGACAAACGGTCTCAGCCCGAGCTGTGTCGGGAAGCCTTATCGTACCAGACAGAGAGTTGGGTTCGAAGTAGAAATCAGGCACCCGAGCGCAAATCCGAGATTTGTAGAGCGGAGGCGAAGAAAGCGAAAACAGTGGGTTGGCAAATCCACGAAGGAGAAATGATCTAAGCAAATAGAAGACACCGTAAGCGAAGATCCCGAGAAGCCAAAAAGAAAGCAAAGGAGTTCTGGCGCTGAGCCCCCTGATAGCAGAGGAATGCTAGGGGTGGGCGGAGGAGAAGATGCCGCGAAAGGGCCGACAAGAGAGAGCGAGACGCACCTGCGAAAGGACGGCAAAAGCAGTTATACGACAGTTAATTCAAGAGTAAAAGCGAGCGATGGTTTTTTTTGGATTCTCATGAGATGGAGCGAAATCGCAAAGGCTCCAAGTCGGTCGGGGTCATCAATCAATCAATCAATCTCGTTCGAGTCTAACGTTTCAATGGGAATAATTAACCCAGCAGTGGTGCCTTGACACCTGAGGGGCCTGCGCGTCACGTGGGCTCCGATAAGGCCATTTTGTCTCAACATCAACCAGCCTGAACATTCATTCCATTTCATTCGTTTCTCTCTGTGCGAGCCTGTACTCCGTATCTTCTCCGTACATTCTTGATCCGATGCTACAGGTCTCCATCACTCAGTCATCGGTAGTTAACTATTCCCTCTCATCCGCAGCTGTCTCACGTCAATCTCAATTTTAATGATGGAGGATCAGGGACCCAGTCTCCACTGAGAACGGTCAGTTGCGAACGGTCTTGTTTCCTTCAGCCCTACAGCCCCAACAAGGGTACGTGACCATGCCCGACGATTACCTAGATCATCGCCATTGCGGATATCACGATCACCAAATCAACTGAGTAAGACGATAGAATTGTATTGACTGGGGATCGCAGCTTCTGGATTAATATACAGTCTGGAGAAAATAATCTTGAATGTACCCAAGATGCCAAGCAACCCCTGTGTATTTGCAGTGGTGAGGCAAAACTGAAACAAAGGAAGAGTTAATATAAGATCTATCACAATAAGCCGTCACGATACTTTTCAAGCCGTGGTGAGCTTCTGGGGACAGGCGATAAAAGGCTTCAGGTCCCTGTATCTCCTATCGGAACTTTACAACCCAGTTGCGTACCTATATATATATTTCACTACGCGAAGAGGATGCATCAACTCGTATGAATTTTAATCAGTAGCTGTAAACATGCCCATGCTGAGCTTTCAACTCGGCTCCATTTTAGCTGTACTCCATGGTGGTCATGATGTTCTGATTGAGACGTTTTCTATGACAATGCGGGCGTAATACCCTGGCCGTGTTCCGTTTCATATTAAGATAGACAAACAGGAGGAGAGAGAAAAGATGCTTAAAACGCCGGGGGTCCGACACTATTCCGCCGATCAAGCGTTTCTGTGAGCAGCCGATTCGGCAGTCAGCTTCAAGGACGCCGGGGCGTCGTCCCGAGGCATGTGGAGCTCCACCAACTGCACTAGTTAGCATCGATCAAAAGCAATGGCCATAATTTGTTTCATCACGTACCTGAAGACAAGGAACCGAGTTAAATTCATCATTGGCAAATAATTTCGTCAGCTCATCCCGAGTCTTGACCCGGTATCCCTTATACTTGTCCTTGGCGCCGAACACGACAGGCAGGCCCTTGATATCCCAAGGCTGGATATCGTTGTACGCCTCGTCCCATCCGTGGATGAAACGTTCGATAGTGTATCCTTGGTTGCAGATGACAAACACGATCGGGTTGAGGTTGTTTCGGATCATGGTGCTGATCTCTTGGACAGTAAGCTGCAAACTACCGTCGCCCACGAAGAGCACGGTTCGACGGTTGTTCTGTTCCTTCGCAGCCAACGCAGCACCCTGGCAAGCCCCGACAGAGTAGCCGATGCTACCCCAGAGAACCTGGCTGATGGCGGTCACATTCGCCGGGAAACGCGTGTCCCAGATACCAAAGTTGGCAGTACCAGTCTCAGTAATGACAATGTCTCGTTCTTTCAGCCATTGACCCACAATAGGCCACAGCCACGCGTGAGTAATCTCCTGGCTGGACGATCCCTTCTCATTGTCGGGTAAAGCATTGGAGAGCCTCTGGACGGGCAGGGCGTTGACATGGCCCATCCTTTGGACGACCTTCCGCAGAACGCCCTTCATATTGATGTCGGGATACTCGGAATACCTCACGCGAACGTACGTGCTGTGGAAATCGATGGTGTTCAGCTGTCCAATGCGGTAGGAGAATCCGGTGGTGTTAAAGTCAGACTTGATGGCCCCAATGCTGAGGATAAGGTCGGAAGACTCGACCTGTTCGCGGACTCCAGGGTTGGACCCAGTTCCTGCATAGACACCACCATAGTTCTTGCGAGTTTCATCCACAGCACCTTTGCCCATTGGGGCCACAAACGTGGGCAAGCCCGAGGTCTCCATCAAGTCATGAACCTCGTCGAGCACCCGATGCCGAATCGCGCAGGCGTCCACGAGGATGACCGGGTTTTTGGCTGCATGCAAGTACTTGAGAACGACGTCGACCACATAATCTTCCTTTTCGGGGTCATTTGGAGGGAGTGACAGGTCGAGAGGTGTGTCAAGTCGCTGGCCTTCAATCTTCTTGACAATGATATCGGTGGGGAGTCCAATATAAACCGGTCGGCTGCGAAGCCAGCACTCGCGGATTGCGTTATCGATGAGCGTGGCCACCTCGTGTGTTTCGTTCAGACGGCCCATAGCACAGGAGATACCCCCGCTCATTTTGGCAAATACATTGAAGTCTCCATTGCCCAATGTGTGATGGAGCAGCATTCCATCTCTCTGTGATCTGGTATGAGGCTGACCGACAATGTGGACGATTGGAACAAACTCCGAGTAGGCTCCAGCGATCGCGTTGAGAGCGGACAATTCTCCCACTCCAAAGGTGGTTACCAGGGCACTGATACCATTGATTCGAGCATAACCATCCGCCGCGTATCCTAAGGTGGACCGACATTAGACGCTACACGGAAAGTTGACAGAACGAGACTTTGCGGCTCGATTTATACATACCTGCATTGAGTTCATTGCAGTTTCCTACCCAATGGAGGCCACACTTGGGCAAGTAGTCGAGGGCCGCGAGGTTGTAGTCGCCTAGATGAAGTCCCTACGTTAGATGCCGCAGGTTCAAGACAGCGATGGGAATTTCAATGTTGGGTGGACGAAAGCCAGGCCACTCACCAGGAACTCCATGCACTGCACGCACTCCAACCTCATACAGACGGCGGAAGAGATATTCAGCAACGTCAACGGGCTTGTGAAGCTCCTTCGTAGCAATATCGGTCGCCATTGGGAAGAAGACAGAGCTCTGGAGTCGCGATCACGAGGTTTCTAAATAAGTTGGGAAAGGGGAATGAGATTTTGGGTCAGATGGAAAGTTGCCCCTGAGTGAGAAGGAACATGAGAAGGGGAGTGAGTGAGAGAATATATAGCAAGTCAGCCATAATACTGCTTTCGGAGGGGCTTTCTGTTGTGTTGTACGTCATGGAGACACCGTGATGTCATGCCCCGGTGAGTGTCTTCCCCCATCAACAAGGTGATACTTCGGGAGTTACCATGCGTATACACCGTACGATTGAGGCAACTGCTATAATTATCACGATAAAGACATCCCGAATAAGTCCATCCTATGTACTCCGTAGAACTTCGGCCCGTAGTGATTCGGCCGGAATAGAAGCCGTGGTGAGACCGAACCTGTGGACGTAGGCCGATCATCACAGCTACCCGCAGATCAGATGTCTGGAATCCAATACGACGGGCCTAGAGCCTTCTGGTTTAAAGGCAATGGAGCCAGCCACTGGTATATTGGATCCATGATCATCGGATGACTGTCAGCTCATGGTGGCATGGATGAAAATCATCCTTAATGAGCCGGGGTGGGATGATGGCCCCGCCCTAGTCCCAAACGGGACAGCTGCTCCTCTGCAATTTATCGATTCTTCCGCCCGCGGAGCATCACCACCTGCGAATGTCCACAGACCATCGGAGAACTACCGTCTCTGCTCCATTCTGGTCATATCATCGACCGAACCAACCAGCGCTGATCTGACGCGTTTCTTGTCTGTACATGGCCGGAACAGGGAAACGGCCCATGCCGGAAGGTGCATCGGCTCAATCCTCGAAGAAGAGAAAGGTTCGCGACCGCCTCGTGCTGTGGCAGAGTACAAACGAGCATATTTTGATTGAGACGGTTATATAGGGGGCGAGCAAATGGCTTCACCAACAGCCCAACAAAGCCATCATCGAAAGCGGAGATTGGGGTGTCTTCGTCACGTGTGACAAAGGTCGAGAGGGGAAATGCATCGCTGAGACACTTGATCTCTTTTCCCAAGTAAGTATCGTGTCGCATTGCGCACAATACAAGCACGCCAAATTAAAAGTCCCTGTTCGCCCTTGGCCAACATAACCCCTGACATGCTATCTACCAGTGGGTGGAAACTTCGGAAGATGGCACCAATGACGCGAACAACTCCGCCGACGAGGAAGAAGACGAGGATATCGAAGCCCAAATCAGAAAGGAGGTGGAGGGTCTGAAGCCTGGTGCTACCAAGGGCCCTCAATTTCGTGCTATTCGGATTGACATGCCGTGTGGTGCGTCGTGATCTCTCGGCTCCGTCCGTCCCGATCTTCAAAACTAAACGGCCTTTAGTAACCTTTATCCGGTTCGACAAGTCAATAGCGCCGGAGAAGATGGTGCATGATATCTGCATCGATGCGTATGAGAATCCCGAACGCAAGCGAACTCGCTTTCTGCAACGAATGACCCCGGTTCATTCGATTCGAAAGACTCTGAACGTGGATCTGGAAGTTTTTGCAAAGGATATCCTCGCGCCTCACTTTCACTCGGGAGGTCCTCCAAGGAAGGTATGCGGTGCCTTTCCTACTGTACGACTTCGGGGCGAATACAGTATCCACTGACCACGCTTCAGTTTGCCATTCGGCCGTCAATAAGAGCCAACTCCAAGTTTAAGCGAGATGATGTTATCAAAACAGTGGCCAGGGTAGTCGGCCCTGGACATAGTGTTGATCTGAAAAATTATGATCTTCTCATTCTGGTTGAAGTTGCCCAGGTTGGTGTTTTACACCCCGATGACCCGTTAATGTGTTGTTTTCCAGCTAACCGACAATCAGAACGTGATTGGAATGAGTGTTGTTGGAAGCGATTACGACAAACTGAAAAGGTATAACTTGGCGGAGCTCTATAAACCGGCCACTGGGTCGAAGCCATCTGAGCCGACTGAGTCAACGGAATGATACCACCCTCTGATCCTTCGCGCTATTTTCAGACTACACGAGTCAACGCAGGCCAATATGCTTACGTTGCAGGGGCGTCTACATGGGGTGATGTGGGAGATAACATCATGGTAAGATATACACATGAGTCTCTTGGATTCCAAAAGCATTTATGGTACATAATGAACATCAAAGCATGGCTGTCATACAATTCTCCAGCGGAGACGCATCCAACATTTGATGCAACGTACGAAGTAATACCTCGATCCTTCGATCCGATGGACGACGACGCGCTTGATTGCTCCAACAACTGCCTATTTCAGTGACATGCGGGACGCTCCACCGCTCGATTGTGCGAATTAGAACCAAATAGCTCACAGTCGAAATTATCCGCGTGGCTGTTATCCCTTCAGTTGATTTGGATGCTTTGAAATCCAGACAGGCCTTCGGTAAAGCCGCACTCTGATTGGTTACATCCCGTTCGCTTGCATCGGGCCCTTTGCTTAGAGCGGGAGCCTTAGGCGAGCCCCAGTCTTTTACTCCGTACGTCTTCTGGATCGGCCCCGGTTTCAATCCGTCCCGAATCGTTCATTGTCCTTTCTTGGGCATCGCAATGTACCCGTGCATCAAATCAAACGCCCCTGTCATAGGGTTACGATGGTCGCCTCCACGTTGGCCACCAATACCCCGAGGCCCTGGCCTATGCAATTCGCTTAACGGCCACGGGTAGTCCCATCGCTATATCGTATCCCGTTAGTCGGTCCCATAACCGAGACCGTGGATACATTGGCGGATGATATTCACTGCGATCGATTACGTTGGCCCCTGAACTCGCCTATTCCGAGTGTCTTCTCATCGCAAATGTGGCCAATCATCACCTGGATGGCGTTCGACGATTTTCGGTTTCATAGACGTTTTACATTTACTTCGTGCGTGCTCAGGGTCCATGTGTACCCGGCGATTCCTAGATTTATTTGCAGGCACGTTCTTCTAGAGTAGCGCAATGTCACTTGGGGTTTTTCCAAACGGCAATTTTCCATTCTTGCAGCACACTTACCATCATATGGCCATGTCACCATTCCTGTACGATCATTGTCCACCCAGGATTGAATCACCTGCAACGCTGGACGCTGTGGTCAAACAACACTTCGCTCCAGCTAGGGTGAAAGACGTCTATTCCCTTCCAAATCACCTTCATACTCTATGTCTTGTTGTTCTGTCAAACGGACACCAACTCCTGTTGAAGAGCCCACCGAGACCAACAACACCCTTACTACGACACGAGCAGTCCCTGCTTCGGACAGAAATCACAGTGATTGCGCTCCTTCGGCAGAGCGGCGTTCCCTTCATCCCAGCCATCCTGCATCATGAAAGGCACACTAACCTGTCAGACTCGGCGGTTTTGATCCGTCCTCATGTGGCCGGGCGCACTCGACAAGAAATGGAAGATCAACTCTCCGACCAGGACCGGGACGTCATAGACCGACAGTTGGGTGCATTGGCTTGGAAGATCGGCCAGCACACCTCGAGATCCTTCGGAACGTTTCACCAAGTCGAACGGGGAAGGGGGAAATCATCGTGGAAGGAAGCTTTTCTTTCCCTCGTCGAGGGGACCCTGCGAGATGCGGAGGACGCCTTTGTGAACCTCCCGTATGCCGAGATCAGAAGCCACATTCACCGGTTGTCACCGGCGCTCGAAGAGATAACGCTGCCGCAGCTGGTGCTTGTGGATCTTGGCTGTCCGTCCCAGGTCATACTGAATCCCGAAGACAAGGCCATATCAGGGTTGGTCGACTTCAGTTATGCCGTCTGGGGAGATGTATATATGGCTCAGATCTTCGACGAAGCATCAGCTGCGGTGTTAGAGGGCTATGGCTCTTGGTCGGGTAGGAGCCGGTCGTGGACGACCCGACAGTTGCTGTATGCTGCTCTTGTATGAGATGAGACGGTTCATGGCTAACGACCCTTGTCTAGGTATGCTTGCTACCGGTCTATCCAGACCATCACAATGCGATACTTTCGACGAAAAGATGAGAGTTCCGAGAACGATGCGAGGAGACGATTGACCGCGCTATTAGCGAAAATGACCGATATTGAATAATCCAAAGGGATGCCTATTCGGTTTTTAATTTCACAATACGCCCGACACTCCGGCAAGCTCGCGTGTGTTCAGCCGATGTTTGAAGGGATAAACAGACTTGGCTCACTAGCAAGCGCTCTACCCGAAGAGTCAATGGAATGATCGTGTGTTATGGAATCAGGAACGCGGCTCCAGGTGCTAGCCAGCGATCTAACACCACCGCGGCGAGTGATGATGGGGAGACGATACCACATACGTTATGCTATGTCGAGGCACTGCCCGATTCACTCGACGTTGGACTCTATGGGGTTACCAGCCCCCACGCGGGGAGAGAGCCAGAGTGTCGACTTTGTGGCCGTGATCTCCGCAATTCAAGTACCCCGAGAATGCTTTGGCGGGCTTGACTGTGGTCCAAGACAGAGCATCAAGCATTTCAATTTCTCGCTATAATCCACCTTACCATATTTTGGACGGTATTCTCACGAGCCATGCTCCCTAGCACCTTCTCACCGCCATCAATTCCCATGGGGGATTGACAATGTCACCGTCCCATGACTCGGTCTCCGTTGCTTCTTGGAGTTAACCTGGGTCGTTGATCAGTACGACGTGCTTCCGCTCCGGGAGAACGCTGTACGTTGGTTCGACCTCCTCAGGAAGACGGAGAACGATACGAAGACCCTCCGAAGACTTGTACTAGGCGCTGGCAGCCAGTTCATCCAGCAATTCGGCGGTATCAATATTATGTCTTATTATATGCCGACAGTGCTTAATGCAAGTGAGTAAAGCTCATCCTTGGTCATAACACATGGGACGAAGTATAGCTAACACTACTACTGCAGTCTGTGGGCCTTCCGGATAAACTTGCTCGTCTGCTAACCGCATGCAACGCCGTGTCGTACTTGATATTCTCTGGTTTGGCTGTGCTACTGGTTGAGAGAATGGGCCGCAGAGGTCTGATGCTTCTCTCTACATTCAGCAGTTCGTCTGCTTCCTGAGTATCACCATCCTGCTTTACTTCTCTGCGTCAAGTCCCAACGGTGGAAAATATGCCACGGTATCGATCGCTTTCTTCTTTCACTATTTTGGCGCTTTTGGTATCAGCATGCTTGGTGTGCCCTGGCTGTATCCGACGGAGATTAACTCTCTCCCGATGAGAACCAAGGGAGCTGCAGTTGCCACGGCCACTGACTGGTGAGTCTGTACTGTCGCTGCAACATTATATTCAATCTGACCATGCATGCTCAGGATCACGAATTTCGCCATTGTGGAAATCACTCCCATCGGAATTCAGAATATCGGCTGGAAGTTCTGGATCGTTTGGACCGTATCCAATGCGGTCTTCCTCCCGATTCTGTAATTTTTCTATCCAAAGTTTTCTATCCTGAGACAGGTATGCGATTATACTGATACTCCATATCAACTGGCTAATTGTTCCTGTGCAGCCAACCGAACCCTCGAGGACATGGACGCATACTACCGGTCTAACCCGTCGCTCATCGTTACCGGAGACCCAGATGCTATCTCCCAAAAACGCCCACAGAAGTACATTGATCATGAGAAGGAGCAGATTACAAGAACTATTACAGGAAAGGACGTCTTGTCTGTTTCTGGAGCAGAACAGGTCGAATGGACGGCGAATCCAGAAAGCAAAAACTAGACCACTCACGAGGCCGACAGCAGAAGCATGTGGCTATATAAGCCTGTGGCATGTTAGTGTCGGCTTCATCTTCTCCTTTACCAACTGCCCAAGACCGTTATGTCCGTCGGCTTATTTCCACCTTTCGATGCGTGTGTATGGAAAGTCGGAACTGCTAGAGCGGTATTTTATATCTCGTCCTGGCCATCAGATTAGAAAATAGACCAGGATATGTTTGCTGAAGATTATATAGTAATACCTCAGCACCTCTTCGTTTTGCTGGTACGTGATTGTTGCTGCCTAGCGGATCTGGCGATCCTAAATTCAGCATGTGAAGGGATCAGATTTCCTCGAAATTAACTACAACATAAGACAATCTTTTGATTTGGTAAGACAGCGGGAATAAATGATAATAAGTATGATCCTAGGTATATACTCCGTAGAGTTGGTTGTAGCCTCATTGGAACAATAATAGCCCTATGGGCGTCCAAGCGGGGACGGCGTGATCTGAATGTCGTCAGTGGGGGTTGTGGGGTCTTTCTCTCCGCTCCCTTCTCTATTCTTCTTCATTTTCCTCTTCCTCTTCATCTCTCCCCTTTGTCTCTCCCCAATCTACATGCTGGCTCCCAGTCTATAATCCCCAAAATGGCGCATTTCCTCAGAGGGAAGCAAGCCGGCGTCCAGAAGGACTTTTCCGAAGGCTTGTCGCCGGATTTGTTTGGGCTCGATGATGTACGTTCCAGTCCGCCTTTCCCGCAACCCCATCTTCTAATGAATGATCCTGTTCAATCTAGTTTGCCCGCTACGGAGTGAATTCTCAGATTAGCGCCATTGCATACGATCCTGTCCAGTCCCTCCTTGCCCTTGGAACCAGCGACACCCAGTTTGGAAGCGGCCAGATCTATGTCTTCGGCCAGCGTCGTGTCTCCGTCGTCTTGTCCCTACCCCGGAAGGCCTCCGCCAAATTTCTCCAGTTCTGCGCCGACAAGCTGGTCAGCGTCGATTCCAAGAGTGAAATCTGCGTCTTCTCGTTGGAGACCCGACAAACCCTCTTCTCATATGCGCCGCCGAGCTATGTCAGCGCTCTGTTGACGGATCCTAGTCTGGACTACGCCTTTATTGGTCTGCAGAACGGTATGCGGGGTGCTTTTCTACAGTTTCTTCCCAGACGTGGCTGATAATACTTCGATAGGCGACATCATCGCTTACGACCTTGATCGGGAAAATCTCACCCCTTTCAGAGTCCCCAACCTCTGGGCCGAGCGCAATCCCCGCGCGCGCATTTGCCCCGTCATTTCATTGTCCTTCTCGCCGCGCGATATCGGGAAGTTGTTGGTCGGCTATCCCGAAGGTGCCGTTGTATTTTCATTCAAGCAGAATGTAGCCCAGAAATACTTCCAATATGAGGTTCCGCCGGGTGCCTTGGGTGGGAACTGTGACGTTCCTTCTCCCAGCCTGCGCCGACCTCATTTGACCCGGGCATTGTGGCACCCGAATGGAATCTTCATCTGCACTGTTCATGATGACAATAGCCTGGTGTTTTGGGATACCAAGGACGGTCGCAAGATCATGGCGAGATCCCTCCAGGCATCCAACATTGACCAGCCGGCTGCAACCCCCGATAGACGCCTTTCAGCTGGTGAGGCGGTCGGTGTGAGGGACCCCATTACCCAAGTGATCTGGTGTGTGAAGGAGAACGGCGATGACAGCGGACTCTTGGTCGCCGGTGGTCGTCATAAAGCCGAGCCTAACAAGGGATTGACCTTCATCGATTTCGGCCCAACTCCCAACTACCAGACCTCGTCCTGGGCGATCATATCGGGCTACTTCCAGGACCCGAAACAGGTGATGAACATCCCGACTCCCCCCGGCGCGGATGTTGTCGATATCTGTGTCATCCCCCGCACGTCGCCGTACTACGCCGGTGCTCACGATCCCATCGCCATGATTGCTCTTTTATCTTCGGGAGAATTGATCACCATGAGTTTCCCAAGTGGCCATCCAATCACTCCCACTAACATGCTCCACCCTTCCCTCACTTTTGTTCACCCTTTCGTGACCAAGACGATACTGACAGAAGTGGATCGTTCGGCATGGTTGGGTCTGAGGGAGCGGAGATCGCAAGGTCCGAAGTTCGTCATGGGTGGTGCGGAAGCAAAGAAGCTCCTCAAGCGCTTCGAAAACCGGAATGTCATCACCACGGCGCATGCAGATGGAACTATCCGTCTGTGGGATGTCGGCCATGATGATGAGATTGAAAACGGGGATATGATTCAAGTGGATCTGGCCCGTGCTGTGGGCCGAGTACACAACGTGGACGTCACTGCGATCTCTATGGGAGGCTCCACGGGTGAGCTTTCTGTTGGGCTTCGAAGTGGTGAGCTGGTAGTGTTCAGATGGGGCAACAATGCAAACTTTGGCCACGAGGAACCTCCTGGCACTAACCAAGGTGCTGGACAGTTGACCAAGATTACCCATCGAACCGACCCCGGATTAAAACAGGGTCTACTGCCCCTAACGCTTCTGAATATGGAGCATGGTCCCGTGACTGCCGTGAAGCATAGTCAGGTTGGTTTCGTGGCTGTCGGCTTCGAGGGTGGCAGTGTTGCAATTCTCGACCTGCGTGGGCCCGCAGTTATCCATACTGCTCAAGTATCGGACTTCACAAAGTCGAATAAACGGGGGAGTTTCTTGAAACACCGCGGCTCAGAAGATTCCGCCCCCGAATGGGTCACGAGTATTGAGTTTGGCGTTATGACTTTGGAGGGAGAAAGTAAGATACAATGAAGCCAATCTGCATACATAGTACTAACAGTACTCCAGATTATTCAAGCATCTGCTGCTTTGTGGGCACCAACCGGGGTCATGTTGCAACGTTCAAGATCCTCCCAGCGGATAATGGAGCCTACATGGCAGCTTTCGCTGGGGCGAGCTTGTTGGACGACAAAGTCTTAAGCATCGTCCCACTGGATGCCGATAAGGGCAATCCTGCGCTGGCCACTCCAAATGCTGTTGGTGGTCTAAGGAACGGAGTTAGGACGAACGGTGTAGTCATTGCAACGACCGTTTCGGGCTGCAGGATTTTCAAGCCAGCTACATCGAAAGGCGCGCATAAGACCTGGGACGATTATCTTTGTGATGCTGCTTCAGTAGTCAAGGTCGAGGGCCGAGGTTACAGTTTGGTTGGACTTTTTGGTGATGGCAATGCGCGAGCTTTCTCTATCCCCGGCCTGAAGGAGATTGGCTGCAAGCCAATCAATTACATGGCCGATATGAGGCGTCTCTCAGAGTCGACCATCTGTTCCAATGGCACGGTCTTGACCTGGACTGGGCCATCGGAAGTTGGGCTCTTCAATGCCTGGGGCTCTGGACATCAGCTGTACGTGCATCACTGATTCTACCGTGTGAAAAGTTACTGACATTTCCACAGTCGCCATTCAGAGGATCAGCTCTTTAACCCGCAAGCCGTCATTCCCCCACGGCCTACAATTTCAAACATCCAATGGATCTCTGGCACACAATATGTGACTCCTGCTGATATGGATCTCTTGAGTACGTCCTCTTAATCTACAACATACTACCCATTTACAAGATGTGCTAATATGACCTTGTAGTCGGTGGCCCGGAGAGACCCCCGTCCAAGCGGATGCAGGAGCAAATGCGCGCCGAGGAACAAGACCGACGGAGAGCTTTGCGCGAGGGCCGAACACCGACAAATTTATCCACGCAGTCCAGCAGTAGCCAAGAAGGCTACTGGTCTTACATGCAACGCCAGGTGCAGGAGCGCACGCAAAACCTCAATATGGCCGGAGACTCGATGGACCGCCTGGAAGAGAATAGTAGTAACTGGGCCCGGGATGTCAATAAGTTTGTCCAAACCCAGAAACGCAAGGCAGTGCTCGGCGGTAAGTAGTAATGATTGCTCCCACCCCCCGCCACAACCCTTGTCAGCTGCGTTTTATAATATCAGCGCTAATGTGAAATAGCACTGGGATCAAAGTTTGGGTTCTAAGAGAAGTCTATGAAAGTGTTGGCGAAGCACATTAATCTGGTTATTTTCAAGGCCTAGTTTAGGCTACATACCCTGCCTTGTTGGCGTTTTTTTATTACAGGTAGCAGGTTGATGATCTTTCATGTACCACAGGTGGTTTGATAATGCATGCTACACGCTTCTCATGAATCCAGTTAGTTGTAACAAGTTTTATTGACATTCCCTTGCTCTAACCAACGCCTTCACTTGGCGCTACAGTGCAATATACTGCGGTTAGTCTCCTTATCGTGATGCCACGAACGGCCGTTTCACAGCACTTAGGTACCTACCTGTATGCGATTTCGACGGTATAGAGTTTGCAATCTAGCGGTGAGTCGGGACAATCGGGACAAATCACTCGAAAGCAAGTTGCAGAGACGAGGTGAAGAGTTCTCGTGGCGGTCTATATCTGCTGGGTAAAGTTTTCTCGAAGTCAGAGGTTTTTCTTGGATAGACGCACGCGCATCTGATCTGCGAGTTCACCCTCTGTTCGTGCGGATCGCGACCTGCTCTGCATTCAACAGGACAGTGCACTTCGTGGACAAGTGCCTCGTGTGGACCCCTCTACACCTTACATGCTGTCTCCGCCGGAGTGACGTGGGCAAAAATGAAGAGGGAGGGTGCACGCAGGGTAGTTGTGTAGGGCATGCAGAATAGGTACAGTTTTGGTCGGGACAATTCATCGTCTCGGTCCTACACTACAGGTCCTGTAAGGGGCTCGAAGTGTCGATGGCTTCGGGGTGTTCCGCGAGCTATGCTACCGAAGGACCTGCTATCCCTCGCTGAGGCTGCTTTGATCTGAAGTTTTGTGTGGAATTAAGCGAAGGCTGTGCTAATATTTTTCATTCCTTATATCGTGGTGTTCTATATCATAAACGAGGATATTGGCAAATAAATATACGGGATAGAGCGTAGCGCCGCGAAAGGATACGTTCTGTCGTCATGAAACGTGCAACCAAATCATAAAATCATTCGGAAATGGGTAAAAAAAAAAAAAAAAAAAAGGATTCTCCGGGGGGTAACAGGCGCGATTTTGGGACGTAGTTTCAGGTGGTGGATGACCCAATTCAATGGACCATAACCTCCGACTGATGAGGTTGGGGGGCAGCGGGATTCGCCTTGTTACCGTTGGCAGGCTCATCCTTCTGCTCAGAGTCGTCGCCCATTTCGACGTCCTCGTCGCCATCACCACCGTCTTCCTCCTCGAGTTCATCATCGTCATCGTCACTTTCATCCTCAATGTCCTCACTCTCGGCGTCGGAGATATCTTCCTCCTCTTCGTCCTTGCCACCGCTGGGCTCGGCGCCTTCCATTTCGTGGTCTTCGTTCTTATTATCTTGCTTCTCGGCCTCGGCGAGTTCGCGTTCCAAGGCGGCCTCCAGCTCTGCTTCTTCCGCACCGTAGGCGCCACTATCGTCGTCCAGGTTATCGGCCTCTGGCTGGTCTGGCGGGTATTCCGCAGGGGCGGATTCTTCCGAATCCCTGTACACGCGGCCGTGTTAGCAGGCGAATGGACCATGAATAGATAGCACATTAGATCTCATACCATTTGATTGCAAACCGAGTCACTCTGGGCTTTTCAGCAAGAATGTTCCGGCGAATTCGCTCAATGATGGGCTTCGCAGGGGGGTCCGCAGCCAGCTCCTCCGAATCATACTCATTGTTTACGTAGTAACCCACTCGGACAAACTCCCTGCTGTCGTAACTGCAGGTGAGAAGAATCACGGTCACTCCGAGAATTTCGGATGTGGGGATCCGTTTGAGGTCCGGAGGGTCGGCTTCAAAGATGAACTTGTTGACGCCGACCGGGATAGGGCCGACCAGGAGCGAATCGAGTTCTTGGTCATATTCGGAGCTGTTGAGTATACATTGTTAGAAGATTGATTGGGTTGTAATCATTGAGAGTGTCTTACGAAGTAGCAGAACCGACGTAGGTGAGCTTCCATTCCAGATCTGCGTACGTTGTTAGGGATGAACGAGCGTAATGGAAAGGATGCGAAACGGACCCTTCTGAAGCTGTTCCAAACACTCAAACGTGATTTCAAACTGATACGGGTCCAAGAAAGAGGCGGGATTGTTGACAATCTTGACCCCAAGAAGACTGACGACCGACATGGTGGTGTGGTATAGAATGAGACCTAGGACTCGAGGAAGCGGCAGCGGGGTATCTTGGAAGGCGAAGTGACCAAATTGACCGAGCGAGGAAGTAGAGTGGAATTAAAGGAGACGGACCGACGTCGCACAAGGGAGAAAAAGTGATGCGAGAGGAAAGGAGAGAGAAAGACCCATGGAAGGGAGAGCAAGACGCAGCTCAAATGCAGGCGGCGGCGGAGGAGAGGGAGAGCAAGTAATTAAATGAGCGATCACGACGCGCCCACGCGTGTTTTCTGCTTTGGGAGGGGGCGCGCTCACCGCCTTCCAGCCGGCACGTGATCGTTCTGCAGCTTCTGTTGAGAACTGCCATCATCCATCCACGTCTCCATCTCTTTGTCCTCCTGGCCATTACTTTGGGATTCTTTCTTCCTTTTCACTTCTCCTGCGTGAGAGCACTGCTGCTTGTCTGCCGTATGTTTATCTTTCCCCCTGTCCTGCATTCACCTCCCAACCTCGCCCTCCAGCCACCGATCGACAGTCGCTAACCAGCTCCCGCCCAACAGCGTGCTCTCTCTCCCTGCGGAAACGCCTTGGTCGTCGCAATTGAGATCCCATTCTCCTGTCATGGCCGAAGACGACGCCGAGAATGCCTTTTTCCAGGCTCAGGCAATGAATGCGGACTCTGTGGACTACACGGCTGTTAAAGAGCAGGGCGCAGATAGTTCAGATTCAGATGATTATGATCCTTCAAAAACACTGCAAGATCAATATTCAGATTCCAAGCCAAACGAAAATGTTCCTTCAGATGTTTCCCCCTCCGATGCGAACCACTTAGGTGCATCTTCCGTCCCCGTGTCCGACCCCGACCCTAGTCAGCCAACTGGCAGTGCCTATCCTTCCCAGACTCCTTCACAAACCGCATCTCAAGCGTCGGCCTCGACTCCGGCTCCCGGATCGACGTCGACGCAGCCAAAGACCAAGACAATCGGGGGGTTTGTGGTCGAGGATGAAGACGACGAGGATGACGCGGGTGATGCGGATTATGAGCCTCCAGCTGTACTAGGTGTCGAGGACATGAGTACTTTACCAATCAATGTGCCTCAGCAACCCGTTTCAGGAAATGCAAATCAAGCTACTTCTACCCCTGATGTATCATTGGATGAAGCTGCGCAGGAGTCTGCCAGTGCAAAGAATACCCCCAATAGCTCCTTTCCTTCTGTTGTTGCTACTGCTGCTGCTCCTTCTAAACTTGAGGCATCTACTCCTTCGGGTCCGGAATTGTACAATACCCCGACCTTGCAGTCGGATCCCGCGCAAGGGAGCGCGGCGCCTACGCCAGCCCCTGATTCACCTTCGGCTGCGAAGGGTCGACTACCGCACGATCGTGTGGGGATGTTGGAAGACCGTGTCCAGGAAGACCCTCGGGGAGACATGGCTGCCTGGATTGAATTGATTAACGAACACAGGAGTCGCAATCGCATCGACAATGCCCGTGATGTGTACGAGCGTTTTCTCAAAGTGTTCCCTTTCTCGGTACGTTCGATATACCTCTCTTCTCCTTGTGCTTTGCAGCGGAACGGCCGAGAGATCAAAACTGACCGCATACAGGCGGAACAATGGGTGGCATATGCGACGATGGAATCGGAGCTTAATGAGCTGTTCCGTCTCGAGCAAATATTTAATAGAACTCTCTTGACGATCCCTGATGTTCAATTGTGGACGGTGTACTTGGACTACGTCCGTCGGCGTAATCCTCTCACCACCGACACAACAGGGCAAGCCCGGCGAATTATCTCCTCCGCGTATGATCTGGCTTTGCAGTACGTCGGTGTAGATAAGGATTCCGGCTCCATTTGGGCCGATTACGTTCAATTTATTCGTTCTGGCCCAGGGAATGTTGGCGGCTCGGGCTGGCAAGACCAACAAAAGATGGATCTGCTTCGCAAGGCGTATCAGAGAGCCATTGCCGTTCCAACCCAAGCAGTTAACACTCTGTGGAAAGAATATGACCAATTTGAGATGGGTCTGAATAAGTTGACTGTGGGTTTCACTGTTTTCCTTCTGTGATGGCGTTTGTTTGCTGATATTCCATCTGCAATAGGGTCGCAAGTTCCTGCAAGAGCAGTCTCCGGCATATATGACTGCTCGTAGCTCTTACACCGAATTGCAAAACATCACCAGAGATCTCAGCAGGACGACCCTGCCTCGGTTACCGCCCATTCCAGGCTCCGATGGCGACATCGAATTCGCGCAGCAAGTCGACATCTGGCGACGCTGGATTCAATGGGAGAAAGGTGATCCGTTGGTGCTGAAGGAAGAAGACCAAGCCGCTTTTAAGGCCCGTGTGGTCTATGTGTACAAGCAGGCATTGATGGCTCTTCGGTTCTTGCCGGAGATTTGGTTTGAAGCTGCGGAGTTTTGCTTTTTGAATGACATGGAAAGCGAAGGAAACGACTTCCTGAAGCACGGTGTGGATGCCAACCCCGAGAGCTGCCTTCTTGCCTTCAAGCGCGCGGACCGGCTGGAAATCACCTCCGAATCCGAACAAGACCCCATCAAGCGCGGTGCAAAGGTTCGGGAGCCATACGACAGAGTCCTCGATGCGTTATACGATCTAATCTCGAAAGCTCGCACGCGGGAAGAGCAAGACGTCGCTCACCTTAAGGACACGTTCGCCAAAATGAACCCTGACAGACAAGCAAGGAACGAAGAGGACGATGATGACGAGCAGAGTGAAAGCAAGGCCAGGGAGTCGATGGAAAACGCCCAAATTGAAGCTGTTCGCAACGCCCACGCTATACAGATTGGAATCCTCTCCAAGACAATTTCCTTTGCCTGGATTGCTCTGATGCGTGCCATGCGTCGTATCCAGGGCAAGGGCAAGCCGGGTGAAATGCCAGGATCAAGACAGATATTTGCCGATGCTCGCAAGCGAGGCCGTATCACTAGCGATGTGTACATCGCCAGCGCGCTCATCGAGTACCACTGCTACAAGGATCCGGCTGCTACCAAGATTTTCGAGCGAGGAGCCAAGCTCTTCCCGGAGGATGAGAATTTCGCGCTTGAATACCTGAAACACCTGATCGACGTCAACGATGTCATCAGTAAGTCACTCATCGCTTCTCCCATAGTATATGTATGCAATACTGACATTGCGTTCGCAGATGCCAGAGTCGTGTTCGAAATGACGGTGAGAAAGCTGGCCTCTAATCCGGAGAACGTGCACAAGGCGAAGCCCATCTTTGCCTTCCTACACGAATATGAGTCTCGATATGGCGATCTTGTCCAGGTCATCAACCTCGAGAACCGCATGCGTGAACTCTTCCCTGAAGACCCGACATTGGAACAATTTGCACATCGTTACTCCAACCCTTCCTTTGACCCTACGGCCGTGCGACCTATTATCTCCCCCTCTCAGGCACGCCCGAAGGCCGCGTATCCTATCGAACAGACCATGTCGCGTCACGCCACTCCTACCCCGAGATATCCCGATGCGTCCGTCACAAACTCACCCAAGAGGCCGTTGGAGGAGTTTGATGATGATCTGAACCGGCCACGGAAGTTTGTTCGGGCCGAATCACCCTTGAAGACGGCCCAAAGACGACAAATGGACCAGCAAAAGCGCACGCCGCAGACCCTCGTTAGCCAGGCAGCGTCACAGTACCGATCTCAAGGCTCACCCGCTCCGCTGCCACGAGAGATTGTCCATCTGTTGAGCATCATTCCTCCGGCATCATCCTATAACGCTGGACGATTCTCGCCGGAGAAATTAGTTGACTTGATCCGACGGATTGATATTCCTGCCTCGATCTCCCAGATTCCACTGCCCCAGTCCGCTCAAGGCATGGGGACCGGGCAGGCACCGTTTCCTGGTATGTGATGCCGCTCCTAACCATCTTCACCTAAGCCCCTGCTAATAATGATCCAGGCATGTACCGTTCATAATATACCCGAATATAACTCTGAATCTTTGGACGACAGCAAGTCTCACCGGGCTTTGCACCCCTCTGGCTAGAGGTGGACCAACGTGGAATTTGAAGTGTATAGTTATCTGGCACCTCATGGCTCTTGCATTACGGAACGGCGTTCTTGCTTGGATTAGCAATTCGTGGTGATAATCTTTTTCCTTTTCGCTTCGACCGAAGTCTGGGAGAATTTGATTCGGATGCCGCTTTCCTTGCTTTTTGTACCTATGTTTGGATATGTCCGCGCGGGTGCGGCTTGTATACCTAAGGTATTTGCCTAGTGGCCATGCAGTCTAATAATAGGGGGTGACGTACGGGAGATAGTTTTCAATCCACTCATGAGACGTCCATTCTTTCCAGACTCCAAGACAGTACCCCGAGGAGTATATGTATTAAGGTAGATGCATGGTTCAGATGAAATTGACGGAGAAAGTCTACGTAAAATGCGTCAATGATTCAGGACAACTTCTGGCGGAAAACAACATTGATGAGTCTTTTGAGGCTCTCGTAAACTCAAGTACCTAGGTATGTACTATCGATGAAGGCTATGAAGCGATTGAGAAGTTTTCAGAGAAAAGGGGGAAGGAATCAGGCATGAAAAGACATGCCCACCGTCCACAGATTCTGCAAACAAAGCACTCCTAATACTATCATACCTGGTAGTTCTCAGGCGTGTACGCACTCTGGATGTACGCATTCTGTGAGCACGTGGGACCGGGGTGTGTCGGAGGGGTCGTTGCATAGACATTGAGGGTGCAAACGCCTAGGTAGATGTTCCAAGATCAGGGAGGACTTCCATATTTGTCCGCAATGTACGTGGATTACGTACTCAAGTAACCGTGGGAAGCCGTGGCTCTCTTGCTTCTTGCTTGTTCGCCTCCAAGCAGCCACGGCACTTCGTTGCAGTGAGAATCGTCTTGTGGGTTGACCTGTCACGGAGTCATCAACAGCTTCGTGGCATTGCGAAAGGGCTTCGCAAACGCAGCTTACTGTATAGTTGAGAACGAGGGCTTCGCAGCGAGATACGGCCATTGTTTTGGTCTTCAATGGCCAAACAAGTTAAGGTGTCGGAATACTCCTCTATCGAAGCTCATGGGTATCCCTCCTAAGTCGTTTCTATACCTTCAAGTCGTCTGGCCCTCTTGGAGGCAATACATGGAAATTGAACGACAATACCATAACCGGAGGGGAACTTCGACCATGATGATAAAGATATACGCGAGGGTACTGGACAGAGGGTGTTCGATGTCCATTCGAGGGTTTGCGTTTCCCCGTCGTGTGTGGGTGATCAAAACAGTGCCGGTTTGTACCCTCATCGATCAAAACAAGAGCGGATATGGATATGGTACACGAATCAACTTCATAAGCTTCACCATCGAACGGAAAAAGTGATTTCCTCTATCAATACACCCTTCTGGGTATATCTATCAGAACAGACTGACTTGGTTTGGTGTGGGAAACTCGACTACGAAGATACTACCACCACAACCTGCCTACCTGCCTGATACGGAAACCTGATACTGTTCCCAGTGTTTCTTCCTCCCACCTGCTCCTGCCTCCCTCTTCCTCTTCCTCTCCTTCTTACTTCTTCCTCTACTTCCTTCCTTCCTTCCTTCCTTCCTCCACTCCACCTCTTCACCTCCACCTCTTCACTTCCACCACCTTCATCTTCCTCTCTACTCTCTTCTCAACTTCTCTTCTTCATCCTCCTCTGCTTCCACCACTCACTACCTCTCTTCCTTCACCTCGCCATCTTCCTATCGCTCACCTCATCCATCACTTCTAGTCACTTGAAGCTCTCCTCTCTCCTTCACCTCCTCTTCTATCACGTCCTCTACCCTCCTATCACTTCCTACCAGCATCAAACCCCTCAATTCCTCAAAATGGCCACCGTCAGTGATCCGGCCTTGGACCAGCCCGAGCTGGCGACCGACATGTGCCGCAATATCGATTTGCCCATGGGGGCGTTTTCGGTGAATCGCCTGGTAAGTCCTCGCCGTCTTCTCTGCGTTCACCATCCGCCACTATTGTCTACTTCAGCGCCTTGTTATCCCTCCTTCGGTTGCAACTCCTTTGCTGGAATTCCTTTTATTCATTCATTAACTAGCCCTGGCACAAATATCCCCATCGCGTTGAATGATTCCTTCCTTTGTCAGTCTCTCCATCTTCATCCCTCCCCTCCTCGACCTCTTCACCGCTGGCGCCCTGCAAACGCCAGCAGCAAACAGTCGCGGAAATTCACAGTCTTCTATCACTGCCTGGACGTGACTCTTGTCTCCCTATTCCCCAAATGTATTTGATTTCTTCACCACAATGTACCTTTCAGGGGCTCCTTCAGCTATATAAACCCCTCTGTCTCTCTGCCAGTTCGTCCGCCTCTTCCCATTCTGTCTATCATCCTCCCCGATCCATTCCACCCTTACCTTCCGAGTTGCTCTTCTCCTCTTTCCCTCGTTCTGCTGCTTTCCCTTCCACCATGGAGAACCCCGAGGAGATTAACAAACTCCCTGGTGGCCTCCGTCATCTTCGGGTGCGTGATGCTGACGAACTGGCCAAGTATGCAATCCCCGTCAAGCATGTGCCCCGTCCGGGTTTCAATACGACGGGTAAAGAAATCGAGGTGTCCATGAATGCCTTCAACATCACCGCGTATCCCACCAAAAATGTCTACCAATACGACGTAAGTGACCTGGAACTCCCGAATGACTGGCTAATGTCATATGCTGAAACTCCATCAGGTTCACATTGGCTCTGGTGCCGAGAAGGATATTGTCATCAAGAAGGTCTGGAACTCCAATGCTAGAAAGCAAGCTCTGAAGCAGATCGTCTTTGATGGTCAGAAACTCGCATGGTATGTCTTCCAACGTATACCACACTTCCGAAGTAGCAGGTGACTAACTAACTCACAGGTCGACCAACAACTATGCCAAGGGCGTCAATATCTTGGTCGACCTCGATGCTGAGCAGGGACGCCCGGGAGGCAGAGCAAATAATTCGTTCCGCCTCGTCGTGAGACCAACCAAAACCGTCAATCTCTCTGTCCTTCACTCTTGGCTTTCGGGACAAACTTCCATCTCAGACGCCGTGCTTGAGGCCCTGAATTTTCTCGACCATGTCCTCCGCGAATACCCAAGCACCAAATTCCTGGCGCTCCGCCGTTCTTTCTTCGATTCCAATGGCGAAAACAAAGACCTGGGCGGTGGTGTGCTCGCCTTCAAGGGAGTTTACCAGGCAATCCGTCCCACTATCGTGAGTGTTGGACCTCTAGACACACCACATCGAAGCTAACTTCGTCCTAGGGCAAGTCTCTTGTTGTGAATATCGATGTCTCAAACTCCTGCTTTTGGGCACGTACTTCTTTTGTCGGAGCAGCCATGGCTGTGCTCGACAGCCGTGACCATCAACATCTTGCCCATCAGTTGGCTCCCGTTTCGGACCGCCACGGCGGCACTACTGAGTCGACTGGCTTCTATGAGGTCCATCGGCGGCTGAGAAAGATCCAGGTGCAGCCCAACTACGCCAACTGCCCCCTCAAGGGTACCACCTTCACAGTGAAGGGCCTCATCAACTCCAACGCCCGGGATTACACTTTCGAAATGACTGATCGCGCCACTGGGTCGAAAAGAAAGATCAGCGTTGAGGCGTACTTCAAGATGAAGTACAACCATGTTCTGCAGAAGTGGCAGCTTCCCTTGGTGGAAATGACTAAGAAAGGAGTCTTCTACCCCATGGAGGTCTTGACCATCCACGGTCTTCAAAAGTACCCTTGGAAGCTCAACGATATTCAGACGTCGCAGATGATTCGTTTTGCTGCTGCGCGTCCCTCTGACCGTCTCGCCTCCATCTTCAAGTCGAAGAAGATGCTTGATCACGCCCATGATCCGGTCCTCAACACGTTTGGCCTCAAAATCAGTGACGACATGATTCGGACCAAGGCACGCCTTCTGCCCAACCCTGAGCTTCAGTTCGGCGGAAACCAGAAACTCAATCCGGGAACCAATGGTCGATGGGACTTGCGAGGGAAAAAGTTCTATCAGCCTAACAAGAAGCCTCTCGAAAGCTGGGGTGTGGGGTTCTTCCCTGGCAAACGGAATGCCATCAACCGTACCCAAGTTGAGAAGTTCGTGGACGAGACGATGAAAATCTATGGCGGCCATGGGGGCAAAGTTACTCAACGCCCACTCGTTATGGAGCTCAAGGAGGACATCGCTGTCGCTATCAAGAATCTTTACAGCGCAACCGGACAGAAGTTTCAAAAGGACCCCCAGCTTCTGGTGGTCATTGTTGCTGACAAGAACTCTTTCAATTACACCAGAATCAAGAAGTCTTGCGACTGCCGCTGGGGCGTGCCTTCTCAGCTTCTGCAAGCGGCGCAGGTCGCCAAAAACAACCCCCAGTACATCTCCAATGTACTCATGAAGGTCAACGCTAAGCTGGGTGGCACGACCGCGAAGATCATTCCTAAGACGCCGGATGCTACGCTGAAGCCCATGTCGATGATCATCGGCGCCGACGTGACTCACTCACCCTTGGGGGTGTGGTCGCCTTCGATGGCTGCCATTTCTGTCTGCGCAGACACGTTTGGTGGCAGATATTGGGGAGCGTGCGAAGCCAACGGGGAGCGAAATGAAATAATCAATCGCGCCAATATGGAACACATGTTGACTCCCCTCGTCCGTGAATGGATGAGCACAGTTGGAGGGGGTCGTGCTCCTTCCAACGTCTATTACTTCCGCGATGGCGTGTCCACAGGACAATTCGAACATGTGCTGCAACAGGAGGTCTTCAACATGAAGGCCATCTTCATGAAACTTACCCAAGAACAATGGAAGGGTAAGTTTACCGTTGTCGTCGCCAACAAACGCCACCATCTTCGGGCCTTCCCCAGGGTTGGCAATCCCACACTCGACAAGAAATCCATGGCCGATAAAAACGGCAACCCAGTCCCCGGGACACTTATCGAGAGGGATGTTACCAGCCCCCACGATTGGGATTTCATTCTGTACTCTCATATCGCCTTGCAGGGTACTTCGCGTCCCGTGCACTACCACGTTATTCTGGACCAGATCGGGCACAAGGCTCATGAGCTCGAGAACATGATCTATGATCATTGTTACCAGTACATGCGGTCAACTACTTCAGTGTCGCTATGTAAGTTGCACCATTATGGTTGAGGCCTCATCTACTGGCCTTGCTAACATTTTCTTTCCTAGTCCCTGCCGTGTATTACGCCCACTTGGTCTCCAATCGGGCCCGTTGCCACGAAGATGTCCCCGCCAGCTCTGGACCTCAGAGTGGTCCTGAAGTTAAGCTTACCAACCCGAAGCCCAAAGATCGCCCCGTGGATCCCAGGCTACTTCCACTGTGCGGCTCGTCCAACCGACTACCATTTGGAATGTGGTACATCTAGTGGTGGCGCATGTAGTTGCTGGGGATGGAGATTGCAAACATTTTCAACATATCTTACCGTCGTATGCCGTGCACTTTGACTCTCCACTCTCCTGTCGAGCCTTCGTGGTTCTTACTGGCTTTGTTTTGCTTTTCTTCTTTTTGTACCAACCAACAATGGCTTCATTCTGTTTCTTATAATTTCTCCTGGGCCGACATGGAGACCAGGGAACCGACAGCTGATTGACTAGGACCGACCGGCCTCGCCGGGCTGGATGGACCTGGACGACAGGTAGTTGGAGACCAGGTGTCCGATTCGTCCCCCAGGATAGTTTAGTTTTGCACCAATTTTAGCTCTTTCAACCACTATACTCATGTGGATGCAGCTTGTAAATGGTCATATCACGTAGTATTCTTCAGGGCAGCGCAGTATCTTTGCCGTATGGTCGACGCCCGATTGCCTGTGAAAAGTCAGGTCTATTGGTTTCGTCGATGATTTAAGAGTCAACATCGGCCTTAGAAAACGACCGTCGCGAGAAAAATCCCAGGCTCTTCAACTCATCCTCATTGGAAATTAGCATGTTATGTACGGTTACCACAAAACCGGCTTCTACCCACCCACCCAAGGGTGAATGCAGCAGGATCGAATAATACCAGACAAAGTTATAAAGACGAAGAAGATTAAAATCAACCACAGGCAACCAGACAAGGGCGGTCATACATGTATCGACAAGCCAGAATGAGTCGCTGCTCCGCGCGGAACACAGGCGCGAAAGGATAATTCAGCATATAATATCAAGAAAACAAGGGATATAAAGGTACAAACCACACCGTCTCCCTCACATGAGAACAGAGGGAGCAGTGGCATAGAAGAGAAAGAGTTCAATGTGGGAATCGGGATAGGGCTGGGTAAAAATTGAAAAGGAAAGAAAGTTGAAGGGCGATAAGAATCCATCCATGTCATGCTGCGCCGTCAATATAGCTGTCTCTGATGATTTCGGGTGTCTTTCCATTCCGCATGTTCCATATGCAATCCGTTGAAGCAAAAGAAAAACAGGATATAAGATAAGAGAACCAACCAACCCAATGAGATTGCCGCCAGAACCCGCAACTAACCCATTAACCAATGCAAATCCAATTGTCTGTATGTCCGTTCGTCTGCGGCGGCAGCTTCTCCAGTGCCGATAACAGGTCGAAGGATCAAAACAGACAGATTGTTATAAACAAACGAAAATTCATGCCACAGTGGTAAATATACTCAAAAGAAGACAGAGACGAAAGAAAGAGAATCAAAAGGTATAGGTAAATGAGAAATGGGACTACAGTACAAGGCCTGGTGTCGATGTCTCTGCTTGGGTCTATCAGGACGCATCGCCCGCCGTTCCATTCGTCAGGGGCACAGCACTGTCGTTGGTCTTGTTGTCCGTGTTGGGCACATCAGCACTAGCCTGGACACCGGCAGCATCGGATGTGAGAGGGTTTTCCGCTTCGCCTTTCACATTGGCAAAGTCAGCTGCGGAGACCCCATCGACAGGGGCATCCTTGTTCTTTAGATCGGCGAATGCTGGGTTCGAGAGCTTCGTCCCGTCCATGTTTGTGGAGGCTTCGTCGCCTTCTGCGGTAGACCCAGGGAGGCCCAGGGCTACTCCGCTGTTCTTCTTGAGCTTCTTCTTGCTGGGCTCCGAGTTCGAAGTTGCAGCTTTTATAGCTCCCGGCTGGCCAGGGGCGTTCGGGGGAAGAGGACGCTTCTGCGGGCTGGATGTTGGCCCCGTTGGTCCAGACGGTGGTGGAATCTTGCCGGAAGCTGGAAGACGAGGTTTCGCAGCCATCGGTCTTTGCTTGGGGGGTAATTCAAGATCTTCCACCAGAGGTTCATGGTTGTTTGCTTCCAGCTTCGCCTTGAAGAAGGATTGTACCAGGCCGATTTGCGATGATACCGTGTCCTCTGTAATACGTGGATACGCAGGGGGAGGCGGAAACAACGTCACGGCTTGTGCGGCACTGGGAGGAAATGTTAGACTGCGTGAATTTTCTTATCAGACCACGTTGTTCCACATACCTGGTGTTTTGAGCTTGAGCTGCATTGTACATCCTGTTCTGGAGAAGGTGAAGTGGGACGCTAAGAGTAGCAAGACCAAACTCTCGATCTAATCCTAGCTCCTTGAAACCGAAGAAGTCTTCGTCGATGTCCTCGGCAAAGTCACCACCGATGAATTGCTCACTTCCATCGGCGAACGCGTTGGAGCCATCTTCGCCCCCATCTGCCAACGCAGGCCGCAGTAACTCAGACAGCAACGACCTGAGGCGATCATGCACAGTCGAAAGTTTCGTGCTGAGTCGCTCCACATCGTCCTTGATATACGACTCGAGATTCTCAATGTCGACACCAACAGAGGATAATGTGTGGAGGACGATTTCTGGTTCTGTGTATGCCCGCTTCCATTGGGACTCGGAGGTGCTTTCGGCCACATCAGTGGCAGGAACTTTGGGCGATTCCATGTAGCACTTCATGGTCTCGCCGATTTTCTGGAAAAAATCCGACGCAATGTCTGTCACAGCGTCCAGAGCCGACGGTTGATACTCTTCGAATCCGGTGTGGTAAAAGATTTTCGCGACGGAACGTTGCAAAGCCGACTTGCAAACCCAAGGAGCGATCACAGGGCCTTCATCGTTCATTACGTGAGGCATCACATCCTGTTCGACGAATGGTTCGGGGTTATACTTTTGAAACTGGTTCTGGTACATCTGGGCCAATTTGTTAGTCCATTCGAATCTGTGCGAGTGAAAATATCATCCCTTACCTGAGACTGCAGTTGCATTTGCTTCACGATGCCAATTTTGGAGCAGATCTTGCGCGTCTCCTGCATCTGTCGCATGTTCTTGTCCATCGTCTGAGAAAGCTTGCTTTCCGGCTGTGTGAACAAGCCCTTAGGCAGGATCCTCAAGAACTCCTCCGAGGCATCGATAACATTTCCGTCCGAGTCTTCTCGCCAAAGCAATTGCGGCGAAAGGTCCGGAACACCAGACATGACATCGTAATAATCAGGGATCACCTTGTCCTCATCCACCTCGATCCCCTCAGCCAGGGTCTCGCTGGCAGGATCGGGCTCCATGGCTTGCGAATTGGCCTCACGAACCTTGTCACTTTCCGCGCTTATTTTTTGATTCTTCAACCATCTTCTCATCCCAGCTTTTGTTCTGAGAAGAGCAGGCTCCTCGGCGTTTAACTTATCGCCCTTGAAAAGACGGTGTCTCTCCGCAGCGATCACGGCGCGATCTTTCTTGGTCACTTGCTTCCAGACCTTATACTCAGGATCCTCCAATTCGGCACTGGGACCGGATAGAGCGCTCAAGGCAACGTTCTGTGGGGCTAATCCATCGATCTCCATGGAATCGCCCTGGCTGCCTGGTACGCCGGCCGCTACCCCAGCAGGGTCTGAAGGGGTATTCGTCCCCGGGGGCGGCGTTGCAAACCCATTTTGCGTTCCTTCCATGGGTACATCGGAGTCAGCGCGTGTCAGAGGCGGAGGTTGCGAAGACGAAGCGGGTGGCTCTGAACCGCTGGGAGTGTGCCGAGCGGGTGCAGTTCCTTTCTTAGCTGCCGATTTCCCTGGTGCTTTTCTGCCGCGAGATGACATGATAGGCTCGTCGTCACTTTCTTCGGCGCCGTCTAGCTCTGCAAGCTGCAGTCGGCGCTCCTCAGCCTCGACCTCAGCGCGATCCCGAATGACAATGTCGGGAATAAGAGGGACAAGCTTTTCCGTCTCCTTCTTCATGTACAGAGCATGCTTGCGCAGGAAATGGTCCGGATTGGTATTGTACTTGAAGCAATTGGACCAAATCAAATTCAGGTCATCGACGAACTCCTGTTTCGACTTGTACTGCAAGGCTTTGAGCTTTTTTGTCATGGTGCCGAGGTCCATGGGATGTTTGATAACTGTGTTCGTTCAATTAGCGCGGTTCACATTGGCTTCACAGAGGTGAGTAGGGAGGAGATAGATCATACTTGTATAGTAGTCAGGCGCATCCCGCTTGTTGACACGAGTCAAGAAAGCAGATGAATGTTCCGTCATAGCCTTCAGCTCACTGAGGACCTTCTCCGCAGCTTCATAGAGCTCCTCCTGTCCAATTTTGTCCTCGCTAGCCCACTTGCTGCGATTCTTGCGGACCTCGCTCATCAGACTTCGGAGATCCGCATCTGATGCCTGCACCATGTTGCGCTTCATATCAATCCGAGCGATCAGGTTCTTGAGGGTGAGACTCGACGCGCCCAGGTTGGCGTTGCTGAGCGAGCCATAACCGTTCGAGGTAGAGTTCGCATTGTTGCCAGCATTCCCTTGACTCGACATTTCCGCTTCCACTTGGCGCTCAGACTCTTCCAGCCGCTGTTGATCCAACATGGCATCACGATCGTTTTCGAGGGTATAAAAGAGGGTGTGGAAGCTCCGCCGAGCAGCCTCCTCCGTGGCCTTTTTGTCCTCCTCCAATTTCTTGCGAATCTCTTCAAGGGTCTCCTTCTTCGATTCTTTGGAGGTATCCGTCCCCGAAGCGTGGGGGCTGGGGGACGGCACGCCACTGGGGTCTTGGGAGGGCACAAGAGACTTGGGTTTCGACGGGGAGGGGACGTCGGCATCCGCATCGTCTTCATCTTCGTCGTCGTAATCATCGTAGTCATCATCATCCAGCTTTCTGGCGGGTTTTTTAGGGGGTGCCGGGGGCGGAGCGGGCTGGTCGGCGCGTTGGTTCTTGGCAGCGGCTGGCTCGTCCGGGTTGTCGGCGGCGACGGGGGCGCCTGTCCCCGAGTCGTCATCCGAGGATTTCTGGTTGGCGAAGAGGTTATTTATTTTCGCCTCGCTCTGTTTGTACAGGTCGCGGAAGATGGCAATGCGCGGGTCCTCCTCGGCAGCCATATCAGCTTCCGATATCAGATTACCCGCGTGAGACCCATCGGCATCAACCGAGGCGCGCATCTGGGGGGTCCGGGGCGCGGAGAAAGGTTTGGAGTAGCCATTGACGGACCGCGGGTCGAGATGGTCATCGGGAGGCCGCAGGTGTCCTGGGGGCTGCCAGGTGTGGTGATGTCCGAGCGACATGCTCGCTCCAAGACCCCGAATCCGGGGCGGGCGAGGGGGCTCGTTTCTCCACGGTTAGGATCAGGTTCGGTCGGACGACGAGGGGGGTTGGGGAACCGAAAAAGACATCTAGAGGTAGCGGGTGGTCGGAGGAAACGAGAGAAGATGTTTGCCGGGCCAAAAGAGATGGCGCGGAGAGGGAGGTTGATGGAAAAGCGAAGGGCCCGTTCGGTACGGAGAAGGAACTCTGCGTGAGCGGAGGAGTTGAAGTTCGTACCGGGGCGGAAGCCAGTTCAGACCAACCGCGCAGTTTTCTTCCGCCGAAGTAGATCTTGCGACAGAGAACGAGAGGGGAGTACAAAGAAAATGAGAGTTATAAAGAACCGAGAATAATGACAAAATTCGAGAGAGGAAAACACCCACGGAGACGAAAAGAATGGGGCTCTAGGGGGTGAAGCGTGGTGATCGAGAGACAGAAGGACGTTGATGTTCTTGATGCATTTCCCTTTTCGCTCAGCACATGACGCACCCGGCCACCACCCAATGCAACACTCATCATAATCTTCTTCTTGCTGTATACCCAAACCTTTCACCACTCTCCAACGACAATTCACCGCTCATCATGCGAATTCGCTACCCCTTCGCCGGTATCTCTCTCCCATCTAACCCCCTCCATGTCACCTACCAGGCACCGATCTAACCTCCTCCAGGCGCCTTCCTCTTCCTCGTCATCTTGGCCGCCTACATCGGCCTTCTTCCCCACAGCGACTCCTCCAGCATCCCGTCACAACTCCAGCCCAATGACAAGTTCCTCCACGTCGTGACCTTCTTCTTGCTCTCGCTCATCTTCTACTGGATCCCCGACACCACCCGGCGTCGCACGCTGCAGCTCACCCTCCTCGTCTGCACTGTCGCATTGGGCATCGGCTCCGAGATCCTACAAGGTCTCCTCCCGAATGGCCGTGCCTTCGACCCCTTCGATCTCCTCGCCAATCTCGTCGGCAGCCTCGGCGCCGTCGGTCTGTGCGGCTGGTACCACCGGCGCATGCTGGAGCGGCGTCGCAAGGCCCGTTTCGGCGCGCTGGGTGATGGCGCCGCCGACGACGATGGCGATGTCGAGCTGGGCCTGCGTCGCGGTGACAGCCAGGACGGTGTCGCGGAGGGTCTGGGCCCGCAGGAATCGGGCGTCATGACCCTCGAGCAGGAGGTAGATAATTGGGACGAGAACGCCGTCGATAACTGGGACACCGAGGATGGCGTCGACGGGCCGGATTCTACGGCGCCGTCTCGCACGTCACCGCCGGCGGCGGTGGAGGACACGAAGAAACGGAGCGACTAATGCGGTCGACTTGTTATCACTGAGATGAGATGGCTGGCCTCGGATCTATGTGACGTCGTCTACGCTGTTGTGATGCATGATGTATTATGTATGGCTCTTCCTTATTTCCTCTCTCTCCATCCTTTGACTCCTCTCTGTTGGTCGTTTGACCACATTGTCCCTTCGACTCGATTTTTTTGTGACGCATTACGAGGCGTGTTTTGATCTTTGCGTTTCTCTTTTGGCATTTATTAGTGGGACAGAATCCCCAGACATTGTTCATGGACTTCTGGCGTTGTAAATAACATGGGAAAGCGTGATTGTCTTCAGCGCTAAGTATCGACGAATCCAAAAGCTACTCAACGCATCCTCAATCTACTTCATTCAGCTCAACCGTATAACACAAACAGAGCTGTCATTAGTGCCTCGTCGCACAATCACACAAAACCAATAATGTTACATCAAGTCTAATGCTAAGGTGATAACCAGAGAAACCGCGTCAAAGGGGATATTGTGTCAGGGAGTAGATAACACATGGATAGCGGTCAGAAACTGCAAGCAACAGGTGGAAGATGCAAAGCGCAGGTGGTATAAACAATATTCAGACAGGAAGAGGAGTATGCAGTGCGCAGAAAAACAAGACATCAACGTAAATGCAAGCCAGGACTCATGGTTAGTCGTAAAAGAAGCGTGTAAACATCACAGGGCAATTAGGAAATCATATATACGTGAACGAAAGCGCCATGCCGGGCACTCGGCAGAGGTTTAATAATTGTCAGACACCTCGGGAGTCCCCGACCAACTCCTTGTCGGCGTCGGAGACCGATCTGGAACAGGTTCCAGTTCGGGCTTGGACGAGCCCAGGAAATCTGACTCGTCCGACAGCTTGGCTATCTTGGTCGATCGCTCATCTGACCGTCGCCCGTTGGAGTCGGGGATCTTTCCCAGCTTCAAATCCACCTGCTCCCGCAGCACCTCATAGATGAAGTGCAACTGCATTTCGTTGTAGACCATCATCATGCGTTGCTCACGCATCTGGTTGACGGTCTCGAACACGGGGTCCACATCGGGATCGGTCGCCTTGAGGAGTTGTTCCGACTCAAGCTCGAGCAAGAGGTGGTCGAGCGCAATGAAGGTACCCGTGCGACCAACTCCAGCGCTGCAGTGCACAATGCGGGGATTGTCTGGAGTGCACTTTGACGCAGATAGCTTGATCAGATGGAGCAGAGCGTCGCGATCCTCGCCTTCGGGTTTGGAGTAATCCGCCCAGCCCGAAAAGAGGAAGTGCCAGACAATCTTCGACTCGGATCCGAACGTGAGCTGAAGTTTGCGAACTTCCGAGCGCGATTGAACATCGACCACTGTTTCCAGCAACGTGACATGTCCCAGCACCCCGTCCTCCATGTCCTCCTCGGAGTCATCGTTGGCAAAGTGGTCGCTTTCGTCTTCACGCAGGATTATGGTGGGATTCTGGCTGCTGAGGGGGAAGTACTGGGAGCACTTTTCCCGACCAGACTCGAAGGTCTGGGTGAGCATGACGATCACGCCGACGTCTTTGGTTTCATGAAAGACCATCTGCCAAAAGTGTGTGATATTTCCCAATTTCGGGCCCTATGCAGAAGAACGAGGTTAGAGACAGCCTGTCACAATGAGGTGACACCCGCACTCACCTGGGTGGCTATGTATCTGCGTTCCTCCTGGGAGAGGGAATCCCTCAACACGATCGGCGACGCATTGATGAAGTCGCACTTGCCATCAGGCACCCGCAGATGAATGCGAGAATTTGCCCACGCCTGCACATTCATGTATCGATTTCTCGCCTTGACCTCCGGGTCATCCTCCAAAGCCCAGCGATGCGAAGGATCCTGGGCCATAGTGCCTTCGTTTATCCGCGCTCTTTGGATCCATTCGAGTTCGTCGAATTTTTGATGGATTTCTAAGACGACACGATGAGCGACATGACCCGAAGACAGCCCGACGAAACTATCCGCCAAAAGAAAGTGAAAGAAAAGCAAAGAGAAGACTAACCTTGAAGCGACTGGCACAAAAACGGAGGAACCTCATCCGTATCGCCCGTTTCCAAAGCCGGCCTGTCCAGCTCGGGGTCGTCTACGACCTCCAGCCCCTCCTCGTCATCATCGGGCAGACCGCGCTTGGTCGGCGGGACACTGGTGTCGATTTTGATCGTGGGGTGAGCCATCTTGGCCGCAGCGATCCTCTGGAAGGCTCGAACCTTACCCAGGACGCCGCGCGCCTTACGCGAGACCCGCTTCCTGGTCGATGAAGATTTCTGGGGACCGGTGGGAAGGCTGAAGGTGTCAGGGTCGGGCGACGGCGAGCGGGAAGGCAGTGCCGTGATAATTTCCCCTCCCAGGCCGTCGGGTGGATCGTCGCCTGCGGCGCTTGCGGGTGGTGGCAGGGATGATATCTGTAGCGCGGACAGATCGGGACAGCTGTGGAAGCTGCCCCTCGACGTGATTTGCTTGGCCAGATTTTTAGATCTTGCGCGATCACCTCGGAGCCAAATTTTCGATGAAGCAACCGCCTGTCGCGCGGCCCCGTTGGCGGTTAACGAGGTTACGCCCACGCGCGTGTTATGCACTGTGACGGATGTTGCACAATGGTGGAAATGGGTTTGCGATGCGGTTTGATCGCCCTCGGGGAAAAGGAGGGACGAGAGTGGCGGGTGCGGAATTATTGCGACAGGAAGACTGTTGATGTTGCTGCAGACAGCAAAAGGAAAATCGTCGAAAAAAAGGCCAAAACTGTGTACGGAAATCTGAACAACCGCGGCGTCTTCTGCAGACCTCAGCCTTATATTATATACCTTAGACTGTTTCAGCGCAGGGGTCGCGTGGTTCGATCGGGAAGAAATGAAGTCTGTGGAGCCCCAGTATTAAAGAAAGGACATGCGCACACGTCTTGGAACCAAGTAAAAGAACAATCACAAAGAAGGAATGAAAGGAATGAAAGGAGGAGAGAAGAATAAGGAGGGACGATCCTCAAGGCGATGCCGAACAGATATCCTGAAAGGGAATAAATTGACAGGCAGTGATGTAATCAGGAGGGAGCCGGAGAGATTCTTCAGCGACCATGGGACCGAGAAATGAACAGATGAAGATGGAGAACCGGATAATTAAATAGTGCAAGGTATAAGTACAATATGATCACACTCCTCTACTCCGGATCCATTTGCGCCTGGATAATTTCATTGTAATAAAACAAAAACAACCCATCCAAGAAACTGAATGAAAGCGGCGGCCATGCGCCGAAGACAGCAATACTGCCGTTGTCTTCTTACTGTTATGGGATGCTGAGGCGGACAGCCGCTCTCGGCATTCTGACTGGCCCGTCACTCTCCTGTCAACACCAAAAAAAAACTTCGCCTTCGTTTCTTCCGTTCGCTTTCTTCCCTCTTCTACTCTATCCCAACCCTCTCACCCCTATTCTCCCCACAGGGACTCCTTCACATCCATATGCATTCCCACTCTCCCCCGTAATCCTTGAGCTCACTCATCATGGTTTTCCGGGGCTTCTGGTTCCGAGCCCTTGAGGTATGTGTCCCGAACACGCATGAGGGTCCCTCAACCGTCTTCGGTGATCGCTAACAAGATCTTCGATTAGGTTTGGTTGACAACCCGGGTATGCACGTTCCAGGATACCACTCCTACCTTGGTCCAGTCCCCTCCCTACTGACGACCATGATCTCCGTCCCGAACAGCTGCTGGCCAGCCCGTCGTTTCACCGCTTAGTGGGACGAGTGCATCAGAAGATCCAACACATGAGACACGGCATACCTCCCGAGGAAATGGGAGGTACCAACATAGATAAGAATGGTACCGCAGCGTGTCCACCTCCGCCCCCAGCAGGCTTCGTGCTGTGGGTGGCGGTCAAGGCTGGATGTGCGACTAACACGTGTTTCCTCCAGGTCCTGGTGTAAAGAAGTTTCTGGAATATTTCACCGAGGAGATCAAAGATCAGTTCAAGGGCAAACCGCCAAACAAGTTTTGATGACGGCGAATGATGGCCGACGGAAACTGTACGATTATTTGATGATGACATGATACCCTTCCAATCGTTTCTCTATCACTGTGTTTTAATATTGTGTCCATGTTTCTTTCAACCCTATTGGGTCGACCGGATACAGATTGGGCTGTATCTCTTTGCACCATGGGCTGCATCCCTCATTCCATCCGGAGAGAAACTGTCAGTCGCTCCATCCGCTTTGCTCAACTGAGATCTGCACTTTGGTTGGGCTTTGAAATTGGAAGCATACATTTGCGTTAATAATCACTTATTGAATGGAAAACGGTACAGCAATATGTGAAGCTATGTAGACGGAAAAGAGTGCACGCTTTTCTTCGCTGGCCGGTCTGTGGGGATTTCTCCCCTCAATATGATCTAGCATTCTTCATGCTGCACTTACGGAGTACTTGTTGTGGGCATGCAGTAGATCTACATGGTCCTGTCAGCGTCTTGCAGGCATTGGAATGCAGTTGGAGAGATTTGGAGATCATCTGAGCTCATCATGGACCTCAAAATTGGTAGAATTAGCATAAATGTTTGTCAGGCACCTTCTTTGATGGCCCTGTAAGACGGTGGGTATTTAAATATGTGAAAGGGCATACTTTGCCAGCCCACGTGCAAATTTGGAACAAATATATATACACCAGTTGATATATTTTGGCCATATGATATACACCAAGACATTGGTAAACCACTTTACTGCGTTTCAACATGATATATAACCACACAACATATCCTAGAGGTCTAAGCACACCAATAATAACGGAAGACAAGTGCAGAGCCTCAAGTAGAGGCTGCCCTAATACTTCCCCAGACACTGCCCCGCGCACTTTGCGGACATATGCCGAAGATATCCGACCACAGTTATTTGCCATACGGCTTAAGGTAGGTTCGTTTCTTGTTTCGCTGCACTATACGGCTACAGTGCCTTATACTACTAACGCATAAGCTAAAACTCTACACTGTTGAAGATACACCATTGTATGGCACGTTTGTATCAACACGAACCTTGCTAGAAAGGTGGGTTTAACAAGTGCGCTAGAGCGCAAGCTTCAATGAACGAGTCCAATCCACCAGTACTATCAAGAGGATCTCGCAGCAACTCAGCTCAGGTTGCGTTGGTGCTGCGTAATAGTTCCAGGGTCAAACGGTGACATAATGGCTAGGACACGCCAAGAGCGATATGGCCATCATGATCTAAACAACTAGTTCAACGGATCCGAGTGCCTCTCCCACGACATTGTTAATCAGTGAGAAGGGTCCAACATAGAGAGGTAGCGCAAGGTCATTGTATGCCGGGATAGCCGGAAGGCTCCGAGAGAAGTCGGGTTCACTGCACGACTGATTGAACGTCGCGCTTGCTATCTATGGGGATGTCGACAATGCGATGGGATCCTATGCCGATCGCGCACCGGTAGGAACACATCCGCATAACCGACCTGTCCACAGGAACGACGGCCGGTTGATATCACGGAACTGGGGCGAAATGTCATTTCTCTCATGCACAATCGGCAAATTCCGAATTGCACGCAGCCATGTGGAAATTGAGACTGGGTTGCTGAATGTTAGATTGGTTTGCACCCGTGTCTAGATTGTGAAATCATTGTGATAATACATAGGTCTGGCGATGTCATCATTGATGCCGAAGACCGATAATGAAGAGCGATCGACAGATCGAGATCATTGCGATTTCTTGGCACGATAGCGTTCGAGGCGGTTCTAGGCCCGACTCCCCTTCGTTGCCACATGCACCCAAGATTGTTCACCCAGGGGTCGTGATGGCAGGCAACGTTGCACTCGTCCGCTCTGATGGAAGCATCCGGACGACATACTAACAAAGATACCTTACTCAATAGACTGGTTCGTGGCCAGACTAGTCTCGTCCGGGTCATCTCCGACGGTGGCCCACGAAACGGCGTTTCATCGGCAGTACCGGCACGACAGGATGGGGGTCGTGGGGATCGTTAAGGACCTGTCAGGGGAGGGAATGCAGGAGACCGCCGGTTGAGGCTTTGTCTGCAGCGGATGTCACGGTGATTACGCGGAAGCGCGCGGCACCACAGGGAGAAGGGGCAGTCGGCGTCAAGGGCCGGTGGAATTTGGCGGATCGAGGGTATGGATTGTATGTGTCAGGTTGTCTCGGGGTGATACCCAGGTATCTAAGGAGTATTTACTGTACCTAGTACCTAAGTACCTAGATGCTTGGTATGGAGACCCTGCGTTTAGGGTAACTTATGATGCAAAAACATTCGTGTCTACAGTACAGGAGGGTGCATAGTGGTGTTAGGGTTGTACAAATCTTCTGTGAATGTTGTGTCTGATCCACTTACATAAAGTCAACAAATAAATACTGGAGACGGCCGTGGTTCATCATCGGCGGTTCCGTGGTACCGATCTTAAAATAGCACACTCCAGCGGGATGCAAAATTGTGCATACAGAGTACGGAGTATGGGATAATTACCTGGCCCGGTTAAATGAGCAGAATTACATAGGACATTTTAAGGACGCCGTCGAGAGGAGCACGAAGGAGTTAGCAGACTGGCGTGTCTCACATCCTCCGCAAGAAACTTACCAAAAGGGGAAAAGAGTGGACCCAAGTGTTTCAGCCGACAGGCAATGACTGGCCACAGAGACGTTAGCGTATCGCTAGTGCGCGCCCACTGCCAGCCGCGATCGAATCAGCGGTGCTCCAGGGGCGTACATAGAAAAAAAGTAAAAGAAAAATCACGCCCCTCTGGCCCCGACCACACCAGTCACGGGTCTTTTCTTCTCCTCCTGCGCTGTCACTCCATTGTCAACCCTTTTTCCTTCTCTTCCACTCGTTTCCATCCAACCCTCGTTCTATCCATCCTCCTCTCGTTTCCTGTCACTACCGTTGTTTCGTCGCTCGCTCCCTTAACTCTCAACAAATAGAACAGGACATCCTCCTATCAACAACCATCCAGCAACACTCTGACATAAAGGGTCGCCAGGATCGCGAGTGAGACGAAGTCATCAAGTCAGCCCACCCGACCTGATCGCCCCTCAGTCTCATCAGAGTCATCATCATCGAGCGTTCGAAAAAATTTATCTCCATCGCCCATCCCGACATACTCACCCGGTGACATTCAAACCTCACCATCCGTATCGCCATCATGCGTATCGCTTCGCTTTCCTTCCTCCTCTACTCCCTGTCCCTCGCGGCCGTGGTCTCGGGGCAGAGTTCTGCTGTCACCGATGTGACCTCTGCGGTAGGCATTCCTGTTTCGACAACGGAATCCTCAACGACCTCGGAGTCCACTACCTCCTCGGAGTCGACCTCGACGACCAGCAGTACATCCACTACTACGTCTGAGCCCACGACAACTTCCCAGAAGACCACAGCTGAGCCGACAACGACTTCTTCCACCACCACCAAAGCGACCACCACGAGCGCGGACACGCAGCCGACGACGACCGACGCCCCCGCAACCACCTCCGCCTCGGAAACCCAGAAGCCCACCGTCAAGACCATCACTACCGTTCATACCATCAGCGGAACTCCTGTTCAGACCACTATGACCAGCTCTGCGACTGACGCTTCCGCAACCGAGTCTCCTTCCCTCAACGGAAAGGCCGACAACTCCGGCAGCTCGGGCCTCTCCTCCAGTGAGAAGAAGATCGTGATCGGTGTCGTCGTGGGTGTTGGTGGTGCCATTCTGATTGGTGCCATCGCCGTGGTCGCCTGGAGAATGCATGTGCGTAAGCGCAACGCTCTCGACCAGGACGATTCCGCCGATCTCATGAGTGGTACTGCAGTGGGCAGCGGTATGCGGGAGAAGGCCCCCAGCCCGGCCCAAGGCACCCCGTTCCGCAGCACCCTGGACCAGTACCATAACCCGGGACCCGTCAATGCTGCCTCGAACTTCTAAGGCCGTCCATGAATGAAGCCTTCTGCGGTGCACCGTCCCGCCACGGAAAGGGCATCATTCGGTAGGCTGTAGATCTGTACGAATATCACGCAGTTGTTTTATTGGCGCTGGTGGGTCAGGACTTCGGGTTTTCCAATTCTTGTTGATTTTTTATTACTCTCTGTTACGCTGCTCTGGCATGTTTTGCTGCATGTTGATAGAACGCCTGTCATTCCTTCATCGAGATCACGCTCCTTTTACTAGCGATTTTGTTCTGGCATTTATGGTTGGTTTGCCATCTTTTGATTCCCCTACTCGAAGCGTCTGATTCCACCGACGGATCCTGTGAGCTGTATATTTTCTGTCTCACTGTCTTTTTCCTTTCTTCTTGACGTCGGCCGCCGGCCGATGCAGCAAAAGCTTTACCCGTATGTATGTATTTAATGTGACAGAAAATATGCTCATCGATCCTTTCCATACGGAGTAGTAGACACCGACGCAGAGAAAACAGCAGAAATAGAAGCAGGATCCCGTGTCTAAGCCTCAGGCGGCCGATCGCAACACGTTGCTGCACGAGGGCGAATCGATGTTTGGGCTGCAACAACACCAGACCGGGGTGTGCCGTGTCAGACTGGATCTTCCCCGCGCGTCATACTCCATTGAGTAACTAACTAATCACAACCATGTTGTCTTGGAGACCCTGATTTCAGGGCCTGATGGTCTATAGTAACTATCGGTCTCACTTCAGCTCGCTCCAACCACCACCCGCGATGTTCGTCACCGCCATCCCCTATCTGATCCTTCTGGTGATCTCGATCGCGCCGCGCGGCTCAGCGTTTTCCGACCCGTTAGGGATAGTCTACGCGCCGGCAATGGTCAAACGCCAGGTATGTATAGTCAACATGAGCAACCAGGGTCGCCTGGTCGGATCGGGCTGATGGGTTTAGGCGTTCACGGGGTCGCTGGGCGGTTCGGTGCCTGCGGTGAGTGCGTTCGTCTCTGGAATCGGATTGTGACTCGTCACCTGCCGGTGTTTGAGATAGAACGATTGTCGAGACCGAGGCACGGAAGGTCCAGGCTAATGCGCGTGAGATCTAGATTACCGACACGGGCAATGCGGAGAGACCGTATGGCGTGGACGGTGATACGTTTGTATGTTGGCATCGCGGGAGTGCAGTTGGATGCTGACCTCGTCTACAGACGGACTATGCCTCGGCGGCGGAGAGAAGGTACAGCCTCCTGATGTCTGGATCGACCGAAGCTGACTGTCTCCAGCTGCAATAATCAGTTCAATTCCTGTCAATTGGTGCGTTGATCGCTCTATGTCGGTGGCTCGTTCTCATCCTCTATCAGATCGCAAACACCGACAGCTCGGCGTCCTTCTCGCTCCAGGACTGCCAGGATCAACTCAGTCAGTGCGCTCTCCCCGGTGCTCAATGCACGCTGACCAGTGTAGCCAAGTGCATGGCCGTCAACTCTTCCACGCAGAGAGTAGACCACGCCATGCGCCAGACCACCACCAGCGAGGAGTCCGCGTCGAATACAATCGCCGGGACGCTGGCGCAGACGACATTCCCCTACGACGATGAGTTTGATCTCGTGTGTGATCTGTGATATAGAGCTCCGTTGGAGTATACTGGAGATAGCAATACATCATGCATGCTGTGACATCCTCAACCATACCGCGCATTCGTCGGCTCGTCATCAAACCACACCGGCGCAACGCCATAGTTAAACACCGTACTCTTGACCTTCGTGTAGCTCTCATACGCCTCGAGGCCATTCTCCTTTCCCACACCGCTCTCCTTGAAGCCACCCCACGGCGACGACGGATCATTCAGGTGATGCCCATTCACCCACACAATGCCCGCCTCAATGCGCGCGGCCACCCGATGCGCCTGGGCGAAATCGTTAGTCCACACCGACGCCCCCAGCGCATACGACGTCCCATTCGCAATCGCCACAATCTCCTCCTCCGACGCACACTTTACCAGCGCAATCACCGGCCCAAATACCTCGCTGCAGGCCAGCTCCGCATCCGCGCGCGTCTCCACGATTGTCGGCTCAAAGAAGAACCCCCGTCCGGCGGCATTCGTCGTCGTCCGCCCGCCACACACCAACCGTCCGCCGTCCTGCACCGCACGCGCCACGAACGCCGCGCAGCGCTCCACCGCCGCGCGCGAGATCACCGCCCCGATCTGCGTGCGCTCGTCCGTCGGATCGCCGATCCGCAGCGCCCGCACGCGCCGCTCCAGCGCCTCCCGGAACGCCTCGTACATGTCCGCATGCACCAGCAGCCGGCTGCCCGTGACGCAGGTCTGCCCGCTGGCAATGAAGGCCGCGAACAGCGCCGCCTTGACCGCCAGATCGATCTCCAGACTCGGGAACAGACACACGGGCGCCTTGCCGCCCAGCTCCGCCGTCACGGGCACCATGTTGGCCGCGGCGATCGGCGCAATCGCCTGGTACGTCTCCATGCCGCCGGTGAGGTCGATCTTGGCGAGGCGCGCGCTCTCGCACAGGAACCGCCCCGTGTCCGCGCCGAAGCCTGGAGACAATCTGGGAGCACCCCGTCCGGCAGTCCCGGCCTCCTGGAACAGCCGCGCCCAGCCGCAGCACCGGACAGTGGCGGCGCGCCTCCGACGCCTTCACCAACCACCGTGTTGCCCGCCGCCAGCGCCGGCGCCAGCTTCTTCACCGCGATCAGCAGCGGGTGGTTGTACGGCGTGATCTGCGCCACCACCCCCAGCGGCTGCCGCGTCAGCGTGTTCACCACGGGCCCCTTGAACGGCGGCACGCGGCCCTCGTGCGTGCGCGCCACGCCTGCAAAGTACTCCAGCCATTCCGGCACGCGCGCCAGCTGCGTGCGCATCTCGCGGATTGGCCGCCCGGTTTGTACGGTCTCCAGCGCGACGAAGTCGGCGATGCGCGCGCGGAGGAGCCCCGCTGCTTTGGTGAGGACTGCCGACCGTGTTGAGGCGTCAGCGTGCGCCCATGTGCCGGCCTGGAAGGCAGCGTGGGCCTCGGCGACGATGCGGTCGACGGTTTCGCGGGGGGTTGCGTCGATCGTGGCGATGGGGGATTCGGTTGCGGGGTTGATGACGGTGATGCGTTGTGGTGTTGGCGCGGCGTAGGCGCCGTTCACCCAGTTGGAGACGTGAGGGATGGGGCTGGCCATGGTGGTGGTAGATTGGTTGTGGAGCAGAGGAGAGGAATGAGGAGTAGGGAGGGACTGGGTTATATACATCAAAACATACCTACTCCGTAGCTGGATGCCCCGCACTTAAGACTGATAACGGCTGGAGGATCGGGGCTTATCGGGTCATCTTGGCTTATCTCTGATAGCGCCATATCTATGGCACGATGGGATAGCGACATCGACACGATATGCTAGCAGTCTTTGATATCAGGAAACCAGTACAGCATAACAAAGAAGCAACGTACAATGTAAGCTCATCTAAGCTCTTCTTTGCTTTGAATAACCCTATGCGCAGTCCTTCAATGGAGGTCGCCCAGATAGTCTTACTGAACAGCAGGCTGGTTCTATCTAGCAGGCCCATCACTAGGAGATGTGTGAATTCGTCTACAGAATCATGAGATAAAGACATCATTCTCTTTATTTCAATTCCACACCAGCTACTTCTAAGTTACATGGCCATTCACAAAACTCCTGCTGAAGTCCAGACTTCATACTTGTGCCTACTTAAAGCCCTTCAATCCCTGCTCTACTCCAGACATCTTCCACTTTTACTACCCACTTCATCCTGGCCTATATAATAAACTATGGGCAGACGGCTGAATGAGAGTGTCCATGCAACTCCTGGCAGGGACAGCCTAACAATCTTTGACATTATCTAGGGCAGCGCATGGGACGGTACCCATTACCGTAACTACAAAATGTCTGCGGCTACCATAAAGATGGAGGTACTCTTATATACTCATGAGGTATGTTCACGACAGTGTAAAATGGCCCAAATGCTAACCATCCTCAGAAACTTACATCTCTTCTCTCTGATCGTAAAGTGGCCACAGGCAACTCGCTGAGACCGAGGCACTTGTCAGAAGCCCAATCGACGCAGTCACAATCACAGCAGTCACAGAGATTGAGGACTCTGGCTCATCTATTCTACCAGTTCCCCTTCAGCACACTATGGCGCCTTACGTTCCGAAATTCAAGGCTGTCATCAACGTGTTCGCTATGAATTGGCTCGTTGCAGCTGATGTGTCGTCCGCATCTTGAACGACTGGCTCGGGCTCTAGATCTTAAGGTTGTTGAGGATACTGAGACCTTGGTTTCAGTATAATTACGATATCACCAAGGCGAAGAGTACATCTAAGCTCGCTAAGGAGGCTAAGTCCGGCACTTTACCGCGGAAGCTCATTGTTCGCTCGATAAAAATCGAGAAGATAGTTGAAGCTTATGGAAGGAGCCGAGCCTCCGCTTTTTGATCCAACCCATCACTGTCTCGGATTTTTGCAGGACCTACTGTCCAATGTACGCTTTGGGACAGTAGTGATGCACACAGATGTCAGCAGGGCGCATCAACCGATTGCCACCATTTACGAGTGTCTATTTACACCGAATCCACGTCTACTCAAATGATGAACCCAACTCACCCGACATCGTGCGCCCAGATTGCCGGCGTGTTCCGCTACGGATTCAATTCAAAATGCCAATCCCAGGCTCCCCACTACCACGCAATCATTGATGAGACAAGTGTGAACAGCAGCCTCATCTGCTGGCTGCGGCCATCAATTGGAAGAGCGAATAGAAGCAATCGCACATCTATATTCGCCCGAAACAGAAAAGCAGCGAAACTCCGCTGGTTCAGGCCAAGAACAGGGAGCCGTCCTTCTAGTTGTGTTCTGATTTTCTCCAGCAGACTGTGGTTTCTATGAAGATATTGATGAGAGCTGGTATATGCTCTCTTTTCTGGGACATGCTAAGATACAGCACAAAGAAATGTCCACCCTTAGGCCTTTCGTCCGTGTCCTCCAAGTGAGCTTTCCCTGAATCGACATCGTCTAAGAACCAAGATCTTCATACCTACCTGCGGGCATGCTTAGCAGGTCCATCCTGCAATAATTAATTCTCTATTCGTGCTGATGATGTGCTTCATAGTCCGTAGTTCAAGTATTGACTTCAGCTTCGGCACCATCTTAAAATGCCAGAATGATAGATAGCTCTTGCCTGGGCATGATGGTGCGACATGCAGGTGCAATGCAGAAAGTCGGGACTTGTTTTCGAAGCAAGGTGTTATCTATTTCCATGGCAGAGGCTACTCTTCTCAGCAAGGAAAACATACCAGAGGCATATTGGGTCTTGGAAGTTGCCGTGAGCATGATAGCATCACGTCTTGGGGTTGACCTCCGGATTTTAATGTTCCATTTACTTCTCGAACAAAAACCACAGTCGAGTAGGTATGTACGACCAGGACATAACGGAAAGCAACCATAGTCACTCTGGCGATGACAGTCCTCATGAGGCCAGTAGTGAGAGAGATTCGGAAAAGGGTCTCCTGACGGGCGATTTCGCCCCAAGGCCAACAGAGCACCGCTCCAAGTATCATGGACCACGCTCACGGCGATGGAACGTTCGCTCTTGCGCCTGGACGTTCTGGCTCACCTGTATCAATATTACTATGCTATGCGGATCTGTTCTCTTCCTGATGTCGCCCCTCTCGAGTGGGGCCTGCCTGCAACATCTGAACGACCAGGATAAATGGAAAGCATCCTCAGCCTATGGTAAGTACCTATGCCCTAGGGCAAAGACTCGAGATCGACCGAGGCAAGCGACTAATATGCTCGACACCCCCAGCCCCAATATTTGAAAGATTCGACATCCCCCGACAGGAGCTCATTACAAACGGCTCACTGTACGATGGCTCCCCACCGTCCATCCTGCGCATCCCCCAGGGTGATGAAGCGGACGCGGAGTGGAACCGCATCGGCTCCCACGTCTTCCCAATCCTTATATCAGCCGAGGAGGTCCGCAAACTGGGCAAGGATCCCTCCCTTGCCGTCCGGGTGCCTGATGAATTCGGCTTCGGGCCAGACGCCTACCTCGCCCAGACCGAGGTCTTCCACCTCCTGCACTGCCTCGACATGCTCCGGAAGGAAATCTCCTACGAGCATTACTATTTCCCAAAGTTTGGCAACAATCCGGACGCGCAGCATACGGCGCACATTGGGCATTGTGTGGATCTGCTGGCGCAGTTCATCAAGTGCCAGAGCCCTGTAGATGTGATACTGTTTAATTGGGTCGAGGGCTGGGATCAGCCGTTTCCGGACTTCTTTAATAAGCATGTGTGTGTGGATTTCGAGGCATTGCTGGCGTATATAAATGAGAATTCGGTGCCGAAGGACGTCTTTCTGCAGATGAAGGAGCCTCCAGCGGGGTATCCTGTTCAGCCAGATCCTTCCGTTGCTCCATTTGTGGGTACCTGAGTACCAGAGGTGTGAAGATGACTGTCCTTAATGATATCTTTACTACGAAAGCCTGGGTATAGTTTGGCTCTCTGCGTGCTTCGGTTTGTAATGCTGAGCGAGCATCCATTCGCTGGTAGGTATGAAGTAACGAGAAGCTACAGGCTTTTCAAAAGTCGGTGTATTGTACTTTGCTGATATTACCGCCCTCATGCATGCAGTACCAATCATCGTGGGCCTGATGCGCCATCGTCATACCCTTAAGAACCTAATATCAACCCTGTTTCGTAAGGAGTATGGCCACACCGATGGATGGTGACCAACTCAACCCCTTTGACCCGTGTAGTCGTTGGGATTATTGTTCGAAAAGTTCACCAACGCCTCTAATCATGAAGGAGAACCCAAAGAATGCCGGTCAGGGCCCAAATGGCTAATCGGAATATCTGGAAGCCTGAACCAGAACGAAGAAAAGGGTACTGGGATCCGCCTTTGGGTGCGTTTTTCTTGTCATCAGAGGACGTTTGATGCGACTGGGGGTCCTGATTGTTGCTCTGGGGGGCCATTTTTGACTCTGGTGATAGCGTCGAGGGGGACTGGGGTTCAGCTCCCCCAGGGGTGGTGTCTGAACGGGCCGCACGGATGAGCAGCCGGTATCCAATTATGCAAACGACTAGAACCACCACAGCCTCAAGAGCATATGAGAGGATTTCTCTTGTCAGCGACGGATCCGCGGGAAACAGAAATCGACCGGAAAGGAAGCCCCCGATGCTGGGCAGGACGCTTTTGCCAAAAATGACGAGGGCCTTATAGGTGACAGGTGCAGATTCGGCAAGGTCTTGGGACGCTCTTTGTACCCATTCAAGTTTGCGCAGGCGGGCAAAGAGCAATACAGGAGGAATAAACCCAGAGAAGAACAAGGCCAAGACAAGCGATATTTGGTAAATCATAGTGAGCACACCTCCCAGTACATTGTTCTCTAGCACCTTCTCGGAAAAACGGAGTGTCACTGGGTGTAGGCTGACGCGAAAAAGCCAGACAGTCGACGCTTGCTCGATATACCAAGTAAAAAGGAGAACCCGCTGGACCTTGTGTGAAAGTGTATAGACGAGACAGCGCCAATGCCCGCACGTCCACTTGGAGGCCCGGATATGGAGTGAGAGAATCTTGTCTACTGTCGGAGCATACTTCGGGGGAATCGAATGCAAGGCAAAATTGATATCTGAATCGGCTTCTGTCGACCAGAGCTGCTGTATGCGATCGCAGAGATTATCATCGGAGGCAGATGACGATGGAATGTTACCATCCTCTTTTCTTTCCCCAGGCCCATTGGCTTTGTCCACGTTATCGACATGGTCAGGGGTGGGCCGATCTGGTGTAGCGGAAGCGTCCAGTACCAGCATAGTACGACGCGGCCAGTCTCTGCGGACGGTCAAACCATCGGATGAATGGGTTTTGTAGAAGGCGACAAATTCGGCCAGCACTGATTCACCGACTAGAAAGGTTGTAAAGATGTGGAGCCATCGATGGCTTGTCAACCCTAGGAGTGTCCAGTGTAGCGGCAGTGTTGCCCCGAGGAGAAAAGCGCGCCGCGCAAAAGACGGCCAGAAAGCGTATCCGACGTGAGATGCTGGGGATGGGGAGTAAAAGTGGCAGAGGATCCTTAAGCTGGCATGTACTCCGGCAAGATTCAAGAGTCGCAGGTGGATGAAGCAAAGAACGCTCCCGATGACGGCCCTCCCGGCCTGAAATGGAGAGAAAAATAGTATATTGCTCTGGACATCTTCGGCGAAGCTTTGATGTCCGCTAAGTCTGAGTATCACGCTGATTGAGGTAGCGAGCAGAGAGCAGGTAACAAGGATCCATGGTGTATCCATGGTCGTAGATTGAAGATAGAGTTACCACGTAGGCTGCTGCAGGGGATGTTGAAGTCGGGGAAAACTCGTATAGAGTATAGTTGCAACCTTGCCTAGTTAGCTCAAACACAACACCATGAAGAAACGAGTATAATGATCCACCAGTCGCCAGTTTACTGAGCATATTGCCTCGTTAAGGGCCTCTACACATCCATCCAAGTGTCCATGCGAGAATATCCCATTTCCTCTGTGGTCAAGTAGAAGTTATGAAGTATACATTACTTACTAATCAATGCGAGTGATATATCCCCAAACAGCCTAGCGTGCAGGTGATCGCGCGTGTCGACGCATTGCTGCAGCTTGTCTTGTATTACGCGTGGCTGGGATTCTATACTCTCTATTCCAGACTCCCTCTCTTCTTCTCTTCTTCCTACATCTCCCATATCGCTTGCAGCCTATCCCTCCTACACCCCAAACCCAACGCCACTATGTCCACAGCACTCCCGATGCAACAGTTCCACTTCCCTCCTCTCCCGTCCTCGCCGCTCTCCCCGCGCGCGACAAGCACGACTCCCATCTTCCCAACGACCATGCCCAGCAACAACAGCTCCCCCTCCACATCCACCTTCAACTTCTCTTCCCCATCAAACACCCCCACGGCGCAGCACGCCCAAACACCGCGACACCAGCCTCCCTCCCCCTCCCGCCTCTCCCCGCAGTCTACCACCACGCCGACAAAACCCCCATCATCAAAATACGCCCAGCGCTACGCCACCCTCTCGAATCCGCTGCAGAACGCGCCGCCGCGCACATACACGGCCTCCGCGTCGCCGTCCGCCCGCGCCGCTCGCCGCAATCTCTTCCTCAACCGCATCAAGCAGGACCGCGACAACGGCCGCTTCGAGACCCGCGGCGAGCAGCTCGTGCTCATGGAGCATGTCGCCGAGCAGAAGATGTGGGGCGAGGCGATGCGGCGGCGTGCGGATGGGCTTTTGTCGGTCGAGATGGGGGGTCTGGACGATATGGATACGGGTGATGCTTCTGGTATGTTGTTGCGTTTTGGGTTGTTGGTTTGTATGTTGTAGGTTGATTGCTGATGCTGATTCGATGTAGTCAGTGAAGCTGACGTTCGCGCGTTGGAGGAGTATCTGGCGCAGGAACAGGCGATGGAGATGGAGCTGATGGAGTCGACGCAACGGCCTGACCAGGGCCAGGGCTCCTCGTTTAGCGACGAGGAGTATGAGGGGATTTTTATGGATCTGGCGGATAAGGTCCCGCCGGCCGGTCAGGATATGGACATGTCGAGTGGGTAGGGACGCTTACACAACTACCTCAATAGGTGGTTAGAACTACGGCATCTGGCGTTGATCGGGCGTTTGGGTAGGTTCGGGAATTGTTCGGTTGTACATAGGGTATCGACTTGGTATATGTACAGAAATGCCAACAAGCTAATAGCATAATGGAAGAGTCAAGACCTGCCCTCTGCATCACCTAACGCTCTATCGGAACGGATCCTCCAAAATCATCACTGCTGTGGGCAGTCCGGCGGCATGGCGCCCCCGGGCCCCTTCATGTCGTCCATCCAGGGATTGGCGACGAGTTCCTCTGGCGGGTTGCCCGCAGCTTGCATCTGCGAGACACTCGTTAGCTGGAGACCACACATAACGGCATTAGCAACCCACCTCCTGCATCTTCTCCCACACGTACTCCCGGCACTTGGGGTCCTCGTCCGTGTACCCGGGCTCCTCGAACTTGGCGACAATCTGAGATACAATAACGGCCTGCGACTCGTACCGCGCCATATCCTCCGCCGACACCTTGTCCGAGCCCTTGTTCTCCGCGATCCACGGCTGGAACTTGGTGTCCAGCTCCTTCATGGGCTCGTACAGCATTTCCTTGTTGGACAGCTGCTCCATCATGCCCATGAACATCTTGGTGAGGTCGCCATCATCCCCCGCCGACGCTCCCGCCTCGACCGCCTTGAGCAGCTGCGCCACCAGGTCGTCCGAGATGTCATCCTCCGACGCCGCCGCCGTCGCCTTGTCGCCGGACTCCTTCATGCGGTTGATCGTGCGCTGGATCGCGTCGTTAAACGACTCCGGTGGCGCGTCGGCCGCACCCGCTGGCGCCTGCGTCGAGGGGCCCGCCGATGCCCCCGTGGCAGCCGCTGCCGCCGCCGCCGCGGCGGACGCATCACCCTCACCCCCGCCCTCGGCGATGACATCAGCAATCAGCTGCTTGAGAAAGTCGCCAGGCGGGATGCCGCTCTCCTCGAGCTGCTTGGTGAAGGCGTCGGCGCCTTGGTTGACGGCGCTCTCGAAGCCGTGGCTGTCGGCGGTGCCGGACTCCTTGGCGGCCTGGTCCATCATGCTGGCCATGTCCTTTTCGAGCTGTCGCATGAAGGCCTCCTCGTCGAAGTCGGCATCGCCGGCCGGTTGCGTGGCGGGAGCGGGCGTGGCGTCGGGTTTCGGGGCGGGCGCGTCAGGCGCTTTGGGTTTGAAGTTATCGAGGACCTCTGGTGGTTATTAGCGGGTTGGAGGGGAGGGATTGGATTGGGTGTATTTGCGCACCGTCCAGCTCGTCAAAGTCCGAGTCATCGTCTTCGGGGTCGTTTTGGACGGCGGGCTGGTTGGGTGGTTGTGATGGCGTTGGGGCCTCTGTCGTGTGTGTCGGCGCGGGGTTGTTCGGCTGGGGATCGGGGGTTGCCGACGACATAATGGAGGATGGGAGGAGAGGGTGGGTGTCCGTGTTGAGGATGAAGGGTCGTAGGAAAGGAGGACAGAGTCTAGACTAGCCCAGGGGAGGTGAGCGTGAAGAGGACGGAGAGATGGTGGTTGGTGTTGACGATGATGGAATTCATGAGTTAGTCCGGAGTAGCTTTCATGTGAAGGATCTGGCTGAATCAGCCTCAGCCCATGAGGCCGACTGCCGATGGCCGCGGTTGAGGGACAATGCGATTGTTCATTATGATTGTCTGGTCTACAGTTGTGGATGTCAGGATGAAGTTTGAATTGTGATGGACTTGATTTATTGACTCAATTGACGTCGTAGTAGAAGATTAAGTATGAATCGATATAAATTGATGAGTGATGTCGATGTTGTTGACCAGTTGACCAGTTGTCAGTTCAGTAACCTCGGGAACCAAGACGAGTCGAGCCTCTTGACAGCTTTGATGGCGCATATATAATCCGTAACCTACCGCCTCAACCTTCGCACCATCAGCGATCACCTTGGATAGTCTCTCGTCCTCCCCAAAAAGCAGTTGCCAAGGCGATAGTCCAAACCTACGGAGTACGGCGCAAAAGGCATCCGTGCCATCATCGACATGGCGCTCTCGATCAGACCACTTCGATGATGCTGCACATCCCACCATGGCGGACCCGCGTGATGTCACTCTCCTTCGCTTGCCGTGTCCTTTTCCCCTTTCCCTTCCCCTCTTCGGCGCAGGATTCCCAGACTAGTGCGCCCGCCGTCGGGGCGCTCCTCCGGTGGACGTCGGCGACCAGAAAGGTCATGTGCTGGTTGGAGTCGACAGGGATGTCATGTCACATCTTGCCTTGCCTCTTCTCGCTCTGAGGTGGTATTTCTGTGTCGTCCGTATTGTGGTGGCCCCAGTGCAGGGGATGCTAGGGCCTTGCTACTGGGAAGAGAAGGTGACCGCGATGTTTCGAAGGGGTAATTTAGTCGAGGGGCCGAATCGACTACCCATGGTACCGGAGTGTACTGCCGGTATCGGATTTACCTCTTTACAACGGACATGGACGTCTCGAGAGTTGAAATCTGTGCAGAGGACTAGCGAGAAGACTGCAAGGCCTCCGGCATTGAGAAGTCATCGATCCCATGACACTTTGTCAACGCTCTGAAGATCCGTCGTCAGATGGACGGGTAGACGGAGTTGAGTCGAGGACATGGAGAGATGTACCAGGTCGACCTTCGACGGCACACGTACTCCCGCACCGGAAAACTCTGACAGCTGGCGGACCTTCTCCGCGGACATCTCACTCTTGCCGCTGGGCTCTCGCAGTCACAATTGTACCATGATCAAGATCATTGTCCAGCGCAATGGAACGATGGACAATGGACAGGTCGCTGAGACCATGCGATCACAGACATGAGTCCCTTCACACTAGGTACGGACTACGGAATACTACTATTCTGACTATTGTAGAGTATTGTAAATACGCACGTTCCAGGCATCAAGGACTGTGTAGTAGCCTCTCCACCCATTGCCTGCATGGGGAAAGCACCCACTCGCGTCACTCAACGCCGCACGGAGGCCCTAACGAGTCGAGTCGCTGGACCAGGCGGATCTTCGGCCTTGGAGTGGGAGTGGGAGTGGATCGTACCGCCGCCGAGGACAGCCGTCAGGAGAGGGACATCAGGACATCCAAGGGAGTGAGGGAAAAAGCAAAGAAACGCGGGCGAGGCAAAGAAGCAGCCAGGATGACGAGGAAGGCCAAGTCGACCATGCTGAACTGAGGATTCCGGTCAAGCCAGGGCAAAAAGGAAAGAGTATTCCGTAGTACATACTAGTAGTGGTAGGGAAAAGCCGAACAATACTCTTTCTTACATTTTGCCCCCCCCTCCATCTGACCCAAACGGACCAAACGAACCAAACCCTCTCGAGGCGAACTGACCCCAATTTTTTCTTTTTTCTTTTTTTTTTCTTCTCTTTTCCCTTTCGGTCTCACTTGGTCTTTTTTTTCTCTTCCCCCCATTTTTTTCTCTGAAATAATAAGAAATTCTCATCCGGGTTCTTTTTAGTAAATAATTTTACCTCACATCTTCCCACCATTCCCTCCCCTTCCCCCCCGACTCTCTGTCCTTCGTGCTGGTTATCTCACAATCACACAATTTCCTTTATGTCACTATAACTCCTCTGTCGAACACAGCCCTTCGCACGTCCCTTTCTTTGCCGCCCAGCCGCGCGTTTCCTGCGTCTGGAAGTCGTCCACGCCCCCCCGCCGCCGGGAAAAGTCCTTCTGTCGTTTCCTTGTTCTGGATTTTCTTTATCCGGGCGCTTGATCAGTCCAGGGGGGATTGACCGTTAGTTCCCTACCTGACTGGGTATAGGATATCCTATCTGGGGTGGTTATCTTTGGATGTTGGAGATCTGATATATCGCGTTCTCGCCTTTTCCCTTTGGTGGCATCGTCCGGAATTGGATTGTTTTTTTCCTTTTCGGGTGTCCTTCTTTTCTCGTTCTCGGGCCTTCTTTGTTCATCGTGATCATCCCGTTTGGGCATAATCCCACCACGTGAGGACCTCCAACGCCTCCAAGACAAGTCAAGACAAGACGACAGTCAGCCTCTCCTCCCCCAACCTTCTCAACCTCCCCCTCCTCTCCTCGTCTCAATGGTCTCTATGGTCGAGACCTCTAATTCCGCTCAACATGACACGGCCATGGACCCGGTCGTCCCGAAGAGCGAGCCCACGCTCGAGGGATCAATCAGTTCCGCCGTCTCCACGCCCGATCCGGAGGGGGAGAGTCTAACGCAGGATGTCGCCCAGACCCAGAAACGAAAGGGGGGAAGAAAGCCGGTACGTAAGGTCTTTTGTTTTTCTTTTTCTTATTCTTCTTTCAGAGGGAGATGCCAGCGATTTAAAGTCTGTGGAAGTTGTCCCTATCAATTCCCATTATCAATTCATATCAAATCATATCTATCGATCCTTCCCTCAATCCGGGGCCCCGCACGGCGTTTATCATTCTTATTTTTATTTTTCCATTTTCTTTTTTATCGTCCCCCCTTCTGTTTGGTCCCTGCTTATCTTCCACCACTCACCATCTCGCATTCATACGGCTTCATCGTGATAACCTTCTTTCTCTTCGCTTGCTTTATCTCTCCCATGTGTTCATGCATCCTTATCTGAACCCCCCGCCGTCATACCCTCGTCCCCGATCGTCCGCTAAGGCTCGACCTTAATTAACCTTCTTTCTAGATCTATGCTACCTCCGAGGAACGGAAGCAACGCAATCGTCAGGCCCAGGCCGCCTTTCGAGAGCGTCGCACCGAGTACATCCGTCAGCTGGAGTCGACCATCAAGCGGAATGAAGAGACTCTGCAGACCCTGCAGCAGAATCACCGCACCGCCGCCGATGAATGTTTGATGCTGCGATATAAGAACTCCTTGCTCGAACGTATCCTACTGGAGAAAGGTTCGTTGCTTTTCGACCTCTATCGCACCTCATCGTCGTTAACCGCTCCCTAGGAATCGATGTGCAGGCAGAATTGCGTCTCAAGGCCGGGGCACCCGGCGGTCCTCAGACCAAGCCGGCCGCTCCCATGGCCTCCAAACCCCCATCCTCCCTGGAGCGAGCGGCTCTGAACCGCAACTCGGCTCAGAGACACCCGACCGGTATCGCTCCGAAAGAGCCGTTCGGGATGGCCCAGAACCGGGACGGTGCCTACGGGATCCCGTCGCCGCAGTTCCAGGCCACTCCCTCATCCCAGGTCTCGTCGCCGTCGCACGCCAAGTCTCCGGGCTTTGGGTTCCAGGGAGCCATGTCCCCCGTGGGCGTCGATCCGCAGCAGGCTCGCTCGCAGGTGTTGTCACATTCGCGCAACATCAGCCATGCCTCCCCGCCAATGAGCATCGGTCAACCCGAGTCGACCGACAAGTCGACGGTCCCAGGTGGTACGGGGCCCCGCGCCCCCCGCCTACCTTCGGCGTACTACCCGTCCCCGTTCCAGAAGCATTACGATCAGTTAGGTAAGTTTACCGCACGCAATTTTACGTATGGCGTTTTCACGAGATGGTGAGGTTAACCAGCGTCTCTACAGAACAAGAATACGATGCTCAGGCCGACCTCATCGACGAAGAACATGAGTCGTCCGTCGGCGCCTCGCCCTACGTCCCAGGGTTCAATGCGGCATCCGTATCCGGCTCCCATGCTATGGGGTCCCAAGGCATGTCGCAGTTCAACCCTCATGGGGGCGAAGGGCCGAATGGTGCCTACGGCAACGCGAATCAGTTACTGGGCAATTACGAACCCATGCTCGATGCGGACCCGTTCGGCCTGAGTGCCAGCATGCATTTCCAGACGCCCTTCAGTTACGAGCAAAATAATACACGCCATTGACTAGCCATAATCGTCTTTCTCTGCGTATCCCCGCTCCTGTCGACGCTGTCTTTTACCTTTCCTTTCTCATCTCCGCGCTCCTGTCGAAGCACTTTTGGCACCAGGAGACTTCCAGCCGGCGTTATTTTTGCCGCGAGCTGATCTCTGCCTCCTTCGATTCTGGAATCGGAAGAACAAAAAAAAGTTTTATTCGGAAGCATTGCCTGGCGTTCTGCGGTTGATACCATTTGATTTTCTGTTTGGTCGTGTGATGTGAAAACAAAGAAAAGAAAAGGTCCTTGTTGCGAAGAAAATGGGGTGGCTGTTTACTTGTACATGACCGGCATGACGGGATATGCCTCGGCGAGCGACTGCGGCGCAGCTGGATCGGAGGGGATATCTGTTCGATTCTATGTAGTACCTATTTACCTGGACATATAAAGTTGTACCCGAATCTACAGGCGAGTGATGTATGTGACGTTGAGAGACGATGATGGCATCTGCAGGTCCCGGTGACGCCAATACCCTAAGCCCTAGCTCCGGCCGCCCAATCAGCGGCGCCGGTGCCGGATTCGCTTAGCAGCACTTCGCACCTTTCCCGATTCGGCGGGCGCAACCACAAACGTGACCTAATCCCATCCACACCCTCCCTTCCCTCACCTCCATCGTCTTTCCCCAAGAGATCATCATCCCTTCCTCCACCCCCCCATCTCTACTCGATATCGCGAAGGAGAGGCCTTGTTCAGGTTTCTGCCTTTCTCGCCGCTCTCTCCCGATTCTTCCGGATCCGAATTGCTGCGATAACCGGTGAGCCTTCCCCCGGAAGGCCCCTCATAAACCCAGGCGTCATGGCGGACGTCCGGTCCAAGGTATGTGTGCGATTCTATTCGCTTTTTCCTGTGGACATTTTGGAGGGTTCTCTTGATTTCTGTTGGAATTGGTGTGCTTTTATATGGTTTCATATTTTTTTTGGGATTGTTTGCTTTTTTCTGTCGCTTCGCTCCGAAACGATTGGCTTTCCAATGCGATCAACAAAATCAATTCGGACGAACGAAGAAAGGGACGAATTCCGAAGCCCCAATTCCTGAGGAAACAGAGACCTCTCCGAAGTCGGCAAAAAAAAAAAAAGACTATCAATCCAAGAAACAAAGCTGACGCTTCGCTAGAACCTCTACGAGCTTCTTGGTAATTCCTCCCTCTTCTCCCCGTGATCTCATCCCTCCCATTCAACGATCCATCGTCTAACCGGTCGCTCGCGGTCTTCCACAGGCAATGACCCTGAATTGGACCCCAACAGAGAGCCCGCTCCTCCCACGAGGGCTGTAGACAGACCTCAGCCCCGGGTTGGCAAGCGCGACGCTCCCAAGGAAGCTCCCAGCCAGCCTCGTCCCGAGAACAACAACAGCCGCCGTGGTGGACGCTTCAGCGGCAACGAAGCTGGTACGTTCCTCGTCTTGAAGTTGAGGTATCGCGGGCATCCAGCTGATTCGAACGTCTATAGCTTTCCGTGACCGCAACGCGGGCCGCAACAACAACCGCGAGAAGCCCATCGAGGATGGCGCTCAGCCTCCCCGCCGTCGCGAGGGCGGCGGCGGCCGTCGTGACCGCCAGTCGCGCACCGGCCAGACGTAAGCTCCTCCCTCCCCTTCCCATCTGGACAGACCGGTACTGACGAAACAGTGACTCCAAGAAGCAGGTGAGCCAGGGCTGGGGCGGCCAGAGCGGCGAGAAGGAATGGGACGACGAGCGCGCGGGCGAGAAGATCGCTCAGAACGACGAGAACGAGCCCCAGACCCCCGCCGGTGAGGAGGAGCCCGCCGAGAAGACCAAGTCCTACGCCGACTACCTGGCTGAGAAGGCCGCCGCCGGCGACCTCAGCGCCAAGCCCGTGCGTGCCCCCAACGAGGGCTCCCAGGCCGACAAGAAGTGGGCTGCCGCCAAGGAGTTCAAGCGCAACGAAGAGGAGGAGGAGTACATCAAGCCCGCGGGTGAGAAGGCCCAGCGCCAGAAGCACCGCAAGGAGAAGAACGTTCTCGAGGTCGACATGCGCTTCGTCGAGCCCCCCCGCTCCGGCGGCGGCCCTGGCAACGGCCCCCGTGGCCGTGGCGGCCGTGGCGGTCGCGGTGCCCGCGGTGGTCGTGGCTCCGGTGCCCCCCGTGGCGAGCGTGGTGGCCCTGCCCCCGTCCCCGTCGACGAGAAGAACTTCCCCAGCCTGGGCGCCAAATAAGTTCTCTCGCCTCGCTCGTCCTGCCGTCCCTTTCTTAGACGCTGTCTGTGATGTGCAGATTGTGCTTTGAGATTGGATATTCACGAGTGACACGGTGAAAACATGAACACACAATTTTCTTTTTTTACTAAAAATGTGGAAAAAATATGGAAAGGAATACAAGACCCCTTAAGTGATGCCTTTTCTTCCTGGAAATGAGACGCGCAGACGGTGATCATGGGAATGGCGGGAAACGATTCGAGACGAACTTTCATCTTCGGCCCTCGCGTTAGGTTTAAAATGGCTCCCCCATGTAATTTGATTTGAATGTCAAAAAATAGGAAAGTGAGAATTTTATCTGTTCTAGTAGCTTTGCTCCCCCGGCGTATGACGGTTTGAGATACCGCTAGCATATGGACATACGCCGTCTACACGGTATGTAATTTCACGTAGCTCACCCGAATCATTCAATGTCTCCCTACACGCTATCCTATTCCTAGTAGATGCCCAAACAGGATCAGCTACAGCTCCTCGCCCTCAGACCCAAATCCAAACGAGGGCCAGCCACCATGGAACGTCCGAGCGGCCTTCTCCGCAGCAGCATTCCACTCCGCGATCGTCTCTGCCGAAACGGACGAGTCGGACGCATCATGGCCGTCCAGGAAGGACAGCCCCTTCATGGCCCGTCCACCACACGCCCGCTCCAGCGCCAGGAAGGCAAAGTGTCCACCGACCACAGGTCGCGCGTAAAAGTTCGGCCCGGGAAACTCTCCTTTACCCTCAGTGTTGTGCAGGTCCGTGAATGGCAGATCGGTCACGGTCTCATTGACCCATTGGGCGACGGACTCGAGAATCTCACTCCGCGTATCCTCGCTAGCGACTGCCATGGCAAAGAATTCCCAGTCCGTCTTAGTGTACAGATGGCGGCTGTCCAGGGGCAGGCCGTACTTCTGGCGGACGTAGTGATACCAGATAGACTGACGTTGGTAGATGTGGCGGGGGACGAAGCCAGGCTTTTCAGGACGGGGGGAAGGAAGCAGAGGTTTCTGACCGTCGGTCGTCGTACTCGGCGGCGAAGCCAGGTCGGTGCCGTCCAGGTGGAAACACAACTGGGCGTCGGCATAGAGGTTGTAGATGGTTGTCCACGACCCGTACCAGTCGTAGGCGAGTTTGGCATGAGTCTTGTCCCTCGACATGCCGAATTCTTCCCATTTAGCAATGTAGGTGTCGGAAATGTTCTATAGATGGTGAGTAAAACTGGCTGTATCCAAGTCACAGACGGTTTACCTTGTAGTACGATGCATCACTGTCGTGTCCCGCAATTTCAGCCAACTTGCTCATAGCGTTGATGCCGATGATGCCTTTCAGGGCCAGGTTGGTCTGGAGCGCAAGCCATCCAGCGAAGTCGTCGGTCGAAACTTATCCTGTTAGTAGCATATTGGCGTGCTTGAGGGATCCAAAACCTACGTTGATTTGCAGGCTCCAAGGAATAGTCCACCAAATAGCCAGTCCACTGCTTCCAAAGCTTATAGCTGCGTTGGATCCACTTTTCGGCGAGACGGCGGCCCTGAATACCACCACCCCATTTACCATCCTGATGGTCGATGCCTGAATGCTCTTGAAGGTTGTCCAGAGGGAAATATCCGGGGTTCTCGTCGTCGATCTGGGTGGTACCCTGGGTAGACCAGATGGACGAGGCGGCGGAGTCTTCAGGATAACGCAACGAGTTGGCGATAGCCAGACCCATGATGAGAATGTTACCGCACTCCTCGACGGGCATGTATTCGTCATTGCCATCAGGGTGGCCTGTCGCGTTCGGGAAGTGCGTTCCTAGATCGTGCATAGCGTAAGTATTCGGGTACTGTCCGCTGAGCATATGCTCGATCAATGGCTCCAGTAGATAAGCCAGCCACCGAGGGTTCGTATACAGGAAGAATGGGAATGATGGGAAAATGACATCGATCGTTTGGAAATTTCCATTTGAGGAGATCTCCTTGAGGAAGAGGATCGGGTCGTCGGGCGTTCCAGAGAAGGTGGTTGCTCCCATTACTTGACGGGCACTGAGGGCCACGATATCGGCATAATCATAGGCCCCTGACTTATAGGCATCCTTCGCCAGTTGGTTGGAGTAGTTAGAAGCGAGGGCGCCTGCCTTGTCGAAGTCGTTATAGTGGAAGTGCAGCAGCCAGTCGACACTTGGGAACCAGGATTTCCAAAGTGGGCGCATCAAAGTCAAGCCTCGGGAGGAAGCAAATTGTACCACAGGATCCTGGATCAAAGCCACGGTGAACGTGATACTGTCACTAACGAGTCCAGTTGTCTTGCCTGGGACAAAGGACTTGGAAAACGCAAACACTGGCTCTCGGTCTCCGGCGGCTCGGAAGGCATTATCATTCTCGTTACGCAGGGCTCCTCGATCGGCAAAGGTACGTCGCACGGCCGAAGCCTCCCCCGATTGGTATTTGGCATCCTGGAATGGTCAGCCATATAAGCCGTGGTAATTCATCATCAGTCAAAACTAACAGCGGGACCGGTGAAATGAAGAGAACCCCATTCTGCGCGATCACGGATCTCCGAAAGCAGCAATTGGGATTCCCTCTGCAACTTCCAGCGCTGGAGGGTGCGGTTCTTGTCCGCAGCATCCAACGTGTCGTACTCCCAGGTGATTCGACTCCCTGCGTCACCAGTCACCCAGCGTCCGTTGACGTCCATGTAGACATCAACAGCAACGTCGCCGTCGACATAAATGGTGACATAAGATGCCGGGATCGACTGCCGCAGAGTCGAAGTGGGAGTGATGGGCGAGAGGAACGAGACAGTGATTTCCAGTGGAGCGGCAGAGGATGCGGCCGCCACATCGATCCGGTAAGTCAGGTTGGTTGTCGAAGCGTCGTATTTAGCGCCCAGATAGCTGGGGAATTCGACGGATGGTGACCTGAGGGTCCTTGTTAGGGGTTGAATGGGAGTAAATAGATCGGTTCTGCGCATACCCAGCACCATGAGACAGGGAGTCCTGAGGCTTGCCCACCAGCGGATAGAGCGTATCCGTACTGGGGATATGGGCCATCACGGAGAGGCCGAGTTCCTCTCCGGTATAGAACATGGGCCATTTGGACCAAGGCACATCGCGGGCATTTCCCAACCAGGTGCTGAGATAGGGATTCCGTACGATGAGAGGGAGGACGGGCGGTGTTAGACTGGACGCGGCGCCCACGGTCGTGTGCAAGGCGGCTACAAACACCGCCAATGCTGAAAGCATGGCGGATGGCAGGGAAGTTGCTGGAAAGCGGAGCAACACAGATGCAAAAAGGGGGAAGGAGAGCTGGGGAAGATGTTGTGTAACGAAGAGGGTTCTGAAGAGGAGAGGAGCTGACTTCGGTGGAGGACGACGCTGATGATGCAATTCTGGGGTGTTTCAAAGGGGAATGATCGACTGGACGGCGATGATGAGGAGGATGGGATGATCCTTGGGTGAATGCGGGGAAAGCTCGGGGAGAGGTGATCGGAGCGAGGGTTTTCGCCCCACGGTCAGAAGACGCTGTTGTTCCTTGTCTTTGTCCTTGTCCGAATCGTGAGTCGGAGGATGAGAGGATTTGCTGTTTTCGGTGGTTTCATGGAGATGGAGGGATTCCATTCCTTCTGGAATGCACGCGATGATGTCATTGTTAGGGACAGGTCATGAGATCGGTAGTGAGATAGAAGTGAAAATGAGGATGAATGGGTTAGAAGAAGAGGAGTAGAGAGGAGAAGGATAGAAGAGGATGAGGAAGAGGGAGAGAAGTAGAAGTGGAAGAGGTGGAAGATACAGTCCAGAAGAGGAAGGTGCGAGTGATGGTTCCGGATTGGGAAGGATATATACAAGCAACAGCCACATATAAAAAATCGCGTTCTATTCTATTCCTCTTATTATAGAATGAATGGATATTCAAAGGCATATAAATAAGAGACACAGTAAAGCAATAACTGTATAATCATAATAATCCATTATTGAAGGGAGTGGAAGTATACATTACGGTAATACGCAACACGCGATGGAATCCACCTCCACGCGAACTTCACGAGACACGCTCTTCTCCGCCACTACGCACTACGGAGTACGCTTCATTCCTCTTCCCTTACCTCTTCAATCCTCCTCTTCCTCGTGTTGAACGTGTCGACATGACCGGTAGAGTTTAAACCCCTTCAATCTCATTCCTACAATCTTTTCATCCTCTTCCCTCCATAGCTACATTTTCTCCCCCGTCCCCATCCCGGAGAACTTCTATATCCACCTCCCCAGACACCCTTCTCGTCCAACTCACCTACAAACAACCCAACCATGAACCCAACGCCCTCCTACCTCAGTCCCGTCAAAGACGGCAGACGCATTCTCGGCGAAAAGACCCCCAACGCGTGTCTCTCCCCGCGCCACGCTACCTCCCCGAGCAAACGCTCGCGCATCGACACGCTCTCCTCTCCCAAAAAGCTCCTCCCCTCGCCCTTATTCGCAGGCCAGAAGAGATCCATCGACCAGGTGCACTCCGACGTGTCCCTCAGCAAACCCTCCGACGCGGTATCCCGCGACCCGCGGACAGACTCCCAGCCCGTCCCGGCCCCGGATGACGCTCGTTCACAGATCCCTCCCCAAGAGGAGGTAAGGGTATGTGCTCCTATTCAGCACGCGCACCACGCGACAACCCAGTGAATGTGCGTTGACTGTTATAGCCTCACCAACAGCCCGACGCGATGGACACGCAGACACCCTCCGATCAGCAACCCCAACAACAACAACACGATTCCACAGATACCCACCCCCCAAAGGCAAGGGACGCGCGCACCGTGCCTGAAGACCCCGAGACGCGCAAACTTTTTATCCAAGAGGTCAGCTACCTACCATGCCCTGCCACGGCAACGCCGCACTAACCATACCACGCGCAGAAAGCAAGCCTCCTCCGCAACCGCCTCCAAAGCGCCATGCGCCACGTCCGAGACCCCCAATTCGATCGTCGTCTGTCACAGCTGGAGGAACACAGCCGTAAATACCCCCGTCTATCGCTGCCCGAGCCCACGACCCCCCGTCCGCAGACAGACACGCTACCGACGGCGCGCGGCCTCCAGCCCGCCGCCGAGCTCAAGCCCTCCTCCACCCCCAACGAATCCGCCCCGTCGAGCGTGGAGGACCCCATGAAGACCCCAACGCAGCAGATCTACCCGCCGCGTCACGCGGATGTGGGAGCTACCTCCCCTATGCAGCTGAGCAGTCCCCCCGCGGACGGGTCTCCGCGCGAGACCAAGCGCGACGGCGCAGATCCGCCGTCGCAGCGGGGTGACGCCGTGGATGGGTTGCTGAAGCTGATGAAGACGGGTGATCAGCGTCGCGACGCGACTTGGTCGGGTTGAGCGGAGTTACGAGGTGCATTTGGATTAATTAGACTTGGTTGGGAGAATATCTGCCCGGACACAGACCGGATGCCCGAATATGCATAGACAGGTTATATAGCCAATGATACCACAACATGCATTCGCTTTACAATCGACGCAGTAGCTTTAGCTTCTAACTCTAATATACACCACACGTCTACCGCACCTTCTTGAGCTTGTTCCGCTTTCTGCCCAGCACATCCCTCCCCTCCTCGATCTCGATCAAGGCCTCGCGCTTTGCCGAGCCCACCTCCTTCAGCACGCCCGTGCGCACAACCCGCCCCTCAACACTAACGCCCTCCTCGCTCCACTCCTCCATCTGCCGACCGACCCGCTCCTCGATCGCAAGCACAAGCTGCACATCGCGCTGGCCGACCAGCGTGACCGCCTCACCACGACGCCCCGCACGCGCCGTACGACCCACGCGGTGCACGTAGTCATCCGGGTTCCGCGGCACGTCGTAGTTGACCACCAGCGCCACAGAGGGGATATCCAGACCACGACTGGCGACGTCCGTTGCCACGAGGATGCGCGCCGCCGACGCGCGGAACCGCGCCAGGTTGCTCGACCGCTCCGACTGCGGCAGCAGACTGTGCAGCGAGGTGACGCGGTGCGCCAGCCGGCGCAGCAGGCGCTCCAGCAGGTCCGCCGTCTTGGTGTGGTTGCAGAAGATGATGGCGGGCTTGCCGGCGTTGCCGTCCGTCGAGAGCAGCACGTGCAAAAACGCCTCGCGGTGCGTCATGGGCACCTTGAGGTACGTCTGTTTGAGTGTCGGGGGGAGGGTCGATTTCGGGGCGGCCCCGTCGGCGCCGGCGCTGGTGGTGCCGCCGGCTTCGATCTCCGTCACAAAGACGGGCGGCTTGGTGCTGGCGCGCGGCATGGATTTCAGCGCGCGCACCTCCGGCGTCACCGTCGCCGTGAACAGCAGCGTCTGCCGCTCGCTGGACGGCGGCAGCGCCGACAGGCACGTCTCCACGTCGGGCAGCATGCTGCCTGGGCCCGGGGCGAGGAGCCGGTCGGCCTCGTCCAGCACAACCATGCGCACGCGCTTGAGTCCGCGCACCGTGTCCTCACCTGATGTCTGGATGTGGTCGGCGAGGCGGCCGGGCGTCGCGATGACGACGTGTGGCCGCTGCGAGAGGGCGAGCGCCTGCGGCCGCATGTCCGTGCCGCCGGTGATGAGGACGGGCTTCATGCTCTGGGGAGCGGAGATGGCTTTGAATTGTTCGTAGATTTGCAGGGCGAGTTCCCTGTTGACGTTAGTATGTTCACTCTGATGGTGAATTTAGAATGAATGGGTGAGGTACCGAGTCGGGGTCAAGACGACGGCAAAGATGCCGAACGGATCCTCCGCCCACTTCTGCAGAATCGGCACCGCGAACGCAATCGTCTTTCCGGAACCGGTGCGGCTGCCTCCGATACAGTCGCGCCCCTTCAGTATCTCGGGGATACACGCCCGCTGGATAGCGGTGGGTTTGCGCACGGCCATGGTGGTCAGCGAGCCGATCAGCCACGGTGCGACGTTGAGCGCCTTGAACGACGACTCGCCTGCGTCCTGCAGCCCCATCTCCAGCGCATCCTTAATCAGCACCGGATTGTCGGTCCCCGTCGAGGTGTCCTTGTTCTCATCTTTGGGCTCTTTCTTCTTGATGCGGGAGAGCGTGGGGAGCGGCGTCGGGGCGGCGACGTACTCGTCGTCTTCTGAAGTCTCCGAGAGACGGCGTCGCTTCGGCGCGCGGGTCTGCAGTTCGGGGTTTTCGTGTTCATGCTCGTCCGATGACGAGTGGTCGTTTTCCATTCTGGGCTCTGGGGATGAGGACGACATGATTCTTTTTGTCTGGTGATGCTGTTCTGGAAATTCTTCTTTTTTGGAGGCAGAAAAAGTTGACCGCGCTGGGCGGTCAGCCTGTCACGTGAATATATACATCTACCCAAGGCTCATATCGACAGACTGCTCGCTCCACCGATACTACTATTAACAGGACATTGTTCAATCCACTCGACTGGTCGTGCTCCGTCGTCGAACCCCCGACCGGGTCTGGAGTTCATACGCTTCTCCCCGTTCCAGATCATCCTCCACTGGCGACTCGGACGAGCTCTCAGCACGACCCATCATAAGCGCATTATCGCCAGTAGTTTTAGACGGGCTGCGAGTTCCGTCGTTAGGAACAGAGATAGACGCGACGCGATCATCAATACCATGCGCCCCGCCCACACTCTCCATCGTGAACGGACTGGCGGTGGGCGCATCCAGAGCCGCAAGCTCCTCAGGAGTGAACCAACGAGGCATGAGGAACGCGCGGACGGGAATGAGAAGCAGAATGATGACGGGAAAGCCGATAGCGGCAATGGTCTGGGTTATGGCGAAAGTGCCGCCGAAGCCGATAAGCTCCAGGATGACGAACGCCCAGACGGCGCTGCGCCGTTTCACCCGCTTGAGCGGGTTGGACGCCGGGGTGAAGTTGCGGTCCTGCGCGAGGAAGAGGAGTTTCTGCGTGATGCCATTGCCCTGGAGCGCCTGGACGCCCATGATGAAGAAGAGCCCCGCCATGACGCCCTGAGGGATTAGGTGGAGGACAATCAGGAGCGGCCCCGTCATCGTGCCGAGAGTGAGCAGGCCCTGCGCGAAGTTACTGACTCGCTGTTCGACGACGTGGTCGGTGATCCGGACGGCCTTGCCCTTGTTGGTGTCGTCCTCGTCGGCGACATCGCGAGTGACGCAGAGCGCGGCGGTGTGGAAGGGGGCCTGGGGGATGAGACCGTTCGGGAAGGGGATTCCCAACAGCCCAGCGACAAAGGTGGTGAGGCCGAGGAGCCAGAGATCCCAGTGGAATCCCGCTGGTTTCCGCAGCGGGAACTCAGTCCCCTGGGCGATAAGAGACGACACTGAGGGCCGGGTTAGCTTCGTTCCGCAATCTATGAGTTAGGCTCACCATTGTGGTCAAAGTAGAAGAGGATGGTAAGCAGCAGAGCGAACGGGATCGCGAGAAAGATGTCCCCCACGTCGATATCCCAGAAATGCACCAGCCAGTCACGATCCATCGTGGGGAAGAAGGCCTTGCTGGTGGGCAGGGTCGCCACTTCGACATCTTTCATGTGGCCAATATGGACGAATCCAGTGAAGAAGACAATGGTCAAGGGCGTGCCGTAATCCTCGAGGAACTTCCGCACGTATCGCTGCCAAAGGCTGCTATTCCCGAGTTCGCCGCAGATCCAGCCGCTCATGAGCACCAACAGGGCAACCATGATACTCAGGTACGCGGACGTCTCTCCGGCGCCCTCCCACTGCCGGGTGAGCACCTGGATCCCTTTCTGGAGGTAGACGAAGGCCACGTAGAACCCAAAGATGTCGCAGGAGAACCGAGTGACATAGGTCAGGCCGTTGCAAGCATTGGTGATAGCCAGAATCCAGTGCATGATCAGTGACCAACTGCGGCCTGTTAGCGCCAATTCCACTCTAGGCGGTTCGAGTCGAAATGATGCAAGCACTTACATTCCAATCCAACACATAAAGGCGAGATATGGCGTCCCGCGCGGCGAAATAATATCATAAACCGTGTAGTTAAACACCGTGATAGGACCTTCACATCATCAGCCTTTTTTCCCGCAACCCAACCGAGGGCAGCAACATACCGGTCACGCCTACGATCACCAACGGCTGCGCCGCAAAGAGCGAGAAGACCACCGCACCGAGGACCGACGCCAGCAGCACTTCATTGACCCCGTAACTCTGATTAGTCTTCTCGAACATATCGAGAGAGAAAGCCAGCGCAGGCAAGATATTGGCAAAATACATGTAGACCGTCGCGGGGACGACGCGATAATCCCACGCATCGGTCCAATCGCTCCAGTAGTACGGCGCTCGTCGCTTGATATCGTTCACCATGCCGCGGAAGAACCGAATGCGCCACCATTTCGTCGAGCGCGCTGAAGACGCCGTCGCCGACGCCGACACGCGTGATGGCGCTCTGGCGACGGACGATGACTCCAGCGGTTGAGGATGCGATGGCGTGCGATTGGAGTGTGTCTGCCAGGGTCGTCGGTGCGAGTGGGACGACGAGGGCGGAGACGTACTCGCGGGTTCTTGCATGTTGTACAGCGTTCTATACTCGTGGAATGCTGTGTAAATATTGGCGGTGGACGGGAGGTCGATGATGTATTCCGCGGTCCACTTTTTTCCTTGTCACAGCGGAAGATACAGAGTCTCTTTTCCCGGCTGTCGATCGTTCTAGACCGAGAGGGAATTCCCATTAACTGTGCAGTTGTGAAGCAGAGGTAGTCAGGCCAAGGGAGCAAATACACGAGAGGGGAGAAGAAGAGAGAAAGATCATCTCGGAGAATGCCTGACGGGCCTGAGGCCGCCGCGCCCCTAGTTTAGCGAGCATCTCCAATGGTTAATCGAAGTCATCTCCGCATCATTCAAATACAATATGATGCAAAATAATTGCTACTACTATTCATTAATTATCTCAAATAAGATGTTGCACGAAAAATCTTAAGCCCAGGTAGGGTGTCTCCCCGCGAGGCTCCCCGAGAGAAGTATACGAATCTACTCTATGCAGATGCTGAACAGCGTCAACCCCTAATAAATGTCATTCACCAGCTCATGTTACAAATATAACAAACGGACCACTACTGCAATAAACTAGAGAAAACGAGAATGCCAGATGGTACAAAAGCAACGTTAGTAATAGGAACAGATCACTTTTCGTTCCCTGCAATCCAGATAACCCTCCACCGTTCAACCACTTGCGTCTCTCATCACATAACTGAGACGTTAAGCAACACAGTCCCGCATAACGCTTACGCAGGAGGGGGAGGGGGTGGCGGCTGCTCACTCGGGGGCTATACATCCTGTTAGTCCTTTGCTGTTCACTTCGAAGATGCTAGGGAGAAAGGATACATACCGGAGGGGGAGGCCCGTCACCAGGTGGGGGCGGAGGAGGAGGACTACCAGCACCATAGTACATGGACGGCATACCCGGAGGCGGAGGAGGGACACTCATGCCCGGAGGAGCGCCAGGAGCTCCCATACCAGGGGCGGGCGGAGCAGCGTAGGCACCGTAGGCACCATATCCATAGGCTGCTGGGGCACCGCCAGGAGGGGGAGGAGGTTGTTGCCAGGGAGCAGCTCCCGGCGCTCCGTAGCCACCTTGGGAGCCGTATCCGTAATCTCCACCGCGGCTCTGGGCCCATGGAGGTGCACTGCCGTTGTCGCGGGGTCCGTAGTCATCCCGACGGTCACGGCCTCTCTGCTGCCAGGGAGCCACGTCACTGGGTGGAGGTCCACGCTGCCAGGGCTTCGCATCGCGGTCGTCGTAGTCCTGGCCAGGGCCGGCTTCAATGCGGCGGGGCATATGCCCATCTTCGCCGGGAGCACCTCCCGAGAGTTCTTGCATGAGTTGCTATGATCACGTCAGTATCTACATTCATAAGACAATGGGTTGGGAAATTGCTTACCTCCATCTCACGATCGACAGCATCACCTCCACCAATAGCTCTCCGGGGACCACCGTATCCACCGTTGTTTCGCCAATCAGTGCCTCTCTGGCGATCGGGACAATCACGAGCCATGTGTCCAGCATTGCCACAGACACGGCAAATGATGTTGGCAGTGAAGTTACGCTGCTCGGGGCAGTCGTACTTGCGATGTCCGATTTGGCCACCTAGACATCGTCAGTACTTTGTCAGGAGAATGCAGGGAAACAGGCACTTACAGTTCTGACAAGCCTGGTTTTCGTCGTCACGAAGGGTACCGTTAAGAGCAGCCAGCTCTCGGAGCTGATTTCTCTTGAGCTCGTTCTGGCCTTCGGGGATAGAGGCAGCCTGTGGTGGATTAGCAAAGAAACATACACCATCTGAAAAGAGAACTCACCGTTTCAATAACGTTGTGCACCAACTTCTTCGCCTTGTTGACCTTTTCCTCGGTATCTGCCATGATCAAACAGTGAAGATCTTCTTCCTGGTTGCTAGCGTGAGCGGCGTCAGAGCGACCTTTTCCTTCCTTGACGGAGCCCTTGCCACGGATAGCAATTTTGGCCCCGGACTCAGACTCCATCTTCTTCAGGGTGTTTCCACGAGGACCTATGAGTAAGCCAACTTTAAAAAGATAGCAAAGAGCTATGTGTTAGTTGTCTGGTTTCTGAATGGTTTGGAGAGCAACGTTTCAAATGAGTGCAACATCAAGCAGCAAGGGTTAGCAAGAAGCGAGCCCAAAGGCGATCGACAGGCGATGCCTTTCGCAGAGGCTCGACTCGAGCAGAGGAAAGATGAGGGGTTGTGTCATGAAATACACGCGATACGGGGACAGTTAGGAGTTAGAGGGTTAGTTATCATACTGAAGTTAATCTCTGGATAGTCATTCACTGGAACATAGACCTTCTCCTGGGTCTTGGTGGGCCGCCTGTAATCAGAGGGCGGGTGGTAGTTAGGAATGGTCTTCATGGCCTTTTCGACGAGCTTGTGGCGCTCATCCTCGAGGCGTTTCCGGTAGCGGTATTCCCTAGTGTTTACACGTCTTCCAAAGTTATCGTACTGGGGAGGGGGCGACGGCGACCTGCAGAAAAGTTTTGTTAGCGGGTTGCGCGAAAGAAAAGTTTGAAGGGCAAACGCACCGATCACCATCCGCGGGCACGACATCGTTGATCCGCAGCTTCTGGCTGATTTCCTCTATGCGCAGGTGCAGAGTATACGCCTCGAGCTGTTCGTTGGTGAAGTTGGCCATGATCATCGTGGGCAAGCCCATGAGACCGGCGGCCTTGTTCTCCTGCGCATCGCCCCAACGGTTGCGCTTCTTGCGCCTCTTCACACCGTCGACGGGGGGGTCAGCTATGACAAGTTAGTGATGTTAAGGAAATAATAGGAGGGTGAAAGGAACATACCTCGAACAGGGCTTCTGCCTCGCTTGACGCTACTATCCCCTGAGGGAGCGTAGCTGTCTCCATCGGCAGGTTCATCGCCTCCAAAGCGTCTGCGGCCCAGAGGGATGTTGTTGGAACCGGTGATTCCTTGATTGCGCCAGGCCATGTTGCCGACACGATTAGTAGGAATATTGGGTAGTAATGGTGATATGACAGGATGGTCGAAACTAATGCGATGGAGGATCGATATAACTAACTCCGAGGTGGCAATTTTGTGGTCACGTGGCTTACTAAGCGCACTCTTTCTCCCCTCAACCTACGACTTACGGAGTACGTCTCCCACTCATTCACCAGGCAATACAATCTGACATTAACTTACGACAGCAATAACTGAACACAGCCTAGTGCTTCGCATCAGCCTTCATACCCTGCTGGATCCACGCGCGCGACTGGGCCGCGTGCTCCTCCATGGCCTTCTTATCCTTGAGCAAATCCTTGATGGTATGCGGAGAGGGCACATGGCGGCCCTTCTCGACGCCCTCACGGGCAGCCATGCGGTCCTCCCAGGCCTTGAGATGGGGGAACTCGTCGATGTCAACGCCGGACCAGCCGGCGCAGGCGATCCAGCCCCAGTGGGAGATGTCGGCGATGGAGACGTGGTCGCCGACGAGGTAGCCGGAGGAGGAGGTGGAGAGATGCTTGTCGAGCACACCGTAGAGGCGGCGGGTCTCGTTGACGTAGCGATTCATGCCGTACTCGATGCGCTCGGGCGCGTAGCGCACGAAGTGGTTCGCCTGGCCCTGCATCGGGCCCACGCCGGCGTTCTGGAAGTACAGCCAGCTGATCATCTCGTAGTACTCGCGCGTGCCGCGCGGGTACGAGATCTTGTGGTCCTTGTCGTACTGCTCTGCAAGGTAGGTGAGGATGCTGCCGGACTCGAAGAGGCGGATCTTCTGGCCGTCGGTGAAGGTGTCGGTCAATGCGGGGATACGGCCGTTCGGGTTGATCTCAAGGAACCAGCTATGCTGAGGTCAGTAGGTGGTTTGGGGATGGGAGGGCCGGGACGTACGGTTCCTTCTGAGTGTTCTTGCTGATGTCGATCTTCTCGACCTTGTATGGGAGACTGTCATTGTCAGCTTGCATGATCCGTAGGAGAGCTGGTAGAGAAGACGTACCCCAGCTCCTCCAAAGCAATGGAGATCTTGATCCCATTGGGAGTCTGGGCCGTGTAGAGAGTAATGTCGGGGCGACTCATGGTGGAAAGAGCGCGGTGGATGGGACTGGATGAAGCAAAGAGATTGAATTGATTGCAACAATTGAATCGAGGTTTGGGAAACAGACCGATATAAGAAGCAGAAACCGTCCTCAGAACCCCGCTCATGGTGATGATTAATGCGATGATGTTATCCGGCTTACCAATACTACCTAAGCTTGAGATGTCTCCGGTCTCCCCAGATTATTAATCGAGATCCATCTACCTACTCCGTACTTCCTACGAGTAGTTATTACCTTACGGAGTAGAAGATGATGGATGCCCTGGAAAAATGCCATACAGATGGAAGTACTATCTACATGGTCACCTATATACTCAGAGGTAAACCCAACTCCTTGATCCCTATTCACATAACCAAACCTTCAAAACACAAAACCATCGCCAAATATCTACCAGGTAAAGCTCTCTTCGATGAAGTCGACATGCGTCTGGTGCTGCCGCTTGCGGCAGACACGACGCACATCGTCGCTCAGACTGCCATTGCCGCAGACAAGGACACCCATGGCCCCAACTTGGTTCTCGACCTCCATGCCGACCAGCGTGTCGATGTTGGGACGCCCCGGGAACATCTGCACGGTGGCACTGGGGCTCTGGATTTCCTTGGTGTTGCGGGGGCGGGTGATGAACAGCATGATGCGCAAGACCTCGCGGCGACGCTCCATGGCGAGGATGCTGGTCATCCAGGGGCGGATCCATTCGAGGTGTTCGGGCGACTGGATGATCCACACCAGGGTGACCCGTCGCGCAGCCACCGTGCCGTCGGCATGGCCCTGGACGAGGTGCCGCACGAAGGGCACCTGATGCGTGATGCCGACACCACCCGCGACCAGGAGCACCGTACCATAGGAGTCCATGGAATGAATGCTGCCGTAGGGCCCCTCGGCGAAGGCTCGAAACACGGTCCGCGAGCCGACGGAGCTCAGGGCCCGCTGGAACAGTTTGTTGGTGAAACCGGTGCGGCGACGTACCAATAGCGACAGCGTCGTCTTTTGTGTGCCAAACACATCTTGGCGGGTGGTGGGGAGACCCTTCTCATCGGTCACGATCTCCTCGGCTTCGCTCCAGCCGACAGAGAACGGGTGGGAGCTCCACCATCCCACCGCCGGGATGTACAGATAGATGTGCTGGCCGGGCCGGAAGGTCCATGGGCGGGCCATATTGATCGTGATGCGCATGGCATCGCCGGGCAGAGCCTCCACCAGGGCGGTGGTCGAGTTCCGGCCGCAGTTGCGGTACAAGAGGATGACAATGCGGGCAGCGCGCTATGAAGGCGTTAGAGACGTTGAAATTGCTGATGTCAGACACAGTATCTTACCTCCAGAGCCCAGAGAATAATGGCTGCGAGCAAGTAGTTCTGCGCCGGAAGGCCGTCCAGATGCACCCAGAGCGTGGCAAAGCCGACCACAGCCATGGCGATGTGGAGGTGGAGGAAGGTCTCGTAGAAAGCATGGCGGATGGGCGAGGGAGAGTGCACCATCAGCCCCACGAAGGCGCAGCCGGCCTGGAAGTCGTCAATAGGAGATATCATAATTTTAAGCGGAACCACATACAATCAAACCCGTGAGGAGAAAGCTGCTCTTTCCAAACACCATTCCGACGATATCCCAACCGGCTATTCATGGTCAGTCGATCTATATCAAGACTTGGGGAACTAAGAGCTGGAGGCATACCGGTTTGGGCCTTCGGAATCGCCCAGGCGAAGATGTGAGCGACGGATTCGCAGACCACAATGCGAGCAAGCCAGCGGTGGATCAGATTGAAGGTGTCAAAGGGCACCTGCAACAGCTTGATCAAGGGGTTGTTCCGGCCCGCCAGCAAGACGAGGGGAATGAGGTTGACGGTGGCCATGGTGCCGGTACGATTGCGAATGACGCCCGCCACGCTGTCCTCCTCCTTCTTGTAGGGGACAGTGACGACGCAGACGACGACGTTCATGACGATGATGCCGACCAGGATGAAGGCGTGGAAGCGGCTGGGGAGGGTGCCGAAGTTGATGGCCTGGGACAGCTGGAACTCCTGGTTGTGGCGATTGCGGAACAAGGGCGCATAGATGATATGGTTCTTGATGGAGGCGAAGGTGTCGTCCGCGGACATGAAGTAGCGCTGGCGGTCATTGTTGAAGCTGGCGAGACGACGGAGATGGCTGGACATGCGGAACCAGATCTTCCAGAGAAAGATGAAGGCGGCCATGAGGCCCAGGACCGTCAAGGTGATGCGGGCGAGGTCATCGTTGACCATTTCGTAGAAAATTTCGAAGGCATCGCTTCCGCCGCCATTGCGTTTGTCGAGAGTGGTTGCGGCGGAGAGTCCAACCAGGGACAGAAAGAGGAGCGACTGCATGGTGGATGATCAAGCCGGGAGGCTGTGTGCAATGAAGGGAAGGTTACTCTGAGCGGGCGAAGAGGCAGCGGACGTGGATGCGAGACCAGCTCTGCTGAGAAAGTCCGACCGGACCAGACGGAGGTGAATCAATGAATTTGCGGAGCGCGGTCAAAAGAGCGAGATTGAGGCGCTTGGGAGGACCAAATCCAGGACCAGACTGGATGGGTTACACAACGAGGGAATGAACAATGGGATTGTTCTCGGGCCGTTCTTCGTTGTTGGAAGCTTTGTGAAGAACCGGGGCCTGGGAGACGGAAGAAAGAATGAACTTGGCAACGTGGATGGCCAGGTTGAGAGAGGGAGGTTGGCGGGCAAACGAACGGAATGCAGGTGGTGAGCCAGTCACTCGGGATCTATTATCTAGCCTGGGGATCGTCAAGACACCAAGGAGATAGACCGACTGCCAAGAAGGAAAGGGGGAGAAGATATAGATCAGCGTCGAGCCGGGGGAGAAGAGAATGAAACTAAGGATGGAGAGGGGGAGAAAGAAAGAAAGAAAGAGAAGAAAGAGAAGAGGAGGAGATGAAGTGGATGAGAGAGAGAGAGAGAGAGAATACTGCAGTGTGGAAAAATACCCCATCTGGGTAGGTGGCAATGGAGGCCTCCGGTTGGCGCCCTCTTGAAACAACGATGTCGACGGGATCCCTTGGCGGCTCGCCCTTACTTCTACATTCTCGATCCCATTATTCAGATCGATCGATCATTTTCCCGTCGGTCTGGTCATGATGTTTGGTTTTGCGAACTACATGCGAAAGAAAGAAAGAAAGATGCCTATGACACTCTACTCTGTATAGTATAGAAGGGTCTCGTCAATCTCCTGGGTTGTGTAGAATATCCTCTACCATCACATCATATCGAAAAAACCCACAAGACCACCCACTAGTCTCTCTCACATAGATTAATCCCCTCGATTCGTCGAGAAATCTCTTCCGTCGGCGGCAGACAGAGCCACACGGGATTTGATGAAACTACCTACCTACTCCGTTGTATATGCACGCTCAATCCAGTATGACCTGTCGTCGCCTCCCACGGTTCAACTGCGGAGTTCCTGTTCCATCCAAGGATGATCCACGGTTCCGACCTGCCCAACGCAGGGACATGGAACAAGCAGGCGACCTTAAGCTTTCTTCGAATACCTCACGCCACGTCGTTCCTGGTCCACCTCACCTGGATCCGCTGGCCCTTCTCATGCGTGTCTTTGATACTCTTTGATAATGTCTGATACTCTTTAATACTCTTTGATCATGTTTGGCTCTCTTGATCATCTTGGATAATGAGGGAGTGCGGCATGGCGGGGTGGTGGGGAAGCAAAGGGTAGCAAAGGGTTTAGTGACTCCGTAAGCGGGTGGGCGTGCAGGGATCGGGAATACCTGCAACCGAGATACGCTTGATTTAGCTGGATGATCATCAAGCATACATAGATTTCGCCCCATTCTTATAAGAACGTCGGGTTTGGATGCACTTTAATGTACTTGATCCATGTCGTCCATCCTCGCATATAGACATACTCCAAGACTGCATAGGATGTACGATCTGGTTACACTGCAGCTGACTATCATATAAACTCCGTCTCGATGACAACTTCCGGAGTCAGTCCGAGACCCTACTATCACCTCTCCCAATAGTCCGTTTCACCCTGACACTGACAGGGATCTTTTGACAGGGTCCCGTCCAGCTTATTCTCCGAATAGCTCCAGCTTCTATCTTTAAGTACTATAACTAACACCTCCTAGGCATTAACTCGTATCATGTAGATGATCTAACGACTAAACTCTACTCTATCCAGACGCCAACGATAAAGTCAAAAATGCCAACTGCCAACTGCCGGGTATCATCGCGACACAGAACTCCGAATAATAACACAAATAGGAACAAGTGGTAACCGCACGACCGGGTCAAAGAAAACTAAGCTCATCATCGCTCTCCTCGTCCTGCGAACAGGGGATCACCCTCGGCAGGCGTGTCGCCCGCCGGCAAATGATCCTCGGAGACGCCGTGTGACGACGCTGGATCGTCGACCGCGTCCGCTCACTGATAGGCTCGACGAAATCCTCGAGGCTTTCCGTGTCAGAGGGAGACGCACTCCTGCGGTTGATGATAACCACCTCAACCTTGGGAGTAATCTCCTCCGAGTCAGACTTATCGGAGTCCTGCGCTATCATCTCTCCCGACGCCGCCACATTGGACGGCACCGCTCTGGATGTACCATGTGCCCCCCTGGTCCGGGCGGCTATCGGTGCATACTCCGCTTCAGACGAGCCAGCCTCAAACGGCGACCGGTGGCATCTCGAGCGGGTCGCGCGGGCTCCTCGCGCATACGTCTCCATGGGGTCAGACCGAAGTCGTTTTCGTTGTCTGGTGACCATGTTCTCGTTCGTCCACGTCCGTTTCATGGGGACGGACGGTGGCGATGACGTGACGCTGGAGACAGCATCCTCCTGGCTCGAGCTCGCCGAGGTACTGCTGGTGGAACATGCGATGGTTGATGGAAGTCGTGGTCGAGCGAGAGCTTGTTTGGAAGCCACCGCTAACTGGCCAGCTTTGGGCTTCGGCATCGGCGTCCGGGCCACCCACTCGCCAATGCTTTCCTCCCACCGGTAGAGACCGGCCGTATCGTTGGAAGGGATCTCGTGGGATGAAGGGGATCGTGTGCCCGCCTGGCTGCTCCGAGCTGAAACGACCATCTCTTGAACTTCCATGGCCCATGCATGGTCGTCCGTGTCCAGAGTAGTCTCCGCGAACGCCATGGCTGTTTCAGCCGCTACATTCCCCAGGAAGAATGCCACCCCATGCATATCAGTCAGTTGCGCAAGCTCACACACCTTTTGACGGATCTCGCGCGATGTCCGCGACTCATCGCTCTGGTCCGCGTGGCCGCAGCAGCGAAACACCTGTCGAACAAGCTCGGCCAGTCCCTTAAGCATCTCATGCTGACTAGCCAGCGACAGGAAAAACGCCTGGATGTTTCGTCGGGATATGGCATCCAATTGATCAATGACATCGACAGACGATGCTGCACCGCACCGTAGCATCAAATTGCCCAGCAGCACGTAGCCACGACGCAGCGACTGAAACATGGGCAATGTGCCTTCATGCGGATAGTGTGTCCCAACAGCCCGCTGGACCACGAGGGTCAGGTACCCGACGGTGTTTCGCACTTTTGCGCCGGTCGCTCTCACCTCCTCCGTGGGAGCCTGCGACCGCGCGATGGACATCCCACAAAGCGCAGCAATAAGACTTGACGTAAGATTACTCAGGGCATCCTGGATGGGGACTGGGCATGGCGATGGGCCCTTTGCGAGAATCGTTGCATTGCTGGAAGCACGGGTGCCTCGCGCACGCTCGCCGCGTAGGGCACTCAAATCCTCCATCCGAGGCATGGACATTGGCTTGCCGGGGTACACGCCGCCAGCGGAGAGCACAACGGCCTCCACAAGCCTGGTGGCAGCTGCTGCATTCCGGTCCTCGATAGACACCGATTTAATTGCCCCATCCACGCACTTTTTCCACAAAGAGGTGACCATCCACTCTGGGGGGACGGAGCCGCGCATGAGGAGCTTTGCCATCTCCTCAAATACAAACGAACGTCTCCCTGCAGCACGCGTGTAATATTTTCCCAGTATGTAAATGGCATCGTCGTGGTGGACCGGTGGCTTTGGTGGTTCAAACGCCATTGGATGGTCATAGAGGTCTACGGTAGTAAGATACCGCGACATCAAGCTCTCAAAGGCATCGAACTCGCTGTGACTCATGCACTCCTCCATAAGCCGACAGGCCGCGAACTGCGTAAGCCATCCTTGAAGCATCATTTCCGACACAAGATGAATGCCTTGTGCGCGCACCGCTTCGCGCAAAGGTTCCCATCCATGACTCGCGGGGGCATAATGGGCCTCAAGTTCCGTAAAATAAGCGTCGCACATATCCACACCACAGTCATCATTTTTCAACTCATCCTGGAGTCTCTGCTCCTCCGCAATAAACTCCGGCAAGCGTCGCGCAACCATCGACATCAACGAGCGCGCCCCGCGGTCCGATCGTTCACCCATAGCACCCACCCGAGTCTTACTCAGAAACTTGAGCAGAATCCGATCCAGAAGATGCGCAATATCCACGAGCCCAGTATCCCCGGAAAGATCCAATACCTCCTTCCACGACCCCTGGTAGGCGGGGAAACTGGCGTTGTTCGTGCGGTTCGCCCGCCGTTGTTCGCCTGACGCACCGGTATTTGTAGGAGCCAAGGGACTGCGGAACAATTTTTTTCTGAGCGACGAGCACTCCAGGTTCCCCTGCGCCTTTCCCGTAATCAAAGGGGTTGCAATCTCGATGGCACCCGGCAGCGTTTTCTGGCGTTCCGGGCTGTGAATTGATAGTCGGCTTCGTCTTCTGACTCGTCCCTTTTGACCCCGACTTGCATAGCTATGTCGTATGCGCCGTTTGTCTGGTTTCCCGGGTACCCAGGCCGGGTCGCCGGGCTCTTCGTCGGAGTAGGAATACCCTTTGTCCGCATCGCCGGTTGTAGCTGTGGTGGATTGTGCGTTCTGTCCTGCCCGCCGCGGTTCAGCTTGCTCTCTCAGTTTCGAATGCGCAATACTGGCGAGGATCTCGTGGTGTTTCTCAAGCCGATGGTAGACGGAGGTCAAAGGGCGCAACATGCGATTTGCCCATTTGGCGGTCGGACGGACATCTTCCATGTTGGGGCAGGTTGGTTATAGCCTGGCGCATAGGCGATAAATTAGCTACTCGTCTCGTGCCTAAATTGGTAGAGTTCTGCTGGTTTGGTACCGGAATGCTTTGCTGCAGGGTCATTGAACCATGTCGTTGATGCTGTGGAATAACCAAGATGCAGTGGGTCGGTAAGCCCTAACACCAACAAAAAAGCCAAAATAAAACTGCTCTGCTTAAAATGCAAGACAAAACATGAAAATTGTACGAGTGTAGGGCCCAAGGAAACCCGTAAGAAAGCGAGTGTGTTGTGTTGGTTGATGGTCCTGGACGGCGGATGTAAACAGCGGAATCGCCCAAAGCGGTAAAGCCCCGCATCATCATTGTTCCGTCGGAGACCTGGCCGAGACCCTAGCTAGATGCCGTCTAGACAATCGATTCAACTTGATGTGTAGTGTAGATATTCATTAGAGATGCATGTATATTCTCATCGTATATAGTACAGAATCACACCAGAATGTTCCCAGCATGCAATCGCCCGACCTTGCTATGCACTGCCCGCGATAAAATATAACCCTAACCACCAGGGAGAGTAGAGAGATTTCTACAGAACCAAATACAAAAAAAATCAACCCGACCAAAGGAAAAAAGGCTGTCATCCCGCTCATCCAACATATCAACCGGAGACATAAGGTTCCGACATGGCATATCTAACTGTTAACACAGGTCAAGGTGAAGAAATGAATAAGCTTTTCTTTTATGTAACCCAGAGATGACGAAAAAGAAATCAATCAGCCAGCTTAAGCCGATGACTTCTTCGAGCCACGCAGCTTGGGGTTGCTAGCAGCAGCACGCTTCTTCTGCTTCGAGCGAGAAGCGCTGGTAGTGTCACCGCCTTCGATGAACTTCAGCAACTCATCGATGCTGCGAGAGTCAAGGCTGGTGTTGGAGGCATCCTTGGCGCCAGCGGACTCGGGGGCAGTCTGGCCGACCTGAGGCTGGACCCGGGTGCCCAGAGTACGAGGGGTCATGTTGATGCGACGCAGACGACGGGCCTGGATATCCTTTGCGTGCTTGGCAATCGACACAGCGTTCTGCGTGAGCTGCTCCAACCAGGTCTCCGCCTCCTTGGTGTTACGGTCGTTGGGGCCCAGCTGCTGAAGGAAGATGTTGTAGGCATCGCGCATCTTGCCGACAGCGCCCTTGGAATCTTGGTCCAGGGCAAGGGCCTGAGCGAGCTGGAACAGAATGGTAGCCGTGTTGATCGACTGTCTGCCAAACAGAGACTCGCAGACGACGAGCGAGGCCTCAAACCACTTGCGAGAGTCAGAGTACTGCTTGAGGTGCTGCAGCATCACAGCGGCGTTGTTCATGGTAGTGATGGAGTCAGGGTGGTTGGGACCGTAGATGATCTTCCACAGATCCATGGCGTGCTTGATATAGACCAAGGCAGTCTTGGTGTTGCCCGAAGCATGCTCGAACAGACTGAGGTTGAGATAGCTCAGAATAGTGTCAGCGGAGTCAACGCCCAGAGTACGTTCAGTAACGATGACCGCCTTGCGGGCCAACTCCACGGCGGCCTCCTTCTCATCAGTCTGGTAGTATAGCATGGACAGCTGGTGGTAGAGCTTGGCGACCTCAGGGTGGAGAATGCCGTAGATCTGCTCGTGCAGGGACAGAGATTCCAAGATGAGCTCCTGGCCTAGCTGCTTCTGGTTCTGCATAAGCGAGATACGTCCGGCCTCCAAAGCCTCTTCGGCAAGGGAGCTGCGAGGAGAAGCATCCTTAACCAGAGGAACAACATTGACAATGTCGTCCACGACAATCGAGAGGGCGGGCTTGTCCTCAACCGCAGCACGGGCGGGAGAGTTGGAGTCACCGCCCTTCTTCTTCTTCTTTTTGTTGCTGTTGCTGTCATCGTGTCCAGCACCGTTGACGCCGTTGGAGACGGGAGTCTTGGGAAGATCGGCCTTGGCAAAGACGAAATCGCGGGCACCGAGCTGGATACCCAGCTTGATGGCGATGTCACGGAGCAGCTGAAGGTGTCGCAGGGAGTTGTACCATTCAGCGTCCAGAGAGAAACGGTATCTGATGGTAACCTGCTTCTCGATATCAGCCCGGAGGGAGGCAGGGGTGGCCTTCTCGAAGGAAAAATCGCCCTCAGGGTAGACCTCCCGCAGGGAGGAGTCGATCTCCGCACGAGGGTTGGCATTGACGTCCGCACCGAGCAGGCAGTTGAGAAGGTGAGCAAGGCAGGAGGCAACGAAAGGTGCCGGGACATTGCGCAGGTAGTTGTTCGCAATATGCTTAAAAGCACGGGCAATCATCTCCTGGACAAGAAGGGTCGTCAGAGCATCCAGACGAGCGCCCTTCTCCTTGGACATTTGAGCCAACTTTCCGAGATAACGAATGTTGATACCGCGCTTGTGCAGGAGCTGGCTGAGGGACTGGCCATCCATGGGGAATCCGACATCGCCATCGTGCAGATCCTGAACCAGCTCAGGCATGACCTTGGAACGCAAGAAATCGCAGGTATCGCGGACCTCCTTCTCGTCCTGGGCCCACTGTTCCTTCTCTTCGGCAGTCTGAGGGACCTGGCCGCTGCAAACATCCGGGTTCAGAGCGAGGGAGAACCCAGAGATGTCCACCCGCTCCTGGTCGAGAGCCTCTTCGCTCTTCTCCTCCGCGCCCTCCTCCTTGGGCTCAGCAGTCTCAGACTGCTCCTTCTTGGCGGCCTCCTTAGCGACACGGCGACGCTCAACTTCGGCCTTCACATACTGGCTCATTTTGTGTCTCCAGTACGATTCAACCAGCTCCAGTCGGAGGATGGACATGCGGTGGGGGTAAACATCACTACCCTCCTCTTCCTGCCACATGACATCCAGGGGAGTAACCCGGTAGAGGTCCAGGACGTACTTGCGGCCATCGGTTCCGAGAAGGCCCTTGGTCTCAACACTGCCTTCCAGATCGTGACGCTTTCCCTCCTTGTCCCACACAGGGTGCTTTTTAATGCGCAGGGCCTTGGACAGCTTCTCGAAGACAGGAACGAAATCAGGGTGGGTGGCCACGACATCCTTGCCTTCAACACCACCATAGTCGATCTGGTTCTCACCGGGCTCCCGCTGCTTGAAGATACCGGGAACGATGCTCTGTCCAACGATACGCTTGCCAAGGTAGTCCACAACAATGGTGCCGGGGGTGAAGAGGCCATTGATATCGAGCTGGTTCACGGCCTTGATACCGAGAACATCCTTGCCGACGGCAACACGGGCAGCCTCATCACCACCCTCGGAAGCGAAAGTGCCAACACCATCGGCACCGAAGGAGTAGAAGATGTTGTTATACACAAAAATCTGAGCATCACGCTCTTCCGTGGGGTTCAGAGGAGCAACCTCTCCGCGGGCAACCAAAACGGCACCACGAGCAGCAGCCTCGTTGTAGTCAGCGAACAGCTTGGAGGTCAGACGCTCCCGGAAAACGCGATCCTGGACAGTCTCGCGGGGCAGTTCCCGGGTGGTCTGGAACTCCTCGTTCCAGTCACGCAGAGTTTCGGCATTGTCCACGCCGGAAATCAAGTAGTTCTCCTGAGAACGAGTGATGTCCGGCTGGTGGGCGTTGACGTTGGACGAGGGAGCAGGCACAAGCCAAGGGTTGTTCGGGATGGCGTTCTGGAAGGGGAAGGTGGTGAGGAGATCCTTCTGGTTGTTCGCTTCCTGCAGGGCTTCGAAGGAAGAGTTGAAGGAGGGAGACAGCTGGGAGATCAGAGTGAGGAGCGAGTGAGCGCTGCGCTTCTTGGGGATCGTCTTGGGGAACGGATCGAACTTCGCATTCGAGCATTTGTTGACGTAGAAGCCGGAAACGTGGGAGGTGATCTGGAACTGCTCGCCCTCGTTGGTGGTGACCTGAAGATAGAGCAGATGACCCTTCTGCCGCAGATGATAGGGGGCAGGGTTCCATGGCGAGAGAGCGATAGACTTCACGGTCTTCGGGAGAGGCGTCTCCGGCCGGGGGAGAATGGTCTTGAGAGAGGAAGAACCCGCAATCTCATACTTGGACAGAGAGTGCTCCTTTTCGGAAGCCTCGCCAGCGGCTGCTTCAGCCGCAATTGCATCATGGAGAGACAGACCAGCATTGACACCCTGAATGTTGTCAACGCGATCACCGGCCGCGCCGACCAGCTCCCTCATGCGAACGACGTGCATACGGGCTTCCTTCTCGGTGTAGGGGTCCTCCACGAGGACGATCTCCGAGTCGGCCTTGAGGTCGGGAACCTCCGAGAGCTCGACGAAGTCATTGATGCGCTTTCCGTTGAACTCGAGATGGAAGCAGGTGTACTGGAAGGTGCTCGGGAGCTCGACGATGGATTGGCGGACATCCTGGACTTGTTCTTGGCTCGACACCTGATGTTTGAATTAAAATTAGAAGGATATCCGGGCTGATGCTTTATTAGAAGGATTCTAGAGACCCACCATCACCTGGATCTTGTAGGGCTCATGAGGCAGCTTGACGGAGATCTGGAAAAGACCTGCGGGGAGTGTTAGGTGGCCTTCTGGTTAATTCTGTCCTCTGGGAAACAACATACCGCCAGCATTCTCCTCAGGCTGCTCTCCCTCGGCGTGGGTTCCGTTGGCGACTTGCTCAGGAGACTCTGGATCAACGGTTAACTTGGTGGACTTTTGCGCTTGGGAAATTCGGACGGCCGGTGACGACATGCCTTTCGAGTGCTCCAGCTCGCCATTGGTCTGAGCCATTGCGTCGGATTTATAGAAATAATCGAGCGTTTGTTACCGGGAGGTTGATGGGGATGGGAGGTAATGGAGGAGGTTCAAAGCGTGGTATGCAACTTGACGCTATGAACCTGAAGGAAGAGAGGGCCAAAAGGTATATAAGAAGGGAAGGGAAGAAATAAAAACAGGAGAAACCCAATGAAGAAGAGGATATAGTACAAGAGAACAGGGCAATTGCAAAGACAAAACCCCCGTACCCGGACCAAAAGCAAAAGAAAGGGAATCGGATGGAGAAAGAAGAATAGAGTAAGTAATATGGAGAGGAGGATCGAATGAAGCTGGAGAAATCCGGGCAGGAGAAAATTTCGCGGATACGGAATACCCTCGGATGTCCTCGGGGAGAAGGCGGTGGAGCTCCCCACAGGCACGCCGAGTTTTATTTTGTCTCAAAGTACGACGGAGTAGACAGACTTACGAGTTGGTTCACTGTATATGAAGTTGGTTTATTGTTCTATCATTATTACTACTTGACGGGATTTTACTTCAAGCGTTGCCGTGTTGCTGTCTTCAGTTGGGATGGTTGGGGAAGTCGGCGGCACTACAAGTAGTTAGTTAAAGCAAATGCATGTATAGCTGACTCATCCATATGCACCTTTCTGAATACAGCACGAGAAGTACTCCGTATACTACTTCATGTCGTGGTGTTAAGAGGTGGCGCTTGGCGATGTAGTTAGATATCCAATAATGATAACTGGTATCCTTGGGAATAGGACATCTGATATACCTACCAATCGAGTCTGGCCACCATCAATGCCACAATGAGATTTTTTTAATTGTCGCAACTCCTATCCATACAATGACATTTTCAAGTCAACGCCGATTACAAGTACACAGAGCTAAATTCTTAGAGGGGTATTTAGATGAACAATGGCCCATGCCATAACCAGGTAGCGGGAGAGACTAAGCCATGTCTGCCGTGATATGTTCACATCGTGATGAGCTGGCGGCAACTATATATATACTTCTCCATCGCGGACAACTCACCACCACACAACCATCCCTGATAGATTCGAATACCCAAAACTCAACTCTCCAATTACATCGATCCAACCGCCTAATATTACCGTGACAGAACATTGATTCATACAGGTACACAAAGGCTGACTTGCCAAGCGGGTCGTTCACAAAGAGTGGATCTGATCGGGCTTAGTGCTGCACCGCCACACTCAGCCATTTGGTCGTTTTGTTATCGCCGGAGAATTCGGAGAATTCATCAGTTCGACTGCTCTCAACATCCCAAAACTCTCACCTTCTTTTGACCTCGACTCGTCTCTCTTTCATTTCTTTCTTCTTTCCCACTCGAGCCTCTCTTTATCTGTTTTTTCTGGGTGGTTTCCCCCTTTGTCTGGGGAGTGCCGGTTGAATTGCTCTTCATCTCTTTACTTCCCCTTAAATGTATCACTACGTCACCTTGCTGGTAGACCGTATATCTCTCTGTTCCAGCACAATCCGGGATTGAATTGCTGGAATTGACTGCCCCGGAAAAAGAATTCCATCGGAACACCGGGTGACACCCTATTCTTTTTCGCATAGACAGCAAGCAAAATGCTCCTGTCCATGTATCGACATGTTCCACGATCCCTGTCACCGATCGTTGGGGCGCCGCGGGTCGTCAACATCACCGCCAGACCTCCCAGGTTGAACCGCCCTCTCCCGGCCTTCCACTCCGCCCGAGATTTCTCCGCTTCCTCCCTGCTCAATGCCCCTGATCCTTTGGACCAGGATGCAGGTGCCGGAGAACGGAGTCAATCCAACGACTCCGATCCCACCTTGAAAGGAACCATCCTCCGTATGTTCGAAACGGCGGCCACCACATTTGCTTCTATCGCCGTTCTTGGGTATGAACCTAGCAAAAAGCCGTCCTATTCGTTGGGTGATTGACCTCTCGCTGATCAAATTTCAGCATCGCCGGATATTCTTACCACCAATACTACAAATACATCATTCTGCAGAAGATGGAAAATGCTTTCAAGCCCGGCGACCCAGCCTTAGAAGTGGCCGGCGTCACGCCGCCCGGACAGAAGGACTACCACCATGAAGACCATTGGGTCCTTCGGGATGAACAGCCTCGGATCGATCAAATTATCTCTGGTCACGGAGGCGGTCGTTATTTCCTCATCATTGGCGAGAAGGGCACTGGAAAGACGTCTATGCTGCTTGAGGCCATGCGGAAGATTAACGGGGAAGGATGTGCCATGTTTGAGGCCCACGGTGACCTCGAGATCTTCCGGATCCGTCTTGGAAAGGCATTGGACTTTGAATTCCATGAAGAGTATGGACCCATACATTTGTGTGTCCGTTATATCACCTATGCTAACGATAAACCAGTTACATTGGAAGTCTTTTCAGTATCAAGGGCCCTCGCGATACGACTCCTCTCTTGGATATCGAGCGCGCCCTCAACAAGCTAGAGAAGGTTGCGATGACAAGACGGAAGAGGGGCAAAACACCCTTGATTTTGATCATCAACAGCACCCATCTGGTCCGGGATGACCACGACGGCCAGGACCTTCTGGAGATGATCCAACAGCGCGCCGAGCAGTGGGCAGCAAGCAACCTGGTTACGACTGTCTTGAACAGCGACGACTACTGGGTTTACGAACGCTTAAAGCGGTACGCGACCCGCATGGAAGTGATCCCTGTGTCGGATCTTCCCAAGGGGCGCGCGATTGACGCCCTGCGGCGGTACCGACAGCGGTACTTTGGCGAGGAGCTGTCCTACGACGTTTTGGAGCAAGTCTACGACAAGGTTGGCGGCAGACTGTCCTTCCTGAACCGCGTCGCCAAGGCGCAAGACTTCATGAAGCTCTGCAACAGTATCTGCCAGGCCGAGAAGACCTGGTTCTTGAACAAATGCTGGATTCTGGGTACGGAGATGGACGATGACGTGATGGACGAGCAGAAGTACTCGGTAAGTCGACTGGGTTCTCCCTCTACTTCCGCCGCGCATGGCGCCCTAACGATTCATAGTCTGCGGCCATGGTGCTTGCCAGGGCACTGGTGGAGAAGGAAAAGGAAATGGAGAAGACCTACGATCCCAAGCTAGGCCATATTCTTCCCGAGATCCCGCTGCACAAGGCTCGGGAGATCATGACGAGAGCGGATTTCATCCAGAGCTACGATCACGAGAACATCTTCACCATCGACTCGCGGGCGATGGTGCGCGCCGACTCCGTGCCAATGCAGAACGCCTTCCGCGAAATCTGTTCCTGGCCTGGATTCGACGATCATCTGGAGGGCACTCTGGAACGGATCGGCGATATTGAAAGCTTGGGTCGCACCAGGGAGCTGACCATCAAAGATCTGTGGAACCAGGGCAAATACCAGCTGGCGATGCGGGACCACAAGGGACGGGAGAGCGGGATTGCGGAGTTCTCGGTGGTGGAGAAACCGGAGGAGGATGACGAGGGAAAGAAGGATGATTGAAACGGACTGTATACTGTATTGTGTAAATGACATGACTTTGGCGCTGTGCGGAAAGCAAGGCCGACGCTGTATAGAATGAAGAAACTTGCAATGACCTCATTTTCGCTGGTGACATCATCACCTGCTCACCGCTCACGACACAACATTCCATCATCGTGTCCACTCCCACTTTCTCTCCTCTGTTCTTTCTTCAAACTCTTCTCTCTCGACTTGCTCGCTTTGCCATCGCACATACAACCCGGAAGTCCCTTTTCAATGGCTCCTCGCAAGAAAGAAGCGCCCTCTGCCGGTAGCCCCTCCAGCGCCACCAGGAAATCCAACCTCCTAGGCTACCCGGAGGCAGTCCTCTTTAAGCTTCTGGTCGAGAGCAGACACCCCGCCGAGCGGTTCGCCGCCGTCGTCTTCATCAGTTTAGGCCTAAGCTCTGCCCTGTTCACGCTCACCTCGCGCGCCACCCTCGGCGAGCTCGGCAGCGTGAGCAAGCACCTGGAAGAATGGTGGGAAGTCGCAGGGCTGGTGGCCTGGAAGGCGGTTGAAGTCGGCCTGGCCTGGCTCCTCGGATTTGACGGTAAGTCATTGGAGACCGCTGCAGTGCTTCTTCTCCACTCCTCAAGAAGTCGAATGCTAACGAAGCGCAGCCCGCGACGTCACGTCGTTCATGTTCCTCACCCACCTCCCGACGTACGCCCTCCTCGCTAGCTTCTACAACATCCGGCCGACCTCTATCCTCCTCTCCTACGCCATCACGGTCTTCACGACCTCCATCCCGTTTATGCTGCTGCGCCTCCCGGCCGCCTTTCACAACAGCCTGAACGCCCCCGCCGTCGCAAACCGCGCGATCCTGCAAGACCGCCTGACCACCATCTACACCACCGTCGCCGCGACGGCCATCTTCACCACCGTCCTGTCGCTCAGCTACGCCTCTTTCCTGCCCACCCGCCTCGTCCTGCACTTCCAGGACATCCCCGACATCACCGCCGTGCATGCCGGCCCTGAGGGCCTCCCGATTCTATTCCTGGCGTTGCTTCCTGCCGGGTGTGCGGCGCGCGACTTTCTCTTCGTGAGCTCCGCCGGCGCGGCGACGGCCGAGAAGGAAAAGAAGCAGAAGGGCGCGGGCCAGCAGGACGCGCCGCGCGAGGGCGAGTACCTCGCCTGCGCTGTGTACCGGAAGACGTGGGGCCGGCTGTCGACGAAGACGAAGGTGCTGGCGGGACGCACGCTCGTCCTGGCGGCGGTGCTGTTGCTGAACACGATCGTGCAGGTTGCCGGCACCGTGAAAGGGGTCGATGTGGAAGGAGCTGCGGTCTGGGGTGGGGTGTGGGCTGCGGGGACGGTGGCGGTAGGAACGCTTTTCGGGTGGATCGAGGGGGTTGATGGGGTGTAATCTGTTCTTTGCTTGATTTGTAGCTGGTGTTAGGTGTTCCGTTAGGAGTATTGGTGCCGTCAGGTGTATCGGCGAGTTGATGTGGACTTGCTTTGCGGGGGAGTTAGTATGGCCTGCTGTTGGAAATTGGAATTGGCTGATTAGTTAACTGCTGGTTCAGTTATTATGCGTTGTCTGAGATTGTACACGAGTCGTGACCTAATGTCTTGTCTATCGACGGTCTGAGAACTTGTCATTACTTGATTTCCAATTCGTATTTAATGATGCACGCACGCTAATCCAACACATGTCCGAAGAAGAAAAGGAAAAATCTAGTAAAGCTGCACGCCCTCCTCGCCAGCCAGTGGCGCCTGGTGGAGATACTTGTTCGACTTGGGCATGATGAAGCCGGGATGGAAGATGTTGAAGATGACGACGGCGGCGACCATCATGGCGCCGTCGAGGGCGATGAAGTAGCGCTCGGTGGTGATGAGGTAGCCGGACCAGCCCTCGGCCAGCTCGATAGTCCGGTAGATGCTCCGGACGTAGATGCAGAGCACGGAGAAGACCATGGCGCCGAAGAGCGGGAGGAAGGAGCCGTCGACGGACTTCCACAGGCGGAGACGGAGGACGCGGCGGACGTGGTCGGCGGCGCACACCACGAAGACGGTGATGGAGAACATCTGGAAGACGATGCCGGCGACCATGATGTGGGTGCCGGGGGCGGTGTTGCCGTTGATCTTGTTGGACTCGACAGAGGCGAGGCCGCCGCCGATGGCCTGGATGACGAGCGAGATGACGTCGCAGGTGCAGAAGACCCACAGGTACATTTTGGGGCTCATAATGGAGGACTCGCGACCGAGGATCTGAATGAAGCGGCCGAGGAGGACGTAGACGCCGGCGGTGAAGAACACGGGGGCTGTGGGTGTTAGTGGTGTGCGTCTCTCCCTTCCAGGAGGGGGAGGGGAGGGAGCGGGAGGATGGGTGCTTACCGATGATCAGGGTCGAGATTTGCATCAAGAACGCAGTCATGTTGTATGGACACTGCGAGGACCATGTCCGGCCCGCCCAGCCGAGTATCTCAGCTGTATTGCATCCATTGTTAGCTGAGACGGCGAGGGGGGTGGAAGTATACGGGGAAAGGACATACTCAGGCAGCCGACGCTGAAGACAGCACACCACCAGGTCTTCGACCAGGCGAATTGCACCGTATGCACGATCATTGACAGACCAAAAAGAACGAGAAAGGCAATGCCGGCCGCTTCTGAGGGCTGATAGCCGTATGGGGTACCGATCCCGTCAATCAGAGCATGGCAGCTGGATCTCAGAGACTCCGACATAGTGCTGTATCGGTAGGAAGAAGATAGTACTCCGTATAAAGCAAGATAAGGAACGAATGGATGTATGATGTCTAGAAAGAGCGACAATGAGAATTATATTGTAATGTACGAGATGAATGATGCCTGGATGTACTCCGTGAAACGAGTGGCTGAGCCTATAGCTCCCCTGATATTGAAGGATCGAGATCCAAGAGACGAAAGATCCTTCAAAATCTGCATTCTTTCAACACGGTCATCGGGATCGGAGTGATTCGGCCGCAGTGCCTTTCTACCTGGGCCCATGGTCGACGCCGATGGAGACAGCGGAGACAGCCGCCCCGGAGGAACAATCTGATTGATTCAGCGGATGATCCGGACTTCGGCAGAGAACATTCCACCGTGCAGTTCTTGTTCGGGTCCATCGCGGCTCGATGGAGAATTCCTCCGACTCGCAAGCTCCTCCCCGTTGGGTTTAGTTCTGCCGTAGGGAGCTTGGGTGTGCGTTTATAATGCTTCATCCCGCGCCGCTCAAGGCTCAGCCTGAGAGCTCTCGCTCATAGCTCTCGATCATAGGTATGGACATCGCTGTTGCCTGACTTGGCAGAAACAGGCCGCGCGTAGCCATGGTGAACAGCCTTTGGTGGTAGGGCCCCGAGCTGCTGATTCCACATAGGAATCGGGGTCTCTAGCAAGATTGATGGCGCTGAGGCGAAGCGTGAACGGGGCATCGATCGGTCCGAGTGCGAATGTTTGCTTACGAAGGGAAAACTTCACCCGGGATTACGTCAGCACTAGCCTGTTCAGGTAGTTACGGAGTCCTTTCTGCCTCAGGCATAGCCATAGTATAGGCACCAACAGCCAGACCAACACTCGAGATGCATCATTCTGTTGGTACATACAGTCGCATCATTGGACAGTTCGTATTCAAGATCCTCTAACATCTACCCATTCTACCGGTCCGTAGATCCGAAATTATCCTGTCTCACAGATCCATCTCCGCATCCTACTCGAATCTGGGCGTGGTATACATATCATCCGGATCTAATCCCGTTAGTATCTATCCTCATAGCATCCTTCAAGTCTCTCGACTCACCTTTACGATTAGCCAGAATGTACTTGCGAGTATCGGCCATATTTTGCGCCAGTTCCATGGTGAGCTCCTGCTCGCGAATTCGCACTCTTTCATTTCTCTTGGACGCCCCCTTCACCGCTGCCCGCGCCACGTCAAACCGGGACGTCTTGTTCGCTAGCATCATATCGAATGGCGTCGTGGTGCTTCCTTCTTCCATGTACCCCGCAATGCTCACCCGGTCGAGACGCGGCCGGCCAAAGAGCAGTCCCTGCAGCTCGTTCGGATACCCATGGTAGTTGAAATGGATGGGCCTATCGGGCGTGAACAAGTTGTCGAACGATTCCGTTGTGAGAGCGTGCGGATGGGTGCCTTCATTCTCCAGGATCATCAGATCCGTCACGTTGATCACCCGCAGGCGAAGCTCAGGGCAACGCTGTCGCAAGATGGCCGCCGCATAGATGACCTCAAACATCACTTCGACTCCGATTCCTACGAGCACAACGTCGGGATCCAGGCCACCGTCGGTGCTGCAGAAATTCCAGATGGAAGCGCCGGCGCGACAGTGGTTTTCCGCCTCCTCTGCCGACAGGTAGACTGGTGTCGGCTGCTTCGACCCAACCATGAGGTTCACATAGTTTTTCGACTTTAAGCAATGGTGGAGTGTCGTCAGGAAGGTGTTGGCGTCTGGGGGCAGATAGACCCGTGCAGCAGTGGGTTTCAGCTTGAGAACATTGCCGATGAACGAGGGGTTCTGATGGGAAAACCCGTTATGCTCCTGTCGCGTCCAAGTGCTGGTCTCGATGTAGTTGATGCTGGCTACATCCTGGTGCCATTTCGTTTCCCGGGCCTGGTCCAAGTCAGCATGCAACAAGGGAAGAAACCGTCTCGGCGTACCATCTTCATGAACTTCGCGTACTGCACCATCATGGTGTGGACGATTCCCAGAAAACTCTCATAGGATGGGAAGATGCCCACTCGGCCGGTGAGCGTATAGCCCTGCATAAAGCCTTGGCACATATGCTCGCTGAGGACTTCGATGACCCGACCGCCTTTGGCATTGGAAAACTGATCCCATTGGAAATTTCTGCTGGTATGTTTCAGGGCGGCAGCAAGCTTGTTGCTTTCCAGTTCGTCCGGCGAAAATAAACGAACGCTGTGAGGGTTCATGGTGAACACCTCGTCAATCAGATCACCGATTGCCTTCATCGAGCTTTCGTCGCTATGCTTCTCCACGGCAAACTTTCTCCAATCTGGAAGTTTGGGAGGGACGTAACCTTTGTATGACTCCGCCCGCAGACCGAGTCTCTTCGACTCATCGGACGGAATGATCGACTTGACCTCGTCGATAACGTCTCCAGACTCGGTAAAGAGCTCATGGGGTTTGTACGAGGACAGCCATTTCTGCAGCTCCTGGAGCTCGTCTTTGTCCTTCTTTGCGCCGGGCAGAGGCACCTGGTGGGAATGGAAAGATCCTTCGATGAATTGGCCGTGCAGCTGCTTCGGTCCAGACCAACCCTTTCATGACGACATCAGTGAGGGCCCGATACCTCGTGGTCACAGTACAACACATACCTTTGGCGTGCGCAAGACGATCATAGGCCACCGAGGCTTCATAATCGGCTTGCCGGAGCGTGCAGCCTGCTGGATCTTGCGAATCTCTTCCACTGCCCACATCATGGAGCAGTGGAGATCGGTATCGATATCTTCGAGATCCTCGACGATGCGAACCTGATATCCAAATCCAGTGAACAACGTGACAAGCTCTTTATTGTCCATGCACCCGTAGATGGTTCGCTCGCTGATCTTGAATCCATTGACATGGAGGATCGGCAGCACGGCTCCTGACTCGGCAGGATCAAGGTACTTGATCCCATGCCATGACCTAGCTTCTAGTCAGTAAACCGGCGACAGTCAATATACGGATAACATACGTGGCGGTTGGACCAGTCTCGGCTTCTCCATCACCAACGACACAGGTAACAATCAGGTCCGGGTTGTCCATGGCCGCGCCGAACGAGACCGAAAGGGCATACCCCAGCTCGCCACCCTCATGAATAGCACCGGGTGTTTCCGCGTTGATATGGCTGGTGATCGTTAGCTCTCCTGCGATCCTGTTGGGAGAGGCATGACTAACCTGGGCAGCCCAGCAGGGGTACTAAAAGTCGAGATGAGCCTCTTGAGGCCTTCGCCATCGCGCGAATAATGCGGGTAAAACTTCCCCAGCGAGCCCTCTAGCCAGAGTGCAGCTAGAATACCCGGTGCGCCGTGTCCAGGTCCCACGACGTAAAGCATGTCAAGATTGTGCTGTCGAATTAGATAGTTCATATGCGAGTATACCAGAATCAGACCCGGACACGTTCCCCAGTGTCCTACGACGGCGCAATTAGCATCACGGATGGACACAATGGACCTTTCCAAGCAAAGGAGATATCACTCACCAAGTAACCTAGGTTTGATATCGTCGTGGATAAGATCGCGCTTCAACAACACATTGTCCTGCAGGAAAATCATCGCTGTACAACGAAGCCGTTAGCTCCGATAGTGTGTGAATGGCCAATGCATTGAACTCACCAGCAGCGATGTAAGAAGCCGCCCGGCGGAATTTCATCAATGCATCGCAGGCGGATTGGTCCAGGCTCGTACGCTGGAGCTGGACTTGAAGTTGCTGTACCACATCAGGAATATGCGACGGAGGCGCCTGGGGGTTGGGCCGATCGATGACTTCGCCCGGCATGATCAATGGTGTATATGTATATGTTGTAGTTCGAGGATTGTCTAGATCAACGGAGAGATCAATTGGCCGATCTAGAGTTAGGTTATTTGCGATGGAGATCGGCCAAGAACGCAGAGTGGAAACGAGCAATCAGTAGAACAAAGTCGCAAGATAGGCTGATCAGACAATGTTGTGCACATAGAAAGATCCCTGAAGACCTTGAAATAATATGTTGTTGTGGTTCCGCCGGCTATACGTCACAATGAGAGCGCTGACATCACTGGCCTCACCTTCTCCAGTCTGCCGGCTGCCGGGTTGCCGGGTTGCTTGCATTCTATGAAGTAGCAATTAATAGAAATAAAAACATTTAGTTCTCAATTAGTCAAAAGCGAGCTTGCTGATCTATCATATAGCGCAGTCCCACATCTTCTATATGAGAGTGCCGTTTAGGGCTCTTGTATATTCATTTCTGTCTACTTGTGGCCCGAGCTTCTGGATCAATAGTACTTCGTGTTAGGGGGCAGACCCTGTTTCTGGTCCTCTTTCTGGAGATCGTGATGATTAGCATGCGATACTTACGGCGACGCAGACACACGTACCAAAAGCTTCCCAAAACTCTTGACGAGGTCGACTTCATATTCACAATATGCCGCCTCACAACGCCCCATACTATCGAAGCTTGTCGCAACGTCGAAATCAATCCATACAATCCTCCTACCAGACACAACAAGCATGTTCTTCGGGTAAATATCATGGTGGTGGACACGGGCACCGTGTATCTCTTTGATACCATCAACCGCAAAACGAAAGAGGTCTTCAGAGTAATTCACACAATTCAATCTTTCAGCATTCGGTAAATACTCGAGAACAATTGCCCTCGGAAAATATCTATCGTTGATAAAATGTTCCAGCTCGGGGTCAAAGGCCGATGGATCAAGTCGATCGATGCAGCCGTGAAAGAAGGGAACAAAGCCGCGGTCACAGACGCCGAATCTATAGAGGTTCCGGTAGGCGTTCAACTCGCAGCGATACCGGTTCAGATCTCGGCCCTTTTCGGTGTAGCCTGGGTCGCCATTATCATGGAACTAATCCGTCAGTGTCGTCCAGAAGATCGGGAGATTATACTCACGACTTTCATAACGTGAGCCTTCCCGCATATCAGTAATTCAAAGATTGTCGAAGCTTTTGAGCGACTTATTTCCCGTTTTATGTCAATATTACGTGGATCCAGATCTTGTGAGAGACCATCCTGCGAACCCATGATCGCTGAGCGAGCTACATGAGGTGAAGTGTGGGATGAAGTGAGTTTGTCCTGCAAGCTCGTCCTGCAGCGCTCCTCCGTGGATTATGTAAGGGTATTCCAGAGTTACAAACCCTGAATCTTCTACCTCTCGAGCCAATCTATCTTATGCATTGTTCTAAATGTCTAAATGCGATGAAACGAACGGAGGATGTTGTGAAGAGTGTACAAAATCAGTAATATGGATATAGTTGGCCAACACACGTGATCCTATCTTATCTCATAGATCCAAAGTATGTACGTCATAGATATTCTTCCAGCGAACATCATTGACGATGTGACGTCCGAAACTACCTTGGAACAAAAACCAAGCCAATTTCCCATTCCTCCTATCTGCCGAAATTGTCTGTCATCCACGAACATGGCGCCCAAGTCGATCCTCTCCGTCAATGCCGGATCATCATCCGTCAAGCTCACGTTCTACACGTTCGAGAAGACGCCCAAGGAGATAGCGAATGCACAGATTTCAGGAATTACGGCTCCCCCGCAGACGCTGAAATATACCTGCGGATCCAACACCCACAAAGAAACGCTCGATGAGAAGCTGGGAACCCCCCAAGCTGCCTTCAAGAGTCTCCTGCAGCGCTGCTTATCGGACCCTGCGCTATCCGAGGTCGCCAGCACCGACGACTTGGCGTATATCTGCCATCGGGTCGTGCACGGAGGCGATTACGACCGTGCAGTGATGATCGATGACGAGACCTACCACAAACTGGAGGAGCTCGAGGATTTGGCTCCATTGTACGTTGACAAGCCATCTCCGTGTGAAGAACGGCTAGACTGACAGATGTGACTGCAAAGACATAACTACTCCGCGCTGGAAATCATCCGCATGTGCCGGAAGGATCTCCCGTCGGTCAGGAGCATCACCTTCTTCGACTCGGCCTTCCACCAGACCCTGCCGGAATTTGTGCGCACTTATCCCATCAACCAGAAAATTGCGCGGGCAAACAAGCTCCGCAAATATGGATTCCACGGCATCAGCTACGCGTTCATCTTGCGCTCTGCAGCTGAGTTCTTGGGAAAGCCGACGGACCAGACCAACCTGCTCGCATTGCACCTTGGAAGCGGTGCATCGATGTGCGCAATCAAGGAAGGGAAATCGGTAGACACTACGTACGGATATGCAATCTTCCCTCAATGACATACAACGTCGTGGATATGGCTGACAGGTTGGATAGTATGGGACTTACCCCCCTGGCTGGCTTGCCTGGTGCAACGCGTAGCGGGAGTATCGACCCATCGTGAGTATGGCTGTGCATGCTTTGCGAGAATTGTCCGTTGACACAATTCCCCCAGATTGGTGTTCCATTATACCAACGACGCCGGAAAACTGAGTCCCGCCAGCACCAAGGAAATGCACATCAGCACGGTATGTCACCCGAGGTTTCCGCCGTTACTGTCATACTCATATCGCTAACGCACACCAGGCCGAGGATATTCTCAACAAACAGTCCGGCTGGAAGGCGCTGACCGGCACGACGGACTTCTCCAAAATCGCCGTCGAAAACCCACCTTCCGCAGAGCATCAACTAGCGTTTGACATCTTCGTGGACCGCATCCTGGGCTACATTGGCAGCTATTTCGTCAAGCTGAGTGGACAGGTTGACGCAGTCGTGTTTGCCGGCGGCATCGGCGAAAAAAGCACACTGTTGAGAAAGACCATTATCGAGAAGGCGCAGTGTCTGGGATTCGCTATCGACAATGCTGCAAATGAGAAAGGGCCTGCGGACGGTCAAGCGATCATGGACATTTCGAAGAAGGGCGGCAATGGCCCGCGCGTACTGATCTGTCAGACCGATGAACAGGTGAGTCTGCTAGTATTTGGCATCCTGGTCGATTGGTGGCTGACGCTGAGGCAATGTAGTATGAGATGGCACATAGTTGTTTCTCGACTTATGGGTAGTGCATCCTTCCAGGGATGAGTACATTAGACTTGTAGATGCCTTGGGGTTAGATGACGGCACGAAAAAGCTCCACAGCGAAACGGCAATATAAACGAGTGCAGGTTGTGCAGGTGGGAACGTCAGGATGGTAACTCCTCTGCTAGATATCGTGTGCAAATAAAAGGTAGATACTCAGACATTGCGATCAGGCTCCTAACACTGTTAGCTCGAGAATATTCATCTTTGGGCCAAGTTCGATGTAACCGGAATATCTACCGGACGCTCAGGAAACCATCGATGCCAGTAGACCGATATGTCTGGTGGCGGAGACTCCGCATGAACCCCAGCAGAATATATGCAGATGGAAGGGAGTGACCGGTACTCGGCCACCCTATTTCTGTGCCGCATGTGAGGAGTAGCAGACTCCACTCTCTGCACACAGACGTATGTACATCTCTCCCACATTCTCGGGACCAGTGCGCAGAGATCATGGCGGCCCCTACCGCATACATGCATACATTTCATCCCGCGTACAGCCACAGCACCGCACAGCATAGCACAGCATAGCACATACTGACGGGTCAACTGCGCCCATTGATCCTCCATGCATAACCCGTCCTTCCGCGGCACCGGAAACCTGGATAGAGGCAAGCTTGTCATGATCGGCGGGATACATCCGGGCAAATCAAATCTCCTGGACGGCTCCCCACCCCATGGAAGGGATGAATCGAATATGGATTGAAGATGCTTTATTGTTTGTCAATCATGGGCCGTCTCCCTCGCGTCAGGAAGGACGCAGTGGATTCCTCGTATGTCCTCGATGGAGGACATCACCGCCACCTGCTGGGTAGGAGCCCCCCCGACTGGGCGGATGGGCATGTCAACGCATTGTCCTGTGCGTATTGCAGCACATCGTGCTGGTTATCGATGGGTGCGGAGACGTGATTTCCCTGATCGATGGGTCAAAGTGTCAGGGTGGTAGATCGACTGCAGACTCCAGCTCTAATACCGAACTCCGCCGGGGGTGACCCTGCACCTGTCTGTCCACCATGTCGGATGCACAAAGTACCAATCTAGGGAGATTAACATTCCTCGTCCACCATCCCTCCCCGGCTGCAGCCCGATGCACGATTATCATGGCCAATGCCGCCAAGGTGAAAATCCCTTGTCGGCGTTCAGGCCCTGGGTTGGATCCCAGAAACCCGGAGGATGGAGGATCTCCCGATTCTTCATGCGGCTGAGGTTGAGGCTGAGGATTCTTTCTTTTTCTGCCATCGTCATAATTTACCTGTGGGTTTGCCCCTCTCGAGGCACGAAAGCCGAGGAATTTGCCCCCTCCTGTAATGTCATCGGCGGTCTCGACGACACCAGCGATTGATGATGGCCGATCGGCATGGAAAATCGAGGTGTCCAGTTGACAAGAAGCCAAGGGGGATGATGCACGCTGTCGCCCGTAGTCGAGACATGATCACCCAGACGGAGTGGACCGGCTTGCGGGAGAAGGTTGGGGTATCCTTTCCCCGAGGAATATCCAGCAATAATCGTTCCCCAGCAACCAGCAGGAGAGAGCTCGATACCCGATCAGGAGAAAGGGAACGCGGTTCCAGGTTCCAGAACCGCGGGTGGATGCGTTAGTCGGCGATTGCTCCGTGGGTCATCCCAGACTCGTCGGGTTGGATATTAATATCAGAGAGCATTATTGATCTAATCTTCCTGATCTGGATCCTGGCACGAAAGTCTCCCGGGGGCTTTCTCGGTCGTGGAAGCTGTCCAGAAGGAGGAAGAAGAAATTCGCACGGAGTACCTACCTGGGTAATCATGACGACGCCTGTTGTCGACGCCTTCGATCCTGCCAGGGTATCCCGTCATCGATGGGGTCGACCAGCATTAGACCACCGATCAGTTCCCGAGCAGGAAAGGAAGTTGTCGGCACTAAATCGCTCGGCTGCAGTTCCGCGGCAGTTAGTCTCGGATCCTGTGCATGTGAGCCTCCATCGAAAGGATTCTTCTCGTTCAGGAAAAGGTCCAGAGGAAGTTTGCAGGCAGAAGTACTCCATAGTGGATCCCATCGGGAGTCCATCTTTTCCTCCGGGGGGAAATACTAATTAACTAGTTCTCTGGGTCAAGAATCCCGACGGGACAAAGCAATTCTCCCCGTAAATTTAGCATGCATGCTGGATTTTTATAGCCTTATTATCATTAACCCCATTTGATGGGACAGAACACGGAATAAGGAAAGATGATCGTCGGGAATCCAATAGTCTACCAGACGGCTGGTTACAAGAGAGAGCTGGCTGGGGGTCTCTCCAGGCTGGCGGTGATGGCACGTGTCCATGACTGATGAGTACCCAGGTAGTTAGACATAGTTACCGGGTGAATCCTTCTCTCGCTTCTTGTCCAACCATCCTGGTAATCATGCTCCCTGAGTACTTTTGTTTCGCATGAGTCGACAATGAGAACAGCCATACAGCCAAACACGACAAGGTCATCCCGGTCGGCATGTCCATCCGTCCATTCGCCAGCATCCTGGCAAATTACTATGCTACATGTTTTAAACCTACCATCGCCGATAGCGACTGACTGACTGCCTACACTCCCTGCGTGAGTGCAGAACAGCCAGCGCGAGAGGAATAACCAGCATACCTCTGCAAGGCGAATCAACTGCATCGCGATCAGACCCTCTCATTCCTAGCATTGATGTTTCACACCCGATCCCGCGGATCCGATGCACATGCATGCTGTGTGGCTGAGGATCGGCTGCAGAGCTGCGCTGCGCTGCGCTGCATACTCTTCATGCGCGGTCAGCACCCAAAGTCCAGGCCCCCCGGTTTGCTGGCCTCCAACCAAGCTTGTTTCAACGGGACCGGGCTGGTCGCGGAACAGTTGCGACTAATGCAGCGAGCCGGCGGGGAGGTACGCCAATATGCCTAGGAGGGACGGGGGTTGGGGATGCACGCTGGCATGAATCGTGCGCGGGTTGATACATTGACGTCCACCAGGTACAAGCGGAGCGGCTCTAGGATCTATTTTGTCTCCAGCCATAGGGAATGATGTGCAAGCAGGGCTGGGAATAGGGGGGCCCTCAGGTCCCGGAACGGAGGTGGATGACAGGTCGATTGGTCCGAGAGACCATCCATGTCGGCTGGTCTGTCACTATTGCTCATTATTGGACTGGTCCATTCGCTCTGCTTTTGCCAACAAATTCAGAAGAAACAGTCTATGATCCAACCATCTATTTGAAATAGCTTGATGGGTAGTAAACCGTAGGATCTTGGCCAAACCTGTTGAAACCTCAGGGGAGTTCGTCCAGGCTAAGGTTTCGGCGGAAGCGGAACCACCGACTTCCACGGCCAACGGTTGCTCTCTAGTGTCCTTCTAGGAAGAGGCTTCCCCCAATAGTCTGTCACGGTGTCAATGATGAACATCAGTTCGGTGCCCACCGCTGACCCTCTAGAGAAGGGGATAACACAACGAATAAATGAATAAATAATAAACTGCAATAAGATCAATGGTACGATCCGCGTCGGAACCATGGTACAGGACCGGCCGGATGGGACTTCTGGAAGGTTTCTGGAATACTAACGATGCTGACCCAAGATCTGCTTCCCGGCGGTACCTCAGCTCCCATGTACGGCTGGTTACCAGGTACCCCCGTTTGTATCACAACCTGGCCTCCCCAATTCCTCCATGGAATCAGATCGAGAGAGACAAAGTACGATTGACGCGCACGCATCGGATCGAGACCCGACGATCTGATCCTCAGCTGGTCTACCTGTCATCTTCACGGCGGCAAACATGCGACATTGTCTAATTGAAGCAGCACACAGCCGCCGTGCTTGACTTGTTTCGATTTGACAGCTACCCGATCGAAAGTACTGTTGCTCTGTCCAATACGCCGGCATTCTACATCCATTTTCTCTCCGCCCGTCGAGTGTGGCAGCCAACGAAAGCACGTATCCGAGAAATGTGATGATGTGATGAAACCCGCTTACGCGCAGGCCGAATGAGAAAAGGGAAGAAACAACCAGGATGGCCGAGGTCTCGAACGGCTCGTGGAAAGAGAGAAACCTACCGGTAGCGAGCAAGTGGATTCAGACAACGAGCGGTCGACCTGATGGACACGTCTGGCTCCGCGTGGCGGGTGGTGTTTTCTCTATCCAAACGCGGCGGAATCCGACCCTTCAGCCGCGATCTTCCGCTGGAATGGATTCCGCGCCCCGTCTGTGGCGAGGGCTCAGTCGTGTGGAAGACACGGGAGGTGGAGAAGAGTAAAATTACTGTACGGCGTACCTGCGTCGGTGGTTCCTGGTCGTTAGGTTCGGATGCGACGTCCGGGAGTCAACCCCATCGAGCCACGATGCCGTTCGTCCCCAGAAAAGTTTAGGGGAAATAACCCACTGCGGCACAGGGCTGTGGAAGACATCTGGAAGGGTGAGGAGCCATGGGTTTGGGAAGACGCGCCCTGCTTGGATGGGATCGGATGACCGGAGGGAGTTGGCGCCAGACGCTAGAAGGACTAGAAGGCCGCGAGAACAATGTTGGTGGTACAAGACTACGTAACGGAGGCGGGTAGCGGTGGAGCACGGAGTAGTCGTTAGGAGCTCCACTGGCTCCCCTTTTACCCAGTGGGATTTTCCCTGGTGACCGGCGGAGAAGTTTAATTCGAATGGAGAGACGCATCGATTTGTCTCTGGAGATTGAGGGACTCTTTTTTTGGGAGGTACTTTGTGTCTTTGCGGTGGCGGTGGACAAAGCAACGATGCGCCTCAAATTCCATCCGGCAGTTTGGGATTGATAACCCAGCGCTTGACAGACACACCTGTCTCCTGATGACATGAATCAATCCCGAAGGTCCGGTGGAGCCCAAACACCAGGATAATCGATTCAATAAACACTGGATCTGGATCACGATAGGACAGCGGAAGCGCACTCCACCGGGCCTAGCTTCTAGCTTCTCTCCAGTCTCCAGTCTGGCTCGTAGCTTTCCCAGGATTTTGCGTATTACCATTCATACCATTCAGTTGAATTACCAGCCGTTCAGAGCCCGTCCAACTGCCTAAGGCCGCCGAGGTCCTCACCCCAATCAAACTAGACTCAGGTACTCAGGTACCTACAGTAGTAACTACTCCGTAGGTAAGGTAGGCAGAGACGTTGGGACGGAACCTATCCAGCATCTACCAAACATGACGACGCCACATCTCGTAGAACATCGGCCGGCAATCAGGATAGCGCAGCCAATCCATGCATCCATGCATGCAAGCCTTTTTTTTTCTTTTTGTTTTCCAGATTTCCTGGGAAGTTGAAGGGCCGAGGTATGATTGGATCGGGGCACCTTCAATTCTCCCTTACCCTTTTACCCCGTTAGTGTCCGCGATGGACGACCCAGCAGTAACGGTCATGTACAGTAACACCCGAGTAATCCCCAGCCCAAAAATGGGACAAAAAAAGAAAAGAAGCGTACCAAGATGGGGGCTCGCGAAAGGATTTCCAGAGATCATACTACATGGGGTCAAACTAGGAGCAGGACTAAGGGTTTCCAAGTAGGGCTTCGGGGGATCACTGGATGCCCCTGACGGAGACCATCCACCGGCGACACGCGAGAGAAGCATCCAGACAACCATGGATGGGCCCCATCGTTGTTATTGGTGCTGGTTCGGAACCATCCGCGGTTCCTGATGAGCCGCTGCTGCGGTCTCCACCCACCCTGCATGAAGCCAGTCCACGGGGTTGGTTCCTAGCTTCATCATATTAAATGGGTACTAGTCGTACTTGGTGTGAAGGTCGAGAGTGGAGAGCTCGAATTTGTGCCTGTCTTTTTGTTACGTTTGCGCCGAAAGGGAAAATGACGAGTGGATTGCGCCTAGTCGTAGCTCCGAGCATAATTCCCTTATATCTGTCGGCATTATGGATAGTTGGGTAGGCCACCATGCCCAAGTAGGAATCAGTAGGAATCACCCTGTAGCATCCTTTTCTATTTCAGTTTCTGGAACTCCGTACGTTGCCGTACAACGGGCCTGTCGGACTGGAACCCAGTCAACCAACTCCCGAGGAAAAGCCCGCGGCTAGAGTCAGCTCGACGCGGGATTTTGATCGTTGGTCAGCGAACGGGGAGAATGTGATAGGGTAAGTCCGAAACCCAGGGTGATCTAATATCAGACGACGTGGCCAAACAGAGGGTGGGTGAGAAGTCTCAACAGCTGACAGAGGTAGGTAAAGGGCAATCATGTTGAGGGTCTGGAATAATGATAGATGATAGATCCATCAATGAGGGAGCTTATAGATTAGATAGGTACCTGAGCTGAGCATGGCGTGAAGGCCGCGAGTCTTGAGAAGTACTCCGTAGGTACCTAGGTAAAGTATGTACTTTTGGCCGTTGGGAAGGGGAGAAGCAGAGTGGAAGCCACCAGAATAGAAGAAAGAAAGGGGGAAGGGAGCGAACCCACCCTCCTCCACTCCAGCATTCGCGTTCCTCTCCTCTGGGACGGGAGCACTATGCTAGATACAGATGGTCGATGGATTAAGTGGGTTTCGTTTTTTTCATTAATTTTTTTTTTAATTTTCTTCTACAGAATGGTTTTTATTTATTTTTCCCAAATTGTACTGTATCATTCTGGATTATTTCCTACTAAACTTTTTTTATCCTCCATGCTGTCACTACTCCGTAGATTATTTCCCTTGATTAATTATTATTTTACTCCGTATTATTATTATTATTGATTTAATTTTTAAAATTACACTCCCTGTCGATTTTCACTGTCTCTCATTAATATTATTACTATTTTCTTTTTGAGTTGCCATCTCCTTCACTAGAAAAAAATCCCATATCGCATTTGCTCCGTACATATATCAATGGACCCCCTTCGAGATCTGGCCTTGGAATTGTTCATCCTTCCATTCCTAAGTTAATTCCATTGGCCTCACCCTTTCTCCTCCTTCGTCCTCCTTTCTTCATCATTCACCTCGCTGCTCCTCCATCTTGATTCCGCTCCTCCCTCCGTACCTGGACTTTCGGCCATTCCCTCCCTCTCCGTACGACCTCCCGTCTGCTTCTGCCACAGACGTTACCCATCGGCGTCCCCTTGATTCCTCGCGATACCATCCACCCGCCGAGCTTGTTTCCCTGTTGGACTGATTTCCCTGGATCGGATCCTTCGGAGTACACTTCCGCGGCACTCTCCTGGCTTAAACCACTCCCCCTTGCCGCCACTTCAGTCCCTTTTCTTGTTCTCGGGTACTAGGTCTCGGGTCAGATCGCGCTCTTGACCGAACTCCAGATATTATTATTACACCCTGCATGTCCCGGATTGAACCCGCCTGTTTGCTACGATTGTGAGATTTCTTGGAGAGCAAAACCGAGACGGAATCAGGCCGATTTGGAATAAAGAACGCCTGAGGCGCCTGAACCGAGAAATCAAGGCCATCTAAAAAAGAACATCGGGGTCTAAAAAGAAAAAGAAAAAACAAAGAGGCAGGGACGAGTCAGCAAAGAAAAAAGACTTATCGACTCTTTGTGGTGCTCCACCTCCATTCTTACAGACCGACCTGGTTATTCGGCATCACATTCCTGCCCTACAGATCTACTGTGGCCGCCGTCTGTGCTGCAGCAGCCGTCCTTTTTTGTGTCGCCCCGGGTTGTCGACATTCTTAAAAGGGATCGCCTCTTTCCGATCTCAACTGCACCTGCATTGTCCGCTGTCTGCATCAATACCACTCCACCCTGGTCAGGTATCTGAATCCTACGCTCGCTACACGCCGCATTATCAGACCGCCTCAAGTGTTAGATCATTCTCGGGCTTTTTTTTATTTTTAATTCCCATTTATTTTTCCACTTTTATTATTTAATACTCCTGTGAGTCTCCTCCTTCATACTTGAAATCCTGCCGCGAGTTTTTTTGTCCCTGGAACACCGTCTTCTGCCTATCTTCATACCACCCACGACCATCGTTCTGACCATGGCTGTCCGTACAGAATCCAAGATGATTCTCCGGGATCTCTCTGCTTGCAACATGGGACGTGGCGCATATGATACTACGGGCGTGAAGAAGCCTGGTGCGCCGCCGCCACCGCCCAAGTGATGAACCACTGGGACACCTTTCAACCACGCGATACCGCTTTCTCTTCAATTCAGCGAACAAAAGTTGTGGTTTCTTCTTGACTGGCGTCATGGGCCTTGGAGTTCACGTGTGTATATGACGAAGTCCGCATTTGTAAGTTGCCTCGGAACCTTCCCACGGGTGTTGTCGTGTGCGTGGCTAACAGGGATGCTTTTCCAGCCTCTGTAACACTACATTTCTGCTACCATCTTCTTTTCGCGGTTGGCCACCTTGCTGGTTTCGGGTCTACAGTTCTTTTTAATACGGCTTTTCCGGCGTCGAAAGTCCAGGATCGTTGCTGGTTCCAAACAGCTCTCGATATCGCCTTCGCCTTTTCCTTCTTCATCGGTGGCATGGCCCAACCTTGGGTTTTACGATCTGTCGACCAAAAGTCATTGTTTCGAATTTTGTGACTTGTTTGGGTTTTCATACTGTTTGGCGTTTGGCATAGACGGATGGGTTTCATATTTTTTTTGGGATACATGGGTTGATACCAAGTCTAGAACCTCGGACCTCGCGGTCATTTTCCTTTTTTCTCTTTTTCCTAATACCAATTACTCATTGTTTTTGAGCCCATTATGTCTGTGGTTGCTTTTCTAGTCTGTACAGTACTGAATGAGCCACGTTCTAAAGAGCGCTTTATCCGATTTGCCTGGAGTTCATTGACAGCGGCTTCCCCGGGGACTAAGAAATGGCGTAGGAACAGGCCGCAGCGGATGCGGTGATTTGCTGGCTTATTTTTCAGAGCAAGCATTATCTGGGTGGAGACCCTAGTCGCCCATCAACGTCCTGCAGGCGCATATTTTTAAATTCTTGGGCAGCGACGGGATCAATGAACACAAATCATGCTGTGCAACGTTGGCAGTGGAACACGACAGGATACCATTCGAAAGGGCCTCCCCAACAGCCTGGCAGTCATGCTTGGTGGAGAGGACTGGAACGTCATCGAAGGGTAAACTGGTATGTGGCCATTCTTTTGTTTACATGAGTTAGTGGTCGAGATCCTGGAGAGGCTGTGGCGGTATGGGCGCCAATCATGAGGGGAAGGGGTGCGACAAGGTTGATCGGCGTTCAGCTTTGTTCGAGGGAGATCTTTGATCACAGGTGATTGACTTTGGCTTTGAGTCGGATCGATTGTGTAGAGGACTGAATAATGTACTCCAGATGAATGGATGGACGGACGAATAATAAATGTACTCCGTACCCATCCAAGTCCCGTGGGGATCCCGTGACTGGGCGACCGGATCGGGTAACGGCCAGGCTGACTAAGGACAGCGCTCCTCTCCGCCTCTTGCTGGGTATCAGCCATCTCATCGCCATCAATCATCGTTCTGCACTATCTCCCTCACCACGTTGCGACTGTCCACCGCCTTTTCTCTCGGTGCTGGTAAGTCGTCTGCCTTATCTGCCCCCATTCGTGTATCGGGCCGTCCGACCCCTGCTTGCATCCGTTCATGTCCTTCGTGTTCCTGCTGACGTCGGCTCTAGGCTACCCTGAGTACATACATCACTTCTTGCGGACCTGAACCGCCCCTCTCGAGTTGACGTTCTTCCACCCAAAGCGTTGGCACCTCCTGCACAACAGCCTGATCTTGCATCGCCACTGTTGGGCTCTCCCGTCATGTCTGAGGCAAACAGCGCAAATACTCCGAAGCCGAGTAGCAGCGTCAAGCTGGTCCTTCTGGGCGAGGCCGCCGTGGGAAAGGTACGGGCTTGGTTCTTTCATTCCCGTGATTTCATTTGACATCCTATATTCTCCATACCACTGTCGTTGTACAGGGGTCACTCAAGGAGAAATTGGGCCGGAACTAACCCTCTCCTCTTCGATAGTCCTCGCTGGTCCTACGATTTGTCAACAATGACTTCCAAGAAAACAAGGAACCGACGATCGGAGGTAAGATCCGCTATCCCCGCGCGGTATGCGCCTGCGTGAGATGCCCGACGCTGATGTCATCGGTTTGTTCTGGCGTGCAGCCGCCTTCCTCACGCAGAAATGCTCCCTGCCGACCCGCACGATTAAGTTTGAGATCTGGGATACCGCCGGCCAGGAGCGCTTCGCTTCGCTGGCCCCCATGTACTACCGGAATGCCCAGGCGGCGCTGGTAGTCTACGATGTCACCAAGCCGTCCTCGCTCACCAAGGCCAAGCACTGGGTTGCCGAACTGCAGCGACAAGCGAGCCCCGGAATTGTGATTGCCCTGGTTGGAAACAAGCTGGACTTGACGAACGACGGAAACGGCGCCGCCGCGGAGTCTCCCGCTGAGGACGAGCAGGAGTCTGGAGCCGCGGAGGGCGAGGATGAGGCGGCGGGGGAGAATGCCGACGAGGCCGATGCGACCCCCGGAGACGCACGCAAGGTCTCCACCCGGGAGGCGAGCACCTACGCGGAGGAGGAGAGCCTGCTGTTCTTCGAGACCAGTGCGAAGACCGGCGTGAACGTCGTTGATGTGTTTACGGCGATTGCGAATGCCATCCCGGAAAGCAGCCTGAAGAGTGGACGCGGCGCCGGCGCGGGAACGGGTCAGACTACGCTGGGCGGTGGCCGTCCGGCCGACGACGCACGAGTGAACCTGGGCGAGCGTGGAGCGGCGACGGCGAAGGAGGGATGTGCTTGTTGAGGGTGATGCGCTGGTTGAAGTGATTGGGATTGCAGCGTGGCCGTCCTTGTAATGTACCTAGTAATTGCTGTTTGGACCTCTGAAGTTGGAGGAGGGGCGTTTCCTGTGTATATTGGATTGATTCAACTTCATTCAACTTCATTCAATACTATAGAGTTATCATAGTTAACTGCCTGGTTAATGTTACGGTAATGACTAAGCAGGGCAGGGAGATCATGTGACGGGGGTTCCCCTAAACGGGCCCGCTAGGCCCAAATGGGACTAGAGGCGCGTGTCTAAGCGAGGGCGGTGGGCGGCGGAATCCCACACGGCACCAGCGAGACTCCAGCGCCAATTTGTGTGTGCGTCGACTTCCTTTTCCCACGACCAAAAAAACCACCCACGCGACAAAAGAAAAAGGCAGCACCTTCGCAGCACAGCCAGCTACCCGTCGCTCGTCTGCAATCATGGCTGCTATCAACAAGATCGCCCACAACTCGCCGTCTCGGCAGAACCCCTCCGAGCTGGAGACCGCGATCGCCGGTGCTCTGTTCGACCTCGAGAGCAACACCACCGACCTGAAGGCCACCCTCCGCCCCCTTCAGTTCGTGTCTGCTCGTGAGGTAAGAAGCTAGCCCGAGTCCTGCGTTGGGTTTCGCTGCATGAATCAGAATGCGTGGGAGAATGGGATTGGGAGGGTCACGGAAATGCGATGGGATATCATGAGGCAGGCATTGGGGAATGAGCATGTCTCTGGGACGTCTATGTCCAGGAGTTCTCCACGACGCAAACAAAGTCAGGTCGAATGGGATGGGAGAGCAGGCAAATTCTGATTCATGCGCGGAACCAGCGCAACCGGACATCCTCTGTTTCTGCCGCGAACATTCATTGACGGATTCATTTCCAGGTTGAGGTCGGCCACGGCAAGAAGGCCGTCATCATCTTCGTCCCTGTCCCTCTCCTCCAGGGCTTCCACAAGATCCAGCAGCGGTACGCACGGAACCCGCCGTTTGACCCGCGAGACAACATCGCTAACACCTCCCAGTCTGACCCGTGAGCTCGAGAAGAAGTTCTCCGACCGCCACGTCCTCTTCGTTGCTCAGCGCCGCATCCTGCCCCGCCCCAAGCGCTCTGTCAACTCCCGCACCAACCAGAAGCAGAAGCGTCCCCGTTCCCGCACTCTGACGGCCGTCCACGACGCCATCCTCACCGACCTCGTCTACCCCGTCGAGATCGTCGGCAAGCGCATCCGCACCAAGGAGGACGGCTCCAAGACCCTCAAGGTCATCCTCGACGAGAAGGAGCGCGGCGGTGTCGACCACCGCCTCGATGCCTACGGCGAGGTCTACCGTCGTCTCACCGGCCGTGCCGTCGTCTTCGAGTTCCCCCAGAGCGGTGCTGCTGACTACTAAATTGGTGGTTCCGGGTCTGTTTTAGTTCCCTCTGTCTCTTTTTAATTGAAAAAATGGAAGTCCTTGAGTTCGTGTTTTTTCTTCGTTTCTTTGTCATCTGCGATTGATTAGACTCCCTCCTGCGCGACAACCACCACACGAAGAATCAACAGAATGCATTGAAAAGAAACAGAGGGACGAGGCGGGGGCGTGTTGGAGAGCGCATGGATGATGGGCAGCGGAACTCTGGAATATATCCTGGCGTTTGCATTGCACGGCATCCTTCCTTTCCGATGGGCTTGCGCGTGGGTAGCTTTTCTGGTCGGAAGGGTCTTAGGGTTCCCCTGAATGAAAAGGATGTGATGTGATAATAACAATCATGATCTTCTCTTTTTATGGTCCGGGCTTTTTCTTTTGTTCGGCGTGGTTGAAAAAACAAAAAATTTCATCTTCTACTTGCTTTCGTAGATGTAGCCATCGTCTATCAATCTATCGGCTGTTTAGCATATGGATGCAGTGTTTACGTCTTAATACAGAGTACCAAAAGAAATGGGTATGTATGGCACAACAGTCTATACAACAGAAAACCTATACAATCTCGCGCGTGATTCGGCCCACCCCCAGCACCATCCAGTAGGCCAGCTCCCTCTTGACCGTGTCGGAGGTCTGCCGCGACTGCTCCTGGTCAATCTGGTTGTCCGAGTCCCATTCCATGCGCACAAAGACCGGGATCTCCAGGACATCCTCGTCCGGCTGCAACTGCTGATTCGGATCCTGGCTCTGGCCGCTCCAGTCCAGCGCCGCAGGGAGCTCGTCCTCATCATCATCGTCCTCGTCGCTGTCATCGTTGCTGTCCTCGCCACGTTCACTCGCCGTGCTACCCCCGCCGGGCTGTCGTGCGCGCTTCCGCGCCGTAGCCCCCGTGGAACCCCCCGGCAACGTACCCGGGACGACCTCCAGAACGACGGTGGTCCAGTTGCGGCCCTTGTCCCACACCTTCCCGGCCTCGGCGACCTTCTCGTACGCCCCCAGGCCGCCGGCGCGGGAGAGGCGCTGGTCGCCGGATGCGTTGGCGCCCTGCAGCGCTTCGTCCCACACGTCGCTGTTGGCGCCGATGTCGAACTGCGGACACAGGATGGTGACCTTGGAGGCCACGCGGCCGGGCGTGACGGATGGCGTGGCCAGGGTGACGCGCACGGGGTCGAACATGTGGTTCTTCAGGGTGAGGAGGAGTTGCACGGGTTTCAGTGGGGGTAGGGCGTCGAGATTTGGGGCGGGCGCGGACAGCCCGGCCGGGACCAGCGGCCGCAGCGTGGGCAGCGGGATGTAGCTCAGGGCAATCAGGCGGATGCGGAACCGCGTCGACTGCGGCTTGAACTCGGGTTTGACGAGGATGTGCTTGCACGACTTGCAGCGTTTGGAGCGCTTGGTGCGCAGCAGCACCGGCAGCGGGAGCAGGTCCTCCACGAACCGGGCGTCGGGCGCCTGCGCGCGCCGCTGTTCCAGTGACGCGATCCCGTCCCAGCCGCAGTCGTCCGCGACCATGCGCTTGATGAGCGTGTCCTCCGCGTCCGGCGCGGGGACCTTCAGGCCCTCGCTGGCGGTGAGGGCCTCGCGCATCACGGGCGGCTTGGATTTGGGTTTCTTGTTGGCGCCGCCGTAGAGGCTGCTGAGCCGCGAGGATGAGGCGTAGAGGGACATGATGCGGTTCAGCGCGCCGGGCGAGGAGAATCCCGCGCCAAAGTCCGCGCCTAGAGGGTCCGTCGGCGAGGAGGACGTCTCGGCGATTTGGTTTTTGTAGAAGGTTTTGAGAGCGGCAAATCGCGCCTCGGGACCGAGGAGTTCAGGCGCCTGTTCGTGAGATTCGTCGGGCTTGCTCTCTGTGGCGGCGGAGGCGAATTGCTCGTCGATGGACGCGTACATCGAGAGAGGGGACTTGAGCTCGCCGAACGTCTTGGACATCTGGCGGCCGCGCGACGGGTCGGTCAGCTTGGCGAGCTGGGTGCGAATGTTGGTGGGCTTGTCGAATTTGATCCCGATATCGAGTGTCGTCCACATACAGTACCCGCAGGACAACACCCAGGGGCCTTGTTGGCTCCCCCCTCCCGTGACATTTTCCAAGGTGGTGACGGCCAGTGGCGCCGTGCAGACTGGGCAATTGAAGCAGTTCCTCGCGCATCTGGGAACCGACCGTAAGAATAGCTCTAGGTATGATTGATCGGACTGGGTAGACATACCGATTCCCTTCACTCCGCACCATGCTACTAGGTGTCTCGAACAGACAGCTGGGACAATACCAGCACACGATCTCCTCTGTGATGCATCGCGGACACTTTATCTGGTGGCAGTCCTCGCAGTAGAGAAGCTGTTCGGGTGGATATAGCGAGAAATTCGACCGGGGAGACCGCGGGTCGAACGTCTTCTCCTCGTCGGTCTCGTCTGCAAGCTCGGGGAGTGGTTGCTCCGGGTTGGACTTGTGGGGTGACTCCCTTGATCTTCGTTTGCGCGCAGGGTCTGGGACAGGCGTGTCGGCGCAGGGACACGAGATGTAGGCGTACGGAAAGGGACGGGACATTGTGTCGGTTCAACGCGTGTTATGAGGGGGACTGGGTTGCGTTAGCGATGTTCAGGGAGGGAGACGCAATCAAAGAGTGATGGCCGTATCGTACTGGATAGAGCGCAGACTGAAATCAACAGCCTAAGCCATTGGGAGCACAGACGGGCTTCCAATGATAGATGTGAAGCGAGAAGGAGAAGATGTTGACGCGCTGCGATGCGGAGAGAAAGTCAGCGGAGCGAAAGACGTCACGCCGCATTTTCTCCGCTCACTTTTCATCTTCCTGCAACCACCACCACACCTCTTCTCGCTCTACAAGACAGAATGGCTTCCCTTTTATAAACCAATTCAACCATCTCCAATCACTCTAGCTACAACATGTCCCTCCGCTGTTTGTTCCGCCCCGCGGTGGTCTCACCGCGCACCTATACCGCAACCCGGACCTTCGCCAGCCAAGCGCCCGGCAACCCGGTCTTCGAGGTCTTCAATCGGAAAACAAAACACATCCAGAAGGACCGCGCGGCCCGGAATGTTGAGGAGAGTCGCAAGGTAGACTACATCAAAGACGAGGTGGCCATGCGGCTGTGTGAGCGATTACTGGTACGCCCGACTCTTCGGAGGATCAACGCATGCCTAGCTAGTATCTAACGACGCAGGACATCAAACGAGAATTCCCCAACGTGCTCGACCTCGGCGCCAACAGCTGCAACATCGCGCGCGCCCTGACAACGCCCAACCCAGACCCGAACACACCCAGCTCGCCGCCGCTGGCCAACCGCATCTCCAAGCTCACCTGCATCGACACGTCGCCGGCGCTGCTGTACCGCGACGCCGACGAGCCGTTCAACTCGGAGCTCGCTATCACGCGGCAGGTCGTCCCGGACCTGGAGTCGCTGCCGTTCGCGCCCAACACCTTCGACCTGGTCCTCTCGTCGCTGTCGATCCACTGGATCAACGACCTCCCCTCGCTGCTGGCGCAGGTCAACTCGATGCTCAAGCCGGACTGCCCGTTCATCGCGGCCATGTTCGGCGGCGACACGCTGTTCGAGCTGCGCACCTCGCTGCAGCTGGCCGACATGGAGCGCCGCGGCGGCGTCAGCCCGCACGTCTCGCCGCTCGCCGACGTCCGCGACGTCGGCGGCCTGCTCAACAAGGCCGGCTTCAAGATGCTCACCGTCGACGTCGAGGATATTGTCGTCGAGTTCCCGGACACCTTTGCCCTCATGCAGGACCTGCAGGCCATGGGCGAGAACAACGCTATCCTGCATCGCGAGCTCGGGCCCATCTCGCGGGATGTCCTGCTCGCCAACGAGGCTATTTACCGTCAGCTGCACATGGAGGAGGGCGCGCGCGGCATCCCCGCGACGTTCCGGCTGATCTACATGATCGGCTGGAAGGAGGGCGAGGGTCAGGCGCAGCCGTTGCAGCGCGGAAGCGGCGAGATGAATCTGAAGGATCTCCTGGGTGGGGGAGACTTTTCCAACCAGTAGCTGCATTTCGTTCTAGTGTTCGTTTAATGCAACGATCGTTGCGCATGTATAATACTACAGATGGACGGTTAGATAGGATATCATCCATGGACAAGACGAAGTAAATCGAGTATCAACAGAATAAAACACGCCAAACGAATCTACCCCAGCCAGGTTCTCTATTCTCCTCGCCCTACCCGATTAGACCGTTCTCCGATCCGTCATGACCCGCACAATCGATCCAGTCCCCGTCAGCTCGACCAGCTTCTCATGCCAGCTCAGCAACACACTCATCTGCTGGCTGCTGCCGCCCTCGCCGAGATTGCGGGCCTGGATCTGCGAGAAGCCGGTACTCTGCGGCGAGACCGACTTGCGGGGCGACTGCGCGCCGCCGCCGGCCGCCGGCGAGGCCATCCCCTTGTACCTAGCGGACGTCAGCACTTATTCAACTCCAACTTGAGTATACTCCATTCCGCGCCACAGATCACACCAGGACAACGTACAGATACTTCATCAGACAGTCCGCCCGCTCGGAGCCGCCCTCCCCGCTACACACGCCCTCCAGGACGCGGGTCATCTCGCCCTGCCGGATGCCCTGCAGCACCTCGGTGACGGTGGCCATGTGCACCTCCTTTGCGCGGTCGTCGCCGCCCAGCGGCGCGGTGTCCAGCACGTGGCGCATGGCGCCCTCCGAGTCGCCGCTGCGGAGGAGCTGGCGCACCTGGCTGGCGACGGTGGCGGCGTCGCTGGAGGTTTCGGGGGGTGGGAGCGTGGCCGGGAGGAGCGTCTCCATGGGGAAGTTCACCGAGGACTCCGGGTCGTAGGCGTCGATGTTGATTGTGCGGTAGTTGATTTGAGACATGGTTGCGGTGGGGTCAGGAGGTGCTGTTGTAAGTGTGGTTGTAGGTGTACGGAGTAGGTGGGTTCGGTTGGTTGTCGGCCTTGGAGGATAATGCTGGACAATCAATGTCTGCATCGGAGGATCTGTTAGCTAGGTAGCTATATAGGTTGGGTCGTGGTGTCAGGCGGCGACGTTACCAGTTCGATGTCAAGCGGGGAAGTGTGATGGTAGGACGATGCGAATGTGGTGGAGCGTATAGATTGGCGGAAGCACGAATGCCGTGTATAGCGGAGTGTTGCTTGTGGAAGAAGAGGGAATTGGAGAGGAGTGTTGTATGGGGAAAGGAGAAGAAGCTGGTGGTGGTGGAGGAGACGACGATGATGTGGGCGGTGCGGAGATTGGGCCTGAGGCAGCAACGGAGCCTATCAACACGCGCACTAAAGGTATACAACAGCACAACATGCTTACTGGCAGTCATCTCTATACCAGAACCTCATATTGAAATCTAATAAGTCGCTCAAGTACAAGTACAATTCCAATTGCCAAAGCCAAACGCTCCACTCAAAAATGCAAAACAGTATCCACCCACCTCCCAATGCAAACACCGTAGACCAATACAATACATGTCGCGATGACCTTCGTATCATATGATAGCTTCATTAAGAGGTCGTTATAGTAATTGGGGGAACAACCACCGGTGCCGTGGGCGCTGCCGCGGGCTTCGACGGTGTCCCAGGAGATTGTTGCGGTTTGAGATCAATCATGCCAGCCTCTTCTTCATCGGCGTGAGACTCAGCTTTCGGGGTCCGTTTGCCAAAGACACGCTTGGCGGCCCGCTTAACAGGTCGTGTAGCCATAGCCACCTTGTCCGTCAGGAATCTGAGACCCTTGATAATAGGGCTGGTGACAAATGTGATACCCCGGACAGCATAGTCGAGGACAATCTCGACGGGTCTGTCGGGAATGGTGCGCAATAGGACCGCCCAAGGGACGCACCCAATAGCACAGATGATACAGATGCCCCATTGGAGCCCGTTCAGCTCTGTGACGTTAAAAGCCTTGCCGCCGACGTAAATGATCATAACCTGGCCGCCAACCATGATGCAGTTGATTCCCATAAACCAGTAGTTCTTGAACATCCCCTCGAAGATGTTGTAATTGTTGTCGAGGCGTCGGTTGTTGAACTCGTTGAAGATCTGCATCCACACGAACGTGTTGAAAACAATCGTGTCAAGAACCAACTGCGGGTTTTTATCGCCCAGCTGGCGTCCGATGATGCTAAAGCCGCCAAAGTACAGCATGAAGGTCACCCCCAGCTGGTACATGGCCTGTCCGAGAATCATCTTCCACATGGTCACCGTGAAGAGCGAAGCGCTCTTAGGCACAGGCTTGCGGTGGAGGATCTTCTCGGTAGGGGCATCGGTTGCGAGCGCCAGAGCGGCAAAGGTGTCCATGATCAGGTTCACCCAAAGCAGCTGCACGGCGCTCAGAACGCTCTGGTTTTCATCGCTGTAGAGCGATGACACGAACGTCAGGATAACAGCGGTGATGTTAACGGTGATCTGGAATTGGAGGAACTTGGCCACGGCGTCGTTGACAGCGCGGCCCCAGGAAATGGCAGTCACGATAGACTTGAAGTTATCATCGAGAAGGATGATTGAGCTGGCCTCTTTGGCGACCTCGGTGCCCGCGATTCCCATGGAGAAGCCAACGTCTGCCGTCCTCAGGGCCGGGCCGTCGTTGGTACCATCACCGGTGACAGCCACTGTTTCACCCAAGTGCTTCAGACGCGCCACCAAGATTTGTTTGTCCTCTGGAGACGAACGAGCTAGGACTTGGAGACGGGGAATAATCCGGTCCATCTCATCGTCAGGAAGCTGGCGGAATTTAGGACCCTCCATAACCAGGCCATCCTCGGTCTTGATACCGCAAGACGACGCAATCGCAGTGGCTGTCGCTATGTTGTCACCAGTGACCATCTTCACCTGCACTCCGGCCATGTTGCACTTCTTGATAGCAGCGGGCACCTCGGGCCGGAGAGGGTCTTGGATTCCCACGACCCCGACCCATGTCATGTCACGGAAGAGATCTTCAAACAGAGCGGAATCTGGATCGTCTTCCGCACGTTGGATGCCTGCGGGAGGCCAGTTGGTGACACCGGGGAAGTCTCGGTAGATCAAGCCGATCGTACGCAAAGACTGGCCTGCGTAAGATTCGATCGTGTCCAGCACAACACCTTTATCCTTAGCTGTGAACGTATCGGTGACGATGTCATTCGGACCATCGACCTCAGCTACCTTGGCGGAACAAGCGCCAGCCATGATCTCGGCAGCTCCCTTGATAAGCAGGCGATAGCCGACAGTAGGCTCTCGATATACGACGCCCATGCATTTGCGAGCAGAGTCAAACGGAATCAACTGGACGACTTCGGCAGAAGCTCGCTCTGCCGTGACGTCCATACCGAGACAGTCTTTGGCCAGTTGCAGGAGAGCCACCTCGGTCTTGCTTCCAATGAACTCCTTCAGCCCATCCCGTTCTTCCTCAAAAGCAGTTGAGTTGATGGCAATGCTCTTGAGAACGAGATCACGGACCTTCGGCGAGCACTGCTTGAAGACCTCAGCCGCAGTCGCCATATCGTCAGAACGATGCTCTGGTAGGCTCTGGCTGAAACTCTTCCCTCCCAGCGTGCCTGCCACGACCGTCATTTTGTTTTGGGTCAATGTGCCTGTTTTATCGGAGCAGATGACAGTCGCGTTGCCCATGGTCTCACAGGCGCGCAGAACGCGGACGAGATTGTTCTCCTTCACCATGCGTGTCGTGGCGAAGGCGAGGGCGAGGGTCACGGCCAGCGGGAGGCCCTCTAAATTGCGTTAGCATAGGACGTTACGAAGCAAACAAGTCGTGACGAACCTGGAATAGCAACGACAATCACGGTGACCGCCACAATAAGAATGTCCACGAATTCCTTTCCCTTGGCAGCAGAGTTGCCGGGGTTATCCGGCAGGTCGGCGACAAACTTGAACAGCAGGATGAAGAATAGAATGATGGCGGCGCTAGACATATTATGAGTGTCTTCTCTGGCAACAGGAACAATGCCACTTACCTAGAACCAAGCCAGCCAATCCAATTTGCAAGTCTCCCGAGCTTGACCTGCAGAGGCGTCGGGTCGTTCGACTCTTGCAGCGACATCAAGATGCGGCCGTAAGTGGAATAGGGACCAACACTGGTGACCAGGTAGGTGCCCACGCCCTCGAGGACCTTGCTGCCAGAGATCAAGAACGGGTCGAGCTTCTTCGAAGGATTGCCTCCGGAGACCTGTTTCCAAACTTCATGCCCATCGGTCTTCTTCATCTGGTCCGATTCTCCGGTAGCAGAGGATTCATCGCATTTAATTCCGTGGCCCGAGATCAGAACCCCATCGGCAGGGATCGAATCACCGGGTTCAACATGAAGCACATCACCGACAGTGATATCGAAGATGGAGATCATCGCCACCTTGCCCGAGCGTACCGCTTTGACTTCGCGGTCGTTATTCTGCAACGGTTAGATCGTAATTCGGCGGCTAGATATTTGAAGGACTTACCCGCTTGTTCAGTTTGGCAAACTGCCTCTCCTTCTGCCAGTCGTTGAGAGCGGTCACGAGCGTAACGATGGCGATCGCCACACAGATGGCAACGCCTTCGATCCAGTCGACACCATGGCCCGCATCCACGGTCTCATAGACGCCGAGGGAAAGGGAGACCACAGCAGCTATGGTTAGTAGAATGATGATCTTATCATTGTAAGCCATCCAGAGCAATTTCAAAAAGCCCGTAGACTTGCGTGCGGGTAGCCGGTTCTGGCTGAAGACACGGATGCGGTCCTGGAACTGCTCTTCGGGCCCTGCTGGCGAGATTTCGACGGACGGTGACGTGTCTTTCTTTGTATGCTTCTCGCGGGCGGTCGCCTCCTCGAAGCTAATCTCTCCCTCCAGTCGAGTCTCATCGATCGACAAGCCCGACGTCAGGTCCGTCCGCAGACCTCGCTCCAACCCGGGTAAGCCTCCTAGGGCCTGGAAAGCGGCCAAAGACTTTGGATTCTGCATTTTGTTGAGTTGGCCGGGTGAGAAGGCAAACTTGTTGTCTTCCACCTGGAAATCTTGCAGGTTGCGAGGATCGGGTCTTAGAGCCTCGGCTATCGACATTTCGTCGTATGTTATCTGTGGTGATACTTGGGTCGATACTTGGGAAATCTCCGAGTTCGCTCGCGACCTGATGGCGGTATTTGCGCTGGAAACATTGGAATCGGCGCGCGGACGGAGCGTCTCCCCGTCCAGAGAGTGCGATGTTCGCGGGGGATCCGAATGCACGGTGAGTCTGGCTGTATCAGGTATGGAAGCCATATTGGGTGATAGAGACGATGATGGGGCGGGTGAAATGCCCAGGTGTTGCCCCGGTCGGGGGGAGAGTTGCTGTGGCTCATTATATCAGTCTGGATGCATAGAGTCGAGGCGTTTGCCGCCGACGCAGGGTATCACATACCTCGCCCCCGTCCGGTCCAAAAGGATCCCTGAAGCCTCCCTGAGGAGTCTCGTGCGTCGGCATGATGGGACCGACACTCGTTCTGATTTGACGAGAATGATGATAGAAACAAGAGCGTTGACTAGGTACAGCAGCCCAGTGAGCAGGTCGAGGGGTCGCAGCAGTTTTATGATCTCAACACAGCCTCCCTTTGTCACTTGGCGTGTGCAGTACAAGAACCAATAAAGTTAATAGTAAAGTCTGCGAAATGAAGTGCAGGCGCCAATCACATCATCGTTAGCTGTTCATCTGGCAGTAGAGGAAATATGCTCCGATGTGTACACAGCTAGGTAGACGTTGAGGTAGACCGATAGGCAGACAGGCGCAAGAGTCATCGGGCGAAGTAGCGCTCCAGCCCACGCAATAGAGGCTCCAGCCTACATGAACCCATACGAATACGGGTTGACGTGAGAAGAGAGGGCGAAGGTGGTCGGTAGCATTACCTGGGTGACCCGGTTACCCCCTCTTGCACAGCCTCATTCGACCCAGTTAGGGGGGGCAAACATATCAGATTCACCCAGGCGGGAAGGAATTTTGCCCAGAAATCGAGCGGAAATTGATGCTCCGGCCAGAACACTGTTCATTTGAGCGAGAGAATTGGCCAGTCTAGGCGCTGAATGAGGCCCCATGGGTCTCGTGTTGTCGGGTCTTTCCCCCGTCACAGTGTCAGAAGCTGGAAGAGTCATGCAGTCGGCGCGTAGAGTGTTGTCCACTTCACCGCCGATCACGGCGGCAAGCACCAGTCCACAGGAGCATTATGATTTCTGCAGAATGCAAAACATCCCCAGTATCAATCCAAAGCCCGAAGGAGGTGTAATGTGAGGGAGACGGAGTGAGTATAGTACGGAATAGTTAGTAGTAGCCAGGATAGTCGACCACCCGCAGTGCTCCCATTCGTCTGACCTCCACACGCTAGAGATGATGACGTTGCGGCTTGCTTTAGATTTGTCCTTGCAAGAGAAGAAGAATAATAATTAGAATGAAAAAAATAAATAAAATCAAATAATAAGATCAAGGATTGATGCGCCACTGTGGCTGACCGATCTGTGGCGGTTCACATGCCTGCCGACCACGCGAGATCATCTAGTAATGTACATAGTTAGGCAGATTCAACTGTGGCGCAACTGTGGCGGGTGTGGCGGTGCTCTGCATCGACCGGCCACGGGACACCACAAACCCTAATAGAGTAGATGTGGGTGTCTTTCTCTCTGGAGAAGATCCATGGTCTCAGCTGATTCTCTTTCAATTCCCACATGGTTCGCCATGGTGCGAGGCAAGACTTTCATGAAGGGGCTGAGGTCGACTGAGATGGGATGACGAATTTGCCGCGCGCAAGGTGGACATTGAATCCGACCGACTTCCGCATTGAGTCTGGATTGAGGCTTAGAATGCCATTCCGTCGGCTGCGTTGACATGTTGGGATCCATCAAAGGAGCTGGAGTTGGGAGGAAGAGAGTGAGAAGAGGCTGTAAGTCGTCGTGGATGATGGGTCTTGGTCTCTAACGGTTAGGCAGCATCGTTTAGTCTACCATTAAGGTAGTAGTAGTAGTAGTCTTGGTTGGGCTCTTGGGTTTCGTTTGGCAAGGCGGAAGCATGTATAGAGCCCGGCTGTGCTAACAAGATTATCTTTCTGTACGATACACAAAGATGACTTTTCTCCGTTATACGCTAGGACCTTTATCATTGAGGCTATGCTATCAACCTTCATAAGCTCAAAGTATGTCAACACGCATTAACTATCCAATTAAGCATAAGCTCCATCATTGTATACGACGGATACGTATGTCGTCCAAAGCTATCCCATCATACTACTACGCCAAAGTTACAAATCCACGTCAGCCAACTCCCCATATCGATTCCCCAAGCCACAGAAGCACTTCTTCGACCGTCTCACATCACTCTCATCCGTCTCCTTGCGCCCAAGCACCTCTTCCATGCCCCACGCGACCCTCTCCGCCCCCAACCTGGCTCCTTCGAGATTGGGAGCCCCCGGGCCCAGACGCAGAGCCGCGAGGCGCCCCGTCAGAAACAACGGCACGTCCGCCCGCCACATGAGATCATCCGAGATGCACGGGAGGCCCTGCTTCGTCTCGACGGGGTAGTCGCGCTGCATGCGCTGCAGCAGCGGCATCGTGTTGACGTCCGCCGCCATCCCCGTGGCGAAGTAGATGTAGTCGACCGCGGGCAGGTCCGCGATGGGCGGGTCCGTGGTAAGATGCCAGGTCTGCGTGGCTGCGCAGAAGGTCCGCTCGCGGATGACGGTGCGTGTGTGAACCGACACCCGCTGGTGGGCGACGTGCTGCTTCAGGATCTTCTGGTACCGCGGCGTGATGCTGCCGCCGTTGCGGGCCACCTGAATCATCGCCAGGCGTTCCTCGTCTGTGTCGGCCGACCAGAAGGCGGCTTTCTCGTAGTTCTTGAACTTGCCCATCCAGTTTAACCCGATGTCGAAGTGTTTGACTGTTTAGTCGTCAGAGCCTATGCCCGTAGGTAAAGACGGGGTATACGCACCCTTGAAATCCGACCTCATCAGCAGCCACACCTTGCTCACTCCCTTCCGAACCGCCATATCCGCAATCTGCGCTGAGGTCAGTCCGCCCCCAACAATCACCAGGTTCGTCGGCCGACGCTGCTGGATCTTGTTCCGCACGTTGGGGCTGGGGAAACTCCGGATCTCCGTGCTGTGGCATGCCCCCTGCTGCTCGTCCGCGCTCAGCGGGAATGGAAACACCTTGGTCATGCCGGGCCCGATGGCCAGCACCACCGCGCGGCTGTAGAACCGCGCGCCATCCGCGGCCGTCACCGTGAAGATCTTGTCCGCGGGCGACATCTCCGCGTGGAAGTCGTACTGGATGTCTACGACCTCGCGCTGCTGGATCAGGCCCGGCGCGTCCAGGCCGTACCGGCGCACAATGCTCTCGCAGTAGTCGGTGAAGAGCTCCGTCGACGGCGAGAAGTAGTCTTTGCGGTCTCGCTCGTCGATCTCGTTGTCGCCGATAGCGCTGTCATGCAACATCAGTATACACTTATACACCCATGGGGGTCTAAAACATGAAGGGAATGCTCACACAGGCCGCCGCTGCTGTTTCTTCTTCTTCTTGTGCTTGCTCAACTCCTTGCCCACACACCCGGAGATCTCCCAGAGATCCCTCTCGCGCCCCATCTCCTGCGTGTACGCCAGCATGCCGTCCCGGTCCCCCGGATCGACGTGGAAGAACATCGGACTCCGCAGCTGCTTGATCTCCAGCGTGCGGAACGCCCGGTTCCACCGCTCCATCCACCGGTCCCCGGTGCCGTCCAGCACGAGCGTCGAGAGATGGTCGTCGTCATCACCGTCTTTGTCTCTTCCGCGCTCCGACCCCTCCACGTCCGGGGCTGATGATACCGACGAGGCCAGCGACGGTGCCGACGAGGTCGACGAGCGGCGGCCGCCGCCGTCGCCGCTGCTACTGCTGCTGGCGGACGACCGCCGGCGCGCGTCGTAGCTCTGCCATCGCTCCGCCTTGACACCCTTGATCTTGCCGCGGTGCGCTTGCACCAGCGCCATGCGGCCGCTGTGCTTGTTGATCCAGTGGTAGCGCTGGTGTTCGTCGTCGGTGAAGATGGCCGACGGCGTTTCTTCGCGGAGTCGAGCTGCCACCGCGAGACCGCAGGGACCAGCTCCGACAATGATGACGTCTAGGAGGTCAGGGAAGGAGGGTGAAGGTTTCTCGGTCATGTTGGTGTTGTATTATGTCTGGATCTATATGCGATGGTCTCCGGAAGGAGACGGGCGAGTGGCCCTGCGGCATGTTTATATAGACTTCCAACGTGACATGATCCTCCGCAGGGTACTCGAAGCCGCAAGGTCCTTCTTGGCTGGTGATGGAATGGATGGAAGATGGAGGTGGATGGATGGATGATCTACAGCGTGCAGATGAGGACCTTGAGAGCAGTTTATCTTATCGAACGACTGTGCACGAAATAGTATAGATTACTACATTATCGTCAATTCCCAACGCCAAAAGCAAGCAGAAAATCCCCCAAACCCCCCTAAGTCCCCTATTTATGCCATTTCTTCATCCGACCCTCCACCGCGCCACGCCCACGAGATGCTCCGCCGCCCTCCCGTCGATGCCATGCATCCTGCGGCCATACCCACCCACGCACCCGTTTCGCATCGCGCCGCTCCCCAATCTGCGGCTCCGGGATCCATTTGTCCTTCCCCTCGGGCAGGACACGCTGCCGGGTCAGCGCACCCGGCCCGCCGACGTTCAGATGCGACGACGGCTGCGACGGCAGTGGGACCGCCTTCGAGAGCATCAGCAGGAAATACAGCCCTAGGCTGGCCGTCATAGGTACGTTCAGCGAATCTGCGCTCGCAACAGGGTACGCGTCCGACACGGAGGACGGACTAGCCAGCGAGCCGTCCGGGGATGCGGGCGACTGGAGGGGATTGTGGCTTTGGGGCAGATGGGTGTTGTTTTCAAACGGACGGGCGGAGACGTTGGTGGGAATCGGCGCAGATACCTCCAGGAAACCAAAATAGGGCACATCATCACCCTCGTCGCACCCGGCTCGCACGCAGACCAGCTCGATTTCCGTGATGATGAACCCGTACCGGCAGGAGTGTTCGCGCATGCATCGTTGCAGATGCGCCAGGCCCTTGAGATATTCCACGCGTCGGTGAGGTGCTTCATTGCGCATCCCCGTGTTCCAGCGATCGAAGCTCTTGACGATGCCGACGAGTCGGCCGCGTGGGAGCCCCGTGCTGGTGCGCTCGGTGTCGGACGAGTAGTTTGCCAGGAAGTGCGCTCCGCCGTGGTTCTTGTTCGCGGACAGCCGCGGGGCCGGCGCCGCATACAGGGTCAAGTGCTTCTCGCCCTGGGACACGGCGATGGCGGCGTTCACGCGCGGTGCGTAGATGTCTGAGATGAGGTTGATCAGGGCGGCCTCCGACTCGGGAGCCAGGCGCGAAGGTGGCACCATGGCGGTAGGGGTCAGGTGGGATGAGATGGCGGTCTTCAGGAGCTTGGTGAGACCGTTGATGGAGTTGAAAGTGGCGGTCGAAAACGAGGTCCAGCTGCGTAGGTTGCGGATGTCCCACCAGAAGTAGTCGTGCAACCCCCGGTTGGGGACCACGCTTACATTACGGACTAAATTGATCGCCTGCGTGGGCGCTGTCAAGTACGAGAGCAGTGTGGTGGATTGAGGGCTCATGCTTTCAACGTGGGGGCCCAGCGTGACGGGGGAGCATTGAGCACTCGGAACATGCGTAGCACTGTGAGGGGACCCAGGCAGCACAAGTGGCAATTGCACTCCCGGTTGAGCCCTTGGACCCCCAGGAGACTGCACATGGGGTGGGTATACGATGATGTTTGGTGTGACGGGAGTGACAGGTGCGGTAGGTGAGCCCTGTGGCTGAGAAGAGTATTTCGACAGCGGGCGGTACGGAGAACAGCCGTATCGACCCAAGGCAGCCTCGTCGATGTTGGAGCAAGAACCAGACCGGGCATGTCCTCCCGAGGTCTTGCGCTTGTGCGTTAGGTCCACCGGGGACGACAGCGTTGATCTGTTGTCCGCACGGTACATAGGCGAGATTGGAGATGCCAGCGCAAATCTCTCTGTAGTCTCTGCGACTGTGCGCTGCATGGAGGGCCGACTGGGAGGGTAAGGTAGAAACCCAGGAGGATTGCGGGTGTTTGACAGGACGCGCCGATGACGCTGTGGGCCACCCACCGGCGGCGGCTCAATGACCACGTCCTGCGACCTGATCTTGGGAAGAAGTGCCTGGCCATGATGATGGCAGGGAGGCGACTCCACTACAGGGCTTGTCACTGAGGTCGCCGCAGACCAGGGTGATGAGTCGTTCGAATAAATCGAAGACTCGGAAGTATTGCGGGCATGGGCCGTCCGGACAAGCTCGTCCCATTGCGTCCGCGGGGGCGTTCTTGGCCGGTAGGAAGCATATTCCTGAGACATCTTGTGACGATTAAAAGAGAGCAGACAGGTAGGAGATGAGGGAGGTAGTCGAGCACGAATTGGAAGAACCAGCTTCCTGTTAAGACGTAACGAAGGATATCCGCCAATGGGTGAATTGAAACACAAATAGATGAAGAAGTCGAAACAGGCACGCACGCTCACTGATGAGCAGGGTATAGCAGGCGAGTCATAGTGTGTAAGGTCGAGTTCTGCGAGGGAACCGGAAATCGTTTGGATATTAAATGCTCGTCGGACAAGCACCCACACGATTTTGGAGGACCCAGGGGCACCGAAGCATCCGATCGAAAGAATAATAATAGGACAACATGAAACATGGAGGAAGCTCCATCTCGACGCCAGATCACTAGCCATTCTTGGTGCTTCGATGGACAGGACAGGCGATCAATGCATGAGGTGCCGATGTGCTGCTGAATGATACGCGAAACAGGCGAACCTGGACCCGTCCAAGTAGATAGGGCTGTTTCATCTTGCAGTCGCGCGTCAAAATGTTGCTAAATATTGCATCTTGCTTGAGCTCTGCACGCCTGGTGAAGATCTCCGACTGCCTTGAATCGGGAAAGGGTTCGTGCTGGCCTGGGGATGGATCTATAATCGGCAACGCTTGTGTTTCGAGCTATTCTGAGCACGCTTGAAGCTAAATTAAGAACTGCTCCCACTAGAAGCGAGACGCCTGGAAATTCCATCAGTCGGCGGCAAGCAACAGAAGCTCCACAGACCCTGAGAAGGGCACCGGATGTGTTCGCAGCTCGAAGCGCCGGGCAGAGTACGGAGCACGAAAAAGGACTGAAAATGCACCACCCCGGCCCAATCAGAGAGACTGGAAAATCCATAAATCCTACAAATCATGCATGTTAGTCTCAGGACGCGAGATGTTCTAAGAATACATACATTCCCAGGGGAGGGAGCTTGTTGCAGTACGCGCCGGTGACGGCCCAGGTAGGCGCCCAGGTTGATGAGGGGCTCCTGGTTTCCAATAGCTTGCAGCAAACTCGGCTTGATTGAAGCAGACAAAGCATCGGGAGTGGGAAGACGAGAATCTCATCCTGAGGAAGGTTTGAATCAAAGTCGGTGCTTTCTAGCGACATGATGGAGTCACCGTTGGTCAGGATAGCCACTGGTGGGAGTGGCGCACACCGAGAAGCAAAGATCCGGTTGCGGATGATTTGGGTAGACAAGCATGGTAAGTGAGGGCATCAAAGGTTAGATGCAGCTGAAGCACTGATTGTTCTGTGGTTGTGACTTCGAGGAAATTTGAAATGTCCAGTCCGTAGTGTAGGTAGTAGGTAGACTTCGTTTTGTGAATGTTGATGAGCCTCGGCTCAGTCAGCACGTCCCAGTCAGGTAACTAAGCAACCGTGGAATATTATTGAAGAATACGACTGGGAACGGCTCGAATACAGCAGATAGCAACGTATGGCATATTTGAACATATTCCATTAAATAAATTAATACTAGATGGGCAAGAGAATCCCTCGAGAATAGAAGCATTCCAGTGCCCCTATATCGACCAAAGAGCATTCGTATTTGTCCATCATCTATCATCCCAGCGCCTGACCAGGAGATGACCATTTCCCTCCCGCCATTTCAGAAGACTGAACACACTAAATATTGCGGGGATGGAGAAAAGGAAAAGAAGGGTGCAGCAAAGAATTCCCCGGAGCCATGCCATACTCGGATCTATGAACGCACACAACATCACGACACTGGAGGGAATCTAGGAACCGTCTAAACATGGATCATGTCAAGGAAACAGGCTTCGTCAAACGTGAGTCATTATTTAGGCCTTGACCTCGTACTTGCGACGGAACATGTCGTCGACCTCAGTAAGGTAGTAGGTGTGGGGCTGAAGAGTCTCGGTCTTGCCCGCGGGCTTGAAGTTCTTCTTCAGGTGGGCGTGCTCACGGAGGAGGCACATCTAACACATTTCCAGTCAGCTGAGCCCAGTATGATGTCTGTCAAAAGGGGGAGGATGGAATCTTACATCATCGTACGCCTGAGGGTGCAGAACGGTGCGGGCGTTGAGACGGTTGTGGAGGTCCAGCTTCTCAACCATGTAGGAGACATCGCCCACGATCTTCGCACTGAACATAGAGGCAGCGAGACCACTGCCGTAAGAGAAGAGGCCAATACGCTTAGGCTGGCTAGGGTCGAAGGTAACGTTGCTGAGCAAGCTGGCCAGACCGGCGTAGACCGTAGCCGTGTACATGTTACCGCAAAGGGTAGCCACATCCAGACCCGGGCGCACACGCTCGCCGAAACGCTTCTTGGTCAGACCCCATGAAGGTCTTTTCGACAGTCTTGTCGGTGAGGGAGGCTTCGTACTCCATCTCCCGGAGCTCAGGGGCCACTTCGCCGAAGGCGGGGTGGTTGGGCTCAGCGAGATAGTCGTTGTACAGCATACGGCCATAGGACTTCTGCACCAGCTTGCAGGTAGGAGCATGGAACAAGATGTAGTCGAAGCGGTCCAGGGGAGTCTTGGTCTCATCGTGGGTGGCACCGTTGGTGCCGTTGGTGGCCTTCAGGGTCTTCTCACGAGCGGCGTAGGCCTTGTAGCAGGCATCCACGGCCTCGGTGTAGCACTTGAGAGAGAAATGACCGTCCACCACGGGGTACTCGCTGGTGAGGTCCGGCTTGAAGAAATCATAGGCGTGGGTCATGTAAGAACCACGGAGACCGGGCTCGAAGACAATGGGGGCATCGGGACCAATGAGCATGGCAACACAGCCAGCGCCGCCGGTAGGGCGAGCATTACCCTTGGCATACAGAGCAATGTCACCACAGACCACGACGGCATCACGTCCATCCCAAGCGGAGGACTCGAGCCAGCTGATGCTGTTGAAGACGGCATTGGTGCCTCCGTAGCAAGCGTTGACGGTATCCACGCCCTCGACGTTGGTGTTTCCGGAGTCTTTAAAGAGCTGCATGAGAACGGACTTGACCGACTTGGACTTGTCCAAGAGGGTTTCAGTGCCAACCTCGAGGCGACCCACGGAGTTGGGGTCGATGTTGTACTTGCGCATCATGGAGGAGAGGGTGGTCAGGGCCATGGAGTAGATGTCTAAATGGAGCATAGGGGTTAGCGGTGAGTTCAGGGACAGCATGGGCTAAGAGGAAGAGGACAATAACCACGCACCTTCACGGTCATCACAGAAGCTCATCTTTGTCTGGCCCAGACCAATGGTGTACTTTCCCTCACTCACGCCATCGAACTTCTCCAGCTCAGCCTGGTCGACACACTAGAAGGGGTCAGTAGGAGGTTCTTCTAGACAGAAACAAAAATACACTGGAGAGCGAGAGAGAGAGAGACATACCTGGCTGGGGAAGTAGACCTCAATGGCCTTGATACCAATGTTCTGGGGACGAGCAGCCATGGTGGTGGTGGAAAGGAGTAGAGGGGTAGATTATCGATAATGATAGGGGAAAAAAAAGTTGAAGTGGAATGCAGGAGAGCTAAGGTCAAGCACCAGGAGCACAATGGAGGAGAATCAGGAGGATGTAAGAAGACAGCGAGGAAGGGAGCAGAAGCAGGAGATCGAGAGAGTTAGAGAGCAAAGAAAGAAGTCGAGGGAGAGAGGAGATGGTATGAGAACAGGAGTTGGTATATGTAGGAGCCAGACCACCACTGATCAACCTCTTGCCCTGGCGGTACGGCGATTACCGCGTAAGTTACCCGACCTATCCTGACATAGTGCGCCTGTGGTGGAGCAACTAGCACGAGGGTTTAAGTAGCTTTTATTGGTGGTTTGAGACCCTCTGTTCCTAAACCAGGTTAAAGCGTCGATTAGATCAGCATTGGCGGCGATGCGGCGAGGGTTATGGTACGGTAACGCTCCCCACTGCGGTGCAACTCCATCCATCTGTCTCCAGGATATAATGTACACCGTACGATCCATACTAGAATCTCCTTTCCACCAGACAAATTCTTCAACAGAATTTGCAGCCTGCAGGGCACACGCAGCCTCTCCTTTTCGATGAGCTCTTTTTGCCCCTTTCCCTTTCCCCGTATTTTGGTTTCTGTACTTGCTCTCTCCAGCGCAATGCATGATGTACCTACAGAGATCAGTAGTAGTAGGAGTTTGTATGGAAATTCCCTAAAGCAGGTTGGCATCAACTTTAAGCTTAAGTCGTTCTCCTTTTACCAAGGCAACCACCGCCGCCCTCCTAATCTACTAGTATGTATCTAGTTTCACCTTCATGTAACACCAGCATCCGTCCACCCGAATCCCTCATTCCACCAAGCCACCGCATCGTCACCCAGACCGGTTCCTCCGAGGCCTGACCGACACTTCTGTAGTGGTAGTGTGATGTTTGCTGTGCTGCGCCTCTATCTTATCTACTATAGGCCTTGTCTTTGGTCTTCCTCCGCCGCAATTGCATCTCTATTGGTCTCTTTCGGCTTAGGCCGGACCGCCTAATCTCTGGCCCCAGTGTAATACTATCACTTCGACGATGGGACCACTGCGACATCGGCTTAATTTTGTTTATTTCTTTTTGTCTTCTCCCACTCTCCCGTCAGTGTTCGTAGAAAATCCCTCTGCTAATCAATCTTATCATGTGGATCGATCCAGGCAAAAGCGGAAGAAATCCCCTGGACCAGCTGAAACTAGAATCCCGGTGGATGCTGTTCCACCTGGATGATGAAGATGCCTCGAGTACGCAATAATGTTCCATCATGGCTCGCTTAGGTGGTTGAGGTAATTCGCTCCTGGCTGTAGGTTCTCCTAGTGTCAGTTGACATGAGTACTAGGCACCTACCTGGTCTTTGGTTTGTAGGCATCTGCATGCTGTAACACAGAGTAGGATTATGCAACTCAGTTGGTCTATCCTGATGGCTAGGAGAACAGATATAGGGAATGCGTCTGTCACTCATTCACTCACTCACACTCTTTCTCCATATATGTACATGTATTTCTCTCTCATGTGTATGTGCGGAATCAACGGCTTTCTTGTTTGTCAACCTGCAGTGGTCGAAGGTTCAGAGTAAGAAGATATATATATATATATATATATACCCCGTAAGTGATCGTCGTAGGTGAAGTCGGACGCCTTAGGTAATGCCCAACCCGATCAACCAGGACTATTCTAAGGAACCATCGTCCTTCTTTTCGATCCTTCTACATTTCTCGTCTCGATCACCATGATTCTCGAACGGAAATTCCTCTTCACGACAAAACCCTTCTGCCTTGTCTTGCCGAGCGTGGGTCACGGCGCCACGCCATGACTTATCTGGGGGGAATTAGTAAGACCGTGCTTCCTCAGGAACCAACTTCCTACTCCGTACTACTGACTACTCCTACTACTACAGACCAACTAACTACGACGAACTCCATCATCCGCCACACTCCCCCTTGACCTCCGTTCGGGATTAGGTATCGTTCCCTCTCGTTGGCGTGCCTGTCTTTCCCTCACTCTTGCCTCGTCCAGACGCCAGTCTCCCACGTCCTCCCTGATCCCCAGGTCTCTCCACATCAGGGAGCATGTCTGCCACAGCCACTCCTTTCCCTTCCAGATCATGATCCAGCGGACTCCGCCATCTGTGACCCTCTTCAACGCTCACGGCTCCCCGGAGCCCCATCTCGTCCACCATGGGCAACGATAATAAATTCGAATATGAATCCCTTCCAATCCCTACCTACGAAGAAGCTGTCGCCGCTCGTCCAGGGTCATCCCGCTCGCGCCTCGGTTCCGAAGAAGTCAGCGACGATGCCGAACGACAAGGTCTCCTTCACGACGCCAGCGCGACCACTGCTTCCCGCCCGGATCGCCGAGGATATCAACCCCCCACCGTCGAGTCCGCTCGAAACAGCCTCGATGACCTCGACTCCTCCGCCCCTGGCTCCGAACGGGGTTCGCTCGAGGAGTTGCAGCGGGAACTCGCGCAGATGGACGTGGAGGATGCGGCCGGACAACAACCATCCCAACGCTCCCGCCTACGTTCCCGTTTCTCCAAGCCCTTCAATAACCTCACCCGAACGCTCTCGTCCCTCGGTTCGCCCTTTCGTCGCCTGATACCCAATTTCCGTTTTACAATCAACCTGGGCGCCGCCCGATCCGATATGCAGCACCGCGGCTGCATCATCATGTTGCGTCTGTTCGGTCTCTTATTAGTCGTCGCCATTGTATATGTATTTTTCATCTCCGATATCTTCAGCATGAATAGCCGATTTATCATGGGCCAGTCCTACAGTGCCGCCTCCGTCGAGAACTTCATCCAGGGCCACATCAACGAAACGAACATTGCTGAGAATCTCCGCATGGCCACCAAGTTCCCGCACATGGCAGGCACGGAAGGAAGCTACGCACTGGCAGAATGGGTGGAACAAGAATTCCGGAACGCTGCTTTCGACCAGATCGAAATGGAAGAGTTCCAAGTATACTTGAATTACCCCACGCCCGGCGGCAGGAGGGTCGCGATCGTCGACCCACCCGATTTGGCCTGGGAGGCCGCCCTGGAGGAAAAGGACGAGCAGACCCCCGTGTTCCACGGCCATTCGAAATCCGGAAATGTGACGGGCCACCTCGTCTACGCAAACTACGGTTCTCGCGAAGATTTCCAGCATCTTGCTGACAAAGGCGTCTCCCTCAATGGATCCATCGCACTGGTGCGCTATTACGGAACCGAATCCGATCGGGCGCTGAAGGTCAAAGCTGCGGAACTTGCTGGTGCTGTCGGTTGTATCATCTACTCCGACCCTTCCGAGGATGGATTCGTTCGCGGCCCTGCCTATCCGGAGGGACGTTTTCATGCCCGCAGATGGTGTTCAGCGCGGTGCTGTGAGCCTCATGTCCTGGGTCGTCGGAGACGTGCTTACGCCCGGATTCGCTTCCACCCCGGAGGAAAAGAAGCGCCTCAAGCCGGAGGAGAGCCAGGGCCTGAACAGCATTCCGAGCCTTCCGATCGCCTGGCGCGACGCTCAGAGGCTCTTGCAGGTCCTCCAGGGCCACGGCTCCAAGGTGCCGGCCAAATGGGTCGGCGGTGTGCCACACGTGGACCAGTGGTGGACAGGTGATGAAAATTCTCCTGTGGTGAACCTGATGAATATGCAAGACGAAGTCGAGAGGCAACCCATCTATAATGTGATCGGGAGGATCATTGGCATGGAGGAACCAGACAAGAAGATCATCGTGGGCAATCACCGCGATTCCTGGTGTCTTGGAGGCGCCGATCCAGGGAGTGGCACCGCGGTGTTCCTTGAAGTTGCCCGTGTTTTTGGCGAACTCCTTACCTTCGGGTGGCGTCCGCTCCGCACCATCGAGTTTGTCAGCTGGGATGCGGAGGAGTACAACCTTGTTGGATCGACCGAGCATGTGGAAAAGGAGTTGGAGGCTCTTAAGAAGAATGCATACGCATATCTCAATGTTGATGTCGGCGTTGCAGGCAGGGAATTCGATGTTTCCGGATCCCCCGTGTTTGAACGCGTGGTTACGCAACTGCTCGGACGTATCGCAGATCCCATCACCAACGAGACGCTCAAAGAGATCTGGGAGAAGAAGAAACAGAAACTCGCGCCTCTGGGCGCGGGGAGCGACTATGTGGCGTTCCAGGACATCGCCGGAACCTCCAGCATTGATTTTGGTTTTGTCGGTGAACCATTCCCTTACCACAGCTGCTACGAAAACTACGACTGGATGGCCAAATTTGGCGACCCCGGATTCCAGTATCATAAGATTCTGGGCCAGTTCTGGGGTTTACTCCTCGTCCAATTCGCGGACAACCCGATCTTGCCCTTTGACCTGGAGATTTACGCCAAGCACCTCGCCTTCTATGTTTCCGACCTGGAGAAGTACGCCAAGTCCAAAAATGTCCCGATTGCGTCCAAGCCCTCCAACGCGAAGACCGACCGAGACGTTTCTGTCACGTTCAAGCCCTTGTACGACGCGGCCAGTAAGTTCCAGAGTGACGCCGCAAAGTTCCAGCAATTCGCCCAGCTGTGGCATGACGCTGTATGGGGTTCCGGCGGGTTTGAGAACAACGTGATGGCGATGCAGCGAACAAGCCACAATGCAGCCATGGCTAGATTCGAGACCAATCTCCTGGACGACCGGGTCGACGGAGGGGTGAGTTTCTTTCCTTGCAGGATGTGCAGGCTGCTTGCTAACCACGTGTAATCTAGGTCCCTAACCGCACGCAATTTAAGCACGTCATTTTCGGCCCCGAGCTGTGGTCTGGCTACGATGCGACCTTGTTCCCGGCTATTCGCGACAGCATCGATGCCGGCAATTGGACGCAAACTCAAGAATGGGTTGACCGTGTCTCCGAAGTCATCACCACAGCGAGCGATAAGTTATTCCACGACTAAAATCACTATTCCACTTTGACCCTTTAAACGATAGACGTTGCCTTTCTGTCTTTTTCCTTCACCTTGAAGTCCTTCTGTCATCCTTGAGTCCGGCACAGCAATCGCCGGTCTCCTGCCCGCTGTAAAGAACTCTCGCCATCATGTCATAGAACCTCTCACTGCATCTCTTGTCATTGCATGCATGCCGCGATTCTATCCATATCCATATCCATACCTATGGGACACAACCCATTCATCCCAGCGATCTCTTTCTACCCTGTCTTATCTGGTTTCAAAACACTGGTTCTCACCATTTCATTTCATGGATGCCTGCAAGTGTGTCTTTTTCACCTTCTCCTCGGTTTCTCATGGCGTTCAGCGGTCTATTTACCTTATATACTAGGGTGTTTGCCCTGGCTCAGCTGTCCTCTGGTATTCCGTTCGAGATTGACGGTGACAGAGTCAGTTGATGTCTTGATTGCAGGTGGAACTGGAGTCGATTGGTTTACATATATAGTATAGGACTTCCGTTTCTCAACGAAGGTACATATTTTACTTCAGAGTATTCGTCCCCTTGAGTACTGTCTTCCCCACCAGGTCCATCCGTCAAATCAATGACTCAGCTATCTTCCTTAGCTACGAAACCCAAAGTAGACAAACCCACCCGGGAGATAAGGACCATTTACAATGCAATTATCCTGAACAAACAAAATCCTTTTTATACTCCTGATTATGTATCAACCCCATGTTCTATATATACAGCACGTCAAGGCCAATGGAGGAAGAAAGGCGATTAAAAAATATGCATTACCCTTGGTATTCGGATTAGAGCGCACGGGGGGAGTGTGCGCAATTGGATCCTCCGGGGGTTGTTATAGTCGTAGGCAGGTAGGTAGGTGACACGGTTCCCGCTATGCAGAATGCTGAAGTCAAGCTGATCTCGGTTTCGATATAGGAAGGTTGCACGTAGACATTGAGGTGCGTAGATGCTGTCGAACTGGATTGACGGGGCTGGCCTATTTCCGGAAACTCTCCACGCCCAGCGTTGGGGTCTCCACCATCCGGTCACACGGCACCCCCTCGTCGCGTCGTCGGGCAAAGAAGCTGTCACACTCCGAGACGATCTGAGCCCATTCTGCCAGCGCCCGGCCCGCATACTTGCTGCCCGCAAGGGTGTCATTCAGGGCGAGCTTCGGATCGGGTTTGTTGTTCAGCTTCTCTGGTTCGCCAACCGCAGGGTCGAGGGCCATCTGCTCGTCAAGAGTTGCTTCGCTCTTGCTTTCGTCTTCGATATCCAATGTCGACGATGTTGAAGTTGTGTCCGAACCCTCAGGCCGGTTCATGGACTTACGGAGCTGGAGGTGTAACTGGGCCGCGACGGGGAGGCACGGTGTGAATAGACGCTTGTTCTTGCTCGGCCACTGGGGCCGATCTATCCACTCCAGCGAGAATCGGAAGGAGTAGGGTTGATGAACCATCTTCGGAGGGACAAGCTCGCCAGACGCATTGCGAGGCCGCCAGTGCGGATCTAAGCACTTGTCGGCAGCCGCCATGGCATCAGACACAGATGCCTCGGACTCATCCGAGCTGCTGGTTGGGGAGACATCACCACTGGATTTGGAACTGGAGGAGGCACCAAAAACAGCCTTGAGGAGATTCCATCGCTTCTTTGGGAACAATTGACTATCCCCGGACGAATCTTTCGCGAGGCCGGGGAGTCCGGTTTGGTCTGGCGGAGCTGGGGGCACAACTCGGTCGAACGAGACGAACAGATTGGATGGCGGGAGGTGGTTATCACATCGGATAATGATGATCCGACGTCCAGGAGCCGGCGAACAAGGAGCAGAAGATAGGGGCATCGACATTTCTTCTTCCGCTTTTGCCTGGAAGGCGAGGTAATAGCGCCAAGTGCGTTGGAGCCTGTTCCAGATAGTTTCGTAGATTAACCTGGCAAAGTTAGCATGGTCAGTCTTAAAAGCAACTCACTCGGACGGGCTCCTTACGAATCCAGTGGTGACGGGTCTCCATTGAATCTACCCACTCGCCAACAAAGGAGGCGCTGGAAATAGGCGCGAACCATAGGACTCCAGTGACTGAAGTAATGATAGAACAGGTTCTCCTCCAAAAGAAACCGGAGACAGATATCCGCCTTCCGCTCCTCAGAAAGCGTCCATGTGTTCCACACTCCGTAGAGAAACGAGAACACCCGGACCTCGGTCAGCGAGTTGTGACTCTGCATCATCTGCCCGCAAACTTCCAGCCAGAACTTCCAGTCAAAAAAGTCGATATCAACCAACTGAGAAAAGCGCGTAACGATGGGGATCACTTCTTCCACAAAGTCGCACAGCAAAAAGCACGCATTGTGATCAAATAACGATGTCCTTTGGGCTGCTGTCTTCATAATGGACGAGAAGGACTCTGCATACAGTAGTCGCGCGTGTGTAGGTTCGACGGACGACTCGGAGAGGAAATCCCGAAGGAGGATGATCAAGCGATTCTCCGCCATTGACCGGTGACTGTTTGCCGCACCCAGCGGAAGAGCCGAGACTGCGGCGTCGGCGCCTTCAATGAAGTCATCGAAAGTGATCGCAGCGGCTGTGTGGGAGCTTTCTGGGATTTGCGGGGCCGATTGTTTGTACAAAACATCCTCCAGAACGACGAGGATCTGAGAGTGAATGGGTAGCAAACCGGGCGCCAGGACCCGTTTCTCCTTGTCAATGTCGAGAGGCAGGGCGTCCGCATAGAGAATGTGGACGTATTTCACGAAAACAAAGAAAAGATCGGTGTCGCGCCCACACCACCGCGAGACCCAAGGGCTTTGCCACGGGATCTGAGCGGTATTCAGCGGGACATCGGGCTTCTGACGAAGATATCGCACCAATGCGGCATGGCCATGAAAGGCGAGCGAGCGTAGTGCCGGTGGGAAGTTTAATGCGAGGTCCTGAGTGAAGGCCCGCATATCACTACTCCTCCCTACCTGCGGCTGAGCAAACACGCGGCGAAAGATGTTCGGAGGGGTGTTCCACAGCCGCACCAATATATCTGCCACACCAGGACAAAAGAAGAATGCATACGCGCACGCCTTTCCGCAGAAGGCCACCAAGCTGGCAGGAGCGTGCCTCATGGACATTCGCTCTACTACGAAGGCCATTTGGGAGAGGAGGTTCTGCGTGAAGATATTCCGGATGTTATGATGAATGGATTCGATCAGGAAGTCGGACCCCGAGGAATCCGATCCCTCTGAGATGGAAGATGCGGGCTTTAGAGGCCGTGGAGAGTTCCCGCCGGTCAGCGGCGATGGGAATGGAATCTTCCATTCTGGTCGGGTCATGATCCCCACGACGGCCTCCAGGTATACTGGCCTATCTGTTCCGGAGATGGACTGATTGTGCTTACCGTTGAGCATTTCGAGCAATCCAATCCACCATTTGTTCAGGATGTTGACCCGGCGATCTAGATCCTCAGGCCTCAGAGATTTGTATGAGGGATGAGAATGGTGACGGTTGAGGAACGGTAAGAGGGAAGCACGAATGACATTGGCCTTCAAGGCGCTGGACTTGGTCTGAAACCTAGTATTGCCCGGTTAGCTCCGCGTTACTCTCCACTTGCTACGGGATACTCACTTCTGAAAGTCGGCCTCGAGGTTCCGGAACACGCCCCAGAGCTCATCTTTCTTCCGCGGCAAGTCAATGCTGGCCGAGTAACTTCCAGTACTCCCGGCTCCCTTGGGCATCGGAGGGAGGACGGGGGTCGACACATTGAGAGACGAACTGAGCTTCTCCAACGAGCCCTTGCCCCCTAAGGACTGAGGCGAGGAACTACTCGGACTACTGGGGCTCTCTGCGCGGCTCTGGGTGACCACGGCCACCATCGGCCGCCGAGGGCGCTTGTGCAGGATGGTTCGTTTGCGAGAGGGGCTCCCGGCGTCTGGCTCGGAACCAGACACCGATTCGAGCTGCGCCGAATTCCTTTGGGACCGCGGCGGCGATGGGTCTCGTCGCGTCCTGGAATCCTTGTCCGCAGGTGACCGATACGGAGACGATGATAACCAGGGCTTGCGAGCGAGACTGACCAAGCGGCCGGACATGGTGCGAGACTTGGATGGCCGGGCGGCGGGCTCCGGAGGTCTTGTTTCTGGAATCTTGGGGGCCGGGTCGGCGATCTCTTGGTCAGAGGCATCGGTGAGATCTTCTGAGGACACGGTGAAGCGGGAGACGGCAATGGTTGGTTTCTCCTTCGAACGAAGGGATGTGCGTCGCAGGATGTCCTTCCCCGCGGCGACATCCTCCTTGGAAGGGGACTCGGAGCGGTGGGGGTTGGTCAGGTCGGAGAAGGTCCTTCGGAGAGTGGGAGAGTCGGCATTGACGAGGTCGGGCAGGTGATTGTAGCTGGCGGAACGCGAAAGGAAGGCATCTTCGTCTTCATGGTTGCTGGTGACGATCTGAGGAAAGGGAGGAGACATGGTCGAGGACGAAGAAAGGCGGGTGGATGGAGGGGAGAGGGACTAGAGGTCCACGACAAGGAAGAACCCTGGCGATGTGTACATCTCCCCACGGACCGAGAGGTTCGACGGTGGAGAGGCCAGCTCGTCCACGTACGGGAAAGCAAAGATGGCGAGGAAGCAAACAGGTGGACGATCAGACCATGTGCGAGGGAGGAGCTGTGACTGGGTGCATTGAAGACCGGAGCGAGGGCGGATTGACAGGAGGAAGCGAAGGGATGAAGGATGGAAGTTGGAGCCGACGCGTGGAGGAATAGGGATTAGGATTAGGGAGGTAGGTATGGGCCTGCGGCCGGTGATATGATTATGGATTATTAGTAGTAGGTAGGTGGTAGTAGGTATGTATGAGTCGGTCGGTCGGTCGGTAGGCTGTGCAGGTAGATGTAGGTAATTCGGCCGGGGAGCTGCAAGGCTGCAAGGTTCACCACCTCAACAGGCGGAGAGGCCGATGGAAGGATTCAGGGACCAAGCGAACCACGTCAGAGGTCAGAGGTTAGAAGTCAGAGGAGAGAGGAGAGAGGATTGACAGGATCTCCCCGAGCCAGATCAACAGAGCTGGCGATGATGAAGGGGAGAAGAAGAGAAGAAGAAGAGAAGGTCGGCGGTTGATCGACGAGTAGAAAAATTGGGGAAGAGCGGAGAAGCCACGATTGAGGCTGGCGCAGGGTCGAAGATCAACGGGAGAGAAGAGACGAGAGGAAGAAGAGTAAGTGGAAGTAACTAAGGTACGTAGTAAGTGGAGGAGCTCAGTCAGGAACCCTCGATTCAACCTTGGGACGATTTTTGATTTTATTCTTTGGATAATTCTGATGATTATGATTATTATGATTATCTAGTTATTATTGTTATTATTATTTTCTATTCGGTGGTGGCACTCATGATTGGCAGAGAATTAAAGTTCCTTCCATCGATCCTTTTGATGGTTTCTCGTTTATTTTTACTCTTCCTATTTTTTTTTTTTTCACTATTATTTTTTCTATCTTATCCGGTCTGCTCGGAACTCGCCCATCCCGATCCACGGTTGCGGTCATCTCGTATTACGCTGCGGTTTGATCTTGATGATATTATATTATATTACGGAGTATATGATTGTTTTCTTTATATTATTATTATTATCATTACTATTATGTTTATACTAATTATTCACTCCGTTCTTCCACAAACCCAAGACATCCATCATGCAAGGCTTCATCCATAAACTATGTACTATCTACAGAGCATATCACTTCTAACTATACCGATTCATCTGTCCCACTTGCTCCGAATCCTGGTCCTAAAATTGCACCGGACCCCGCCTGCATATTATTATTATTACCTAGATATTGTTATGATTATGTCGTAGGAATCATGAGGCGGTTCGGGCAACAGCCTCCTGCGTCCAGCGTTGCGTTTACGACCATCGCCATCAGCTCACCTCCTTTCGGTGGTCTTTTCAAGCGAATGGTGGGTTACTCGTCCACGCAGCCATCCCTCCTCACCCCCTCTTTCAACCCCCATCCCCAGGGAGGAGACACCCCAAACATTCCGGTGTCCTCATCTTGGTGCAAAGCGCGTTGATCGTCTCCCACGCCGGCCGAACCTCCCGCCTTCTGATACGTCATCTGTACGAGCATAATCATGCATCCTTCCATCGGCTGCATATCAATTCAGCAATGACCAAGCAAACAAAGGGAACAGATCGAACAAGGCGTCCGAATTGGAACTAACTACCCATCCTCCACTCGGTGGCAAAAACAATTGCTTTTTGATGGTCAACAATGAAAGCGATGATGACAACCGACAACCGACTCCCTGGGTGCTAGCTCCCCGGAATGTAGTACATGACAGTTGTGAACGACTGACGACTGACGACCGTCTGTCCGCATTCCTCTCGGTCTCCATGATGAATGGATCCCGGATGCTCCAAGCCCATCATTTCAATCGCCATTGGTATGCCCACGGCCTATTTAGACGTCCATCGCCATCTCGTGAGACACCCGCCAACTCGCCCAGTCTCCGTAGCCCATGCATGGCTGTACATCCATATCTCCAGCAGGAAAGCCCAGGACAGACCTCCCACTCGAGTGATCGCCCTTGCAGCATGCACCAAGCCTGGACCTTATTGCGCACCCTTCGTCATCGTGTCATATCATCGCCAAACGAGACGGATCGACCCATGTGCCGAAAGAGAGTTGATCGAGGCGCCTCCCATCGACTTGCTATCCATGTCGATCGCAGCCCCGGAAATTAGAGAAGCCCAACGAAGGGCGTAGAACCTCCCAATGCAGATCCAAAGATCGAGGAGAAGTCCAAAAGAAGCCCTCTGGTCGCGGTCTAGCACAGCACAAGCATCCGGAGCTGTCATACCGACTGGTCGGGCAAACCACTACCGATGACCCCCTGGCGTCCCACCGACAGACTAATGGTGATCAACCTGCTCGCCCACCGAAGACGAATCAGTTTCCTGAATGGGGTACAGGAACTCGTCTCTGAGACACAAGAAGTAGATGTATCAAACGGCACCTGGATGTACCTACCTACACCGGAACCGCGAGTCCTATGGCGGGAGGGGAACAGACACCGCCCATGTGCTCCAAAGACTTCCGTACTCAGAGGTGATGGGGACATTCGTTAATGCAGAATTCTATCATCTCTTGTTTCCTTTATCACTCGGTGGAGGTCGGCGGGGATATATCAATCCCGTTCTTCCGACATGGTCGCTTCCAACTACCATAGTCATTCCGATACAGAAGGAACAGCTCAGGAACCATCGACAAAAGAAAAGAAAAGAAGAAATTTCATAGCTCCAGGTAGGTTTAATTTACAAAGTTCCTTTCGGGACTCAACAACCAGGAGACCGTCTCTCTATGGGGTAATAGCGAGTCTCTTTGCAGCCCCTATGGTCAAAGGGAATAAACCTAGTGGGCAGCAGGAGCCTCCTCCTCTTCCTCGACGAACCAGCTCTCCTCAACGGGGGCGGCCTCGCCGCTGGCAGCCTGGCCCTCGACTTCCACCTCCTGGGTCTCGTAGGACTTCAGCTCATTGGCGAGGTTGGCCTCCTCGGGAGACTTGGGGGCGGCGGGGATGGCGAACTTCTGGACGTGAGCATCGGCATCACCGGGCTTGACGGGGGAGGGCTTGTAGGCGCGGAGTTCGCGGAGGTAGAGCTCCTGAACGGGGTCGGCTGTAGAATGATATAGTCAGACTTTTTGCGCTAACCAGGCGGTGATCCGATCGCGACCGTCATCCGCCGAGGCCGTTTCATTTTATCCTCCTCTCGGAATATTCCGTTCGCAAAGATCGACCAAGGTGGATAGGGGGAGTTGACATACCCTGACGGACGGCGGAGGTCAGGAAAGTGCGGCGAGCGGCCGTCGAAACCTGTTGCCGAGAGGCGCGGACGAAGAGGGAGCGCTATGAAAGGGGCGGGACGGTCAGTCACCCCATCGAGGGGACATGAAGAAAGGTAATCCAAAGGGGAAAGAGAGACTTACCGACGCTCTGAGAGACTGGGACATCATCGCGGCGGTGGGGATGGTCGCAGAGGGGGAACGTGGAGTTGAGAGCGGAGGGGAAAAGAGGGAAGCGGTTGATGGGCGTCTTCTCGTCCGTGAAGTTCGAAGTTGGACGTTCGGCACGCTTCGGCTTGGCACGCCCGCTGACTCAGCCCAGATGCGGCTCTTCCCGATTCTCGCTTTCTCTCCCTCCCGCCCAACTCCTTGAACTTCGCCTCCCTTCTCTCTCTTTCTCTCTTTCATCTCTCTTCCTTTCAACCCCCCCTCTCCCTCCTCCCTCGTTCGCCTCATCACGCCTTCTTGTCGCAGAACTTGACACTCACCGTTGCTCGTCTCTTCGATCCATCGATCTTTGCATTCGCAGCAGCTTTCTGTCAGGTTCAACGACCCCTCCTTTTCGTGAGACTCGCCGCGCTCGTTCGCTTTCTCTCACGGAGACCTTGACTGGTTTATCGCGGTCGGACAAGCTAGGCTTCGAGAGTCTTGGGCAGTCGAAGTTTTCAGGACTTCCTCTGGCTCGGTTCTTCCTGTGACGTGCTTTACTCCGGGGACTGTTCTCTGAACACGACACAGGAGTGTGATATCTCCCTGGAAAAGGTAAAGCGTCATACTCGCTCAATCTTTTCCCCCGTGAGCTTGTGAAGAGACGTTGATGGCCAGCGGGTTCCTGTTCGGTGGAATCATGCCCATCATCGAGAAAGCACCAGAAAGCACTAGAAGACTCCTAGCTCACCCAAATCTCTTACCTCCAACATGAACTCGTCTTCGTTTCACTTGGGCGCATTCATGCTAACATGATTATGAAAGGCAGTGACGCAGAGACGTAGCTTGCATTCTACTCTCAGTGATTTGCGCCGCTGCTGCCTTTATCCATCACATCGAGGACACACTCGTCCTCGGAATCCCGTCTAACGAGTTACATACCGCCGACAACCTGTATTCGCCACTCTTTGTCCGCTTCTGTGCTCGCAAACACAATCTTCCCATCACGCCAGGAAAGATAGCTCGCCGACAACGCGAACGGATCCGCTCTAGTACGTCTGTGAAGAAAATGGGCGCTATAGCCGCTCCTGGGAGACAACAGGATCCGACTCAGTGGAAAAAGAATCTGTCCGCCCATGTCATCTGTCCAGAATGCAAGGAAGTTCCGCCGAACCTCGAGTTCCCTGGCTCCCATGAGACTGTGTGTGGCTCATGTGGATTAGTGCTGGCGGATCGAGAAATTGACATGCACTCCGAATGGCGTACTTTCTCCAACGATGACCAGAACAACGACGACCCGTCTCGTGTTGGAGATGCGGTAAACCCTCTCCTCAACGGCGACCAACTGGAAACCCAGATTGCCAGTGGCGGCTCCGGTCGAGTCCGTGACTTGTACCGCGCCCAGAACAAGCAGTCGAGCGAGAAGGCGAACAAGGCGCTGCTTGCGGCCTACAAGGAAATCGGTGCGTTGTGCGATGGATGGGGCATTCAGAAGAACGTGGCCGATACAGCCAAATATTTGTTCAAGACGGTGGACGACGCCAAGGCGTTCAAGGGCAAGTCGCAAGATGTGATCATCGCCGGATGCATCTTCATCGCCTGTCGGCAGCGAAATGTTCCTCGTACCTTCCAGGAGATCTTCGCCGTGACCAAGGTCAGCCGGAAGGAAATCGGACGTATCTACAAGGCTCTGGAGAAGTTCTTCCAGGCCCAGAACAAGGAGAGGCAAAACGCCGTTCTCTCGAGCGGCGGCGTCCCCGATCCCAACGACACTTACACCGCAACGACGACGACCCGGCCCAGCGATCTCTGCAACCGGTTCTGCAACCTGCTCGACCTCCCTTATCAGGTTACGAGTGTATCGTCGGCGCTGGCGGATCACGTCACGACCAAGGGCGATCTCGCCGGTCGGTCTCCGCTATCTATCGTTGCCGCCTGTATCTACATGGCGTCCTACCTCATGGGCCACGGCAAACCCGCCAAGGAAATTTCCACGGTGGCCCACGTCAGCGACAGCACCATCCGTGGTGCATACAAACAGCTTTACGCAAAGCGGGAGCGCTTGGTCGACCCCGAATGGATCAAGGATGGCAAGGGCAATTTGAAGAATCTGCCCTCCATCTGAACTTCAGTGCGCTCCAAGTTAAGATTGAGCACAGTGCGACTGTCTATCATTAGGAATCGGTGACGGCCCGCTCGAGGCCTTACCTCACCGGATTTGTGCTTTTGCACGCGTTATTTAGATGCAGCCATTTATCAAAATCATGATACCCATGAAACGAGAAAAAAACAAATAAGACGCAGAAATCCCAAAAACAAGCAGAAAAACAAAAGGAAATATTTCCCTTTTTTCATTCCACCACTCTTCCTGCCCTTTCAGTGTTCTAAGGATGAAGCAATCAGACGTAATGCATCACTGCCCTCATAAAAGATTGATTGAAACCCCAGCCAAGCCCATTGCAACTCATTCCATACTCTTTCCTTGCCACATTCTGTTTTGTTCTCCGCTTTTGCTGCGACCTAGGTAGTTTAGGTACTACGTACCATTGCGCTAGCATCTTCAATACAATGTGGTATGCCTTCCTGCAGAACCATACTAAGTGTAGAAGTATGTTGCGTAGTATGTTGCTACTCATTCAGATACCCCGAATTGAAAGCTCTAGTCCTAACAAGTAGTCCATGCAGCGCATCGACATGCACATGCCAAATGAATGTACAAAAGCGACCTAGCAACAGTACCTTAGATACAACACCATGGGTCAGTCCAACGGATGGACCAACCCCTCAGGCTTCTCCATGAAATTGGCTCCAGATGGACAGAGCCAGCATGACGGAGAAGGAAATGGGCAAATACAGATCACTTATAACAAGGAAAACAAACTAAATACACATCCAGCCAGCGCTTCATTCACCGATATCACCTTCCGATGTCCGCTTGCCATCCGCAGAGGCCGCCATGGCTTCAGCGGCATCATCTACTTCGGATTCCGAAGAAGAGTGGGTTGGCTTCGAATCGCGTCTCGCACACGGCGGAACCTCGGCTTCGGTTTGCGGAACAGCAGGCACAAGGACTTGGTCTGCCGGAGGCAGCTTGTTGTCCGTCATGACTGGCGACTCCTTTTCCTGCTCAGGCGACGACAGCGGGTCTGTCGGTTCACCGGCCATGTTCTTAGACAAGGGGGGCGCCATGGTAGGGTGTTCCGGAGCAGGCTTGGGCACAGTTTGCTCCGACTTCTGCCCGTTGCCGACGACGAGGTTACCATCTTCGCACACTTGCCAGACATTCCACGACTCCGTGATCTGGATTTCCGGGATGGCTGGGAGTTTCGAGGTGGCGGTCTCAACGGCTGGTCTTCTCCGTGCGGGTCCACGAGCCCGTCCCTTGCGAGCATCACTTAACGGTGCCTTCTCTGCCGGGGGCTCTTCCTCCTTCTTCTGCGGCTTTTGTGGCACCTGTGGACCAAGCTGTAGACGAGAATTCAGGTCGGACAAGAACCCGGCCTTCAGAGCGGCGATCTTGCTCCCGCCAGGACGGGCGGGCACTGCTGGCTTCGGTTTGACAGTGGCATCTTGGCTCTCTTCTCCGTTCAGACCAGCTGGCTTGCTGGGTCGGGCGGGGATCTGTGGCTTGGGGCGATCCGGAATCGTCGGGGGTTGACGCTTTTCAGTAGGTGATGCGGGCTTGGCTGAAGCGTCGACAGGAGGACCCTGTTGCGCGCGCTTCTGAGGACGAGATGGGATGATAGGCTTTGTCGGCACAATGGGGCTCTTGTTGTCAACGTCGTCGGACGGTTCTATCGTAGTGACCAGCGTATGGCTTTCCGGCGCGTCCTCCCAGATATCACGACTGGGGAAGCGTTGTTTGGCAAGCTCAAACCGCGAAGGTTCCTTCACCTTCACCTTCTCCTCCTGGTCTTCCGACTCCAGAATCTGAGACGCAACTTTATGGGGATCGAGATGGGGCACATGGCTACGACGGAAGGATTCTTGTTCCGGCGTCTCGAAAGCCTCATGCTTCCTCTCATCGGGGGTGGACACGGTGGCATGAAGTTGTAAGCTGTTCGGCGAATCCTCCCAGATATCCTCACTGGGGAAGCGGTGCTTGAGCAGGTCTGGGCGTTGCTTGAAACGCTCTGAGGCCGGCAGAGGCTTCTTTCCTTGTGTACCATCCTCGGGGAACAGAGGTTCATACTCCTCAACATCCTCCAGCGGGGTATGTGCGTCACGCTCTTCGCGGGAATCGTATCGTGCCAGCGTGGGCATACTACCGTGGTGGCTCGCGGTTCGGCTGTTGGAACGGCTGTGATTCACGCTGGGAGTACGGCTGCGCTCATAGTCGAAGCTGCCTTGTCTGCCAAAAGTAGGAGAGATAGCAGGATGTTGATGGGCAGACTCTGGGCGCACTTCATCAGCCGCCAAGATAGGCTCATCTTCATCTTCCTCACGTTCCCCGGGAGCATGGACAAGCTCGCTGGGGTCTGGGGTCTGAGCAAATCCATCCGGATGATGAAGGTGGTGGTAGGGCTCATCAACGTGGATCACAGCAGGTTCTTCCTTCGCTTCGGTCGATGTGGGCTGAGGTTCCGCAGCAGATGTCTTTTCATTGCGCAGAGGAGATTCCATGACTGGGCGCGAGTTACGTCGGGAATCCGGTGCGGGAGATGCAAGGCGTTGAGTGTACTCGTCCGAAGCAATGTAGCCCACCTCTTCCTCTGGAGTTCCGTCAACAGCAGGAGAAGTGCCTAACAATAGAATTAGTCAAATCCTTTCATCTACGAACAGGAGAAACGGTTAAACAACTCACCGAGTCCAGAACCAGTCACGGCAGAACCCCGAACGATCTTGTTCAGATCGTCACTGCTCAGAGCCCAATCGGGGCGGGGGGTGCCAACCCCAGGGCCATACTGGCCTTTTTCCTCCTTGGCATATTCTTCGGGATGCTTTTCATACCAGGCCTTCTCGAAGCGGTCATTCGGAGCCACGCCATGTCCGTGAAGACCGTAACTTCCCGGAGGCAAGGAAGATTCGCGACCACTGCGGGAGCGATGGTGACTACGACCGGATCGTTGACTTCCATGTTCTACTTGATATGGGCTGGGGGACGGAGCCTGTACATCACCCGCGTTGGGGTACATGGGCACTCGCTGGCCAATTTCGGGGATTCCATGCTCCTCTGCGGTGAAAGAATGGCGACGATCCGTCGAGCCAATCGACGAGTCGGCGCGCGAACCACTAGCCCTGGAGTGTAACGAGCGAGAGGGGCGTTCCGAGGAGTCATCGGCGGCCGGAGAAGCAGCTCGACCGAGGCCTGCCGCCGCCGCAGAACGAGAGTCGGTCCGGGTCACTGCCTGCACCTTGGCCTTGGCGCTGGAGGTAGGCAAGGACGGTCTTGGCGCATGAAGCTTCAGATCGCTGCCCACGTTGCGCATCTCGGCGGGGGTGGGGTGATGGCCATCAGACAGGTTGTTGACATCCAGATCTTCGTACTCGATCCCTTCTTCGCCTAGAGAAGGTATTGTCACACTGGGAGGGCGCTGTGGCACCTCCGCGGGGGAGTGATGGTGCAGGATCGAGCCGTTGGGAGGTCCGTTGAGGGGAGAAGGAGCATAGCTATCGCGCAGCGGAGAGACGGAGCGTTCTGCGCGACGAGAGGGACGAGGCGGGATCCGCGGCATGTCTGGGGTGAGGCCTTGTTGGTGAGGGGACCTTGACGGTCGAGGAGGGACCACGGGGGCTGTTTGCGTCGTCATGGTGGAAGGGTCTATGAATCGATTCAGGCTTTATACTTTTCTGCAGGAAGTGTTAGTGTTGACTGATGGGGCCCACGACGTGGAACGGTGAACAAGTGGCGTTAGGGGGGGGGGGCAATTAGGCGTCAATGGAGCTGGTGTAGTGCAGTGCAGCGGACAAGACCAGGCGTCGCCGAATCCAACTGAACAACACTCCTCACTGGGCCTTCTCCGGTGGTAGGAAGCCGTGTCCAGTTGAGTCAGGGGAAGATAAGATACGGATTCGAGGCGATAGTAGCATTCCTGCGCTCACCGCCTCGTCCCATGCTGAAGACGGCGTTTTGACACCAAGACCAATGAGGGGGAGGATTGACATTGGAGAAATTTGCAGCGGTGATAAGGAGGGAGAGGATGATTTGCTTACCGGCGGTGATAATTGCACAGGAGAGTGGCTTCCAACGGTGGACAAGTATGCCTGAGGGGAATTGGAGGGGAGCAATTGGAAGGGGATTTGACAAGGATGGAGAATGGAGGGGAATGGGAAGTGGGGATAGGATGGGATTGAGTCAGGAGAAGAAGAGAGAGAGAGGAGGGAGGAGGTGTCAATGAAGAAGCTGCAGCAAGTCAGGACCTAGGTATGGAGAGTATAGTTAGAGGAGAGGGAGAGGCAGACGACGACGACGATGATGATGTATGACTCTATTAGTAGCAGCTGGCGGTGGGCGTAAATCCCGCCAAACCGCCTTTGCTTCCTGCCACGGCCCACCGCCCCGGCGCGTGACGTGCTCTGACGCTATCGAACCGCCGTCTCCGCCCTGTCGTGACCGTCTCGTTACCGATGATGGGCTGTGAGCCAACGAGCGTGGTTCGTTGCATTTACGCCTTCGGTAATACTCGTACAGAGTATGGTCATTTTTGCCTCGGTGGGGCCGCCTTCTTTTTTCAGCTTTTTTCTTCTTCTTTCCTTATCGGGGTCTGTTGAGGTATTTTTAGCAGTTACAGAGTACGGAGTATAGTCCATTGTCTGGATATCAATGCCTTAGAGTCAGTTCATCTCATGTATCTAGGAGGTATTCAGTAGATGTTATCATTCAATATTCTTAGTCTCTCGGCCAATGATACTCCCCCGCAGCATCACCCGGACGAGGGGCAAGGGGAGCAATCGGCCACTGCATTGCATTTATTACTATGTATTCGCATTACTCAGTACCCTTGAGGCATTTTCTCTCGATCCAGGTATGCTGTGCATTGTTCAACTGCGAGTGGTGTGGCTAGCAGGTTAGCAGATTCTCCCGGGAGATCACTGGCACCAGAGTGCCCTCTGAGTGGCCGTCCGGCTCAGATTCTTCATCCTACGTATCAGCAATCTTCCGAGGCAGGAATAATCACTCACCGTCCGTCCATGTCCAGCGGAGAAACCAATCTTGAAAAAGAAAACAGAAAACAGAAAAAGACCCGGGAATAACGGGGGGTCCAGAGGGAGGGGAAGGTTGATGATCTGGACGATCCATTATTGGGAGTCTTCTGGATACCGACCTTTCGATCGTCTGAGCGTATCTTCAGAATTAAATCCCTCCCCCTTTCTTTGTTTCAGCGTTTTCATGCCCTTGAATTCTCCGGGAAAGGGGAATCATCCGAAAATCAAATCCCTCGCCGCGTTCCAATCAGACCTGTGTGCGAGAACCGTATCCAGGCCCAGACCATGGTCCGTTGTATGGGCTGTGTAGGTAGTGTTCCTAGGTATCAAGCCACGAAAATCGAATCCCCCATCTCCCTTCCCCGTCTCTAGGAACCGTCATCTATCTAGCTACATACTACTATGTATCTAGATCGAGGAACCCCTCGTGTGGCTGTGCGCATCGCAATAACGATCAGAGATGTCCATCAGGAACTGTCCATTCGCAGGAGCCCTAATTGTATCGGCCCGTATCTGAGTGGCCACCCCTCTCATACTAGCTAGCCGACCATTCTTTCAATTGCATCATGAACCACCGCATCCTCTCCTCCTCCTTTCCGGTTTCTTCTGACTCGTAGTCTTCCCGGTTGGCAGGGTATCAAACAAAGACACGTCCATCGTTGCCTCCCATGCCATTGCATTGCATGGACAATGCCTTTGCTTTTTCCACCAAAGCCCATCCACGCAGTCTCGGTGACCTGGAAGGACCGGTGGTCACGGGTCCACTCCAGCCTTGTCGTGGAGAACCGACCAGTCCCCTGTGATCCTGTCACATTCGTCCGCTGACGATATCCGCCACGCGGTGGGACGTTCTTTACACCCGTTTTGGTAAGGAAGATACATCCATGTCCTGCGGGATGAGTGCAGCCAACTTGAACCTCACCCGTCTGGATTTGCTCGGTCCATTACGCCAGCACTACCCCGTACGCTCTTATTAGCCTACGGCTCAGATCGGCGTATATGCCCGATAAGGATGATAATGATCGCTTTCAGTGTAATGGAGCACGGAGCCAGCAATGTATAACTCAAATCGCATGGGTCGGTGTCTTTACAAAGTATCTCTCCCACCGACGATGTCTGATAAGACCCAACCTAGGGCTAGACTCTGGGCAATGCACCAACACAGACATCCGCCTCACATCAGAACACTCAGAGCCAGTGAAATAAACTCGCTCGGCTCGGCTGGTGAAATACACCCTAGGTAGGTATTGCAACGTGATCATATTGACACCCATCCAGACATGCATATCCCTTCTTCCACCGGCCCGGTTATCGATGTCGATATATTTCGGATCACCTATAGGTACAACACAGACCTGCGTATAAGAAACAGGAAACCTCACTCATTACCACGGTTGACCACTGTCCTTCCAAGCTCCTGGGTCCCGTGCAAACTTTCCCATCCGTCCGTCCTGATGTTATAGCCGTCCAGGAACCTGCAGGTAATCAGGAAGACAGTAGGTACCTAGGTACCTACCTAAGGTATCCCCGTAATATCCTGATGCTGTAATAACCCCGTACAGCCAGTATCACCCGGCCTGCTAAACGCGGGGTTAGTTTAGTTTAACCCCTCGGAGGGGTCGATGGGACTATGACGTAGGACGAATCTTCCAGATAGCATCCGACTTTCCTACTGCACCAGATTGTAGCATTAATTGAGATGCCTGACTGGTACTGTCGCAGATACTACCTGGGTAGTTCGGACCTCAGGACCTTGTAGGCTCCCTTGACAAGCCTGGTCCTGACAACGCGGTCCATGCTGATTCGGCCGTGGCACTGCCAATGTTTATAGGCTCTGTTCATGTGTAGATGCTCAATACAATTCGAACACAGACCTTCCTCGGTATAGCTAGCCTTACTTCTATCAAGTTGCAGCGGTATAGAACTGCGGCGTTTAGTGAATGGTTAAATCTTGACATAATAGTCTCTCAAGTGTGGCCTGGTTACTGTATCTAGGTAGAAATCACATCTATATAAGGCATAGGCGCCCATCGCCGGGCTTCTGCAATAACGCTCAATCAGACAGTAGTCGAGAACAACGTTGAAACCGTATAAAAAGGCAAAGTCATTATGGCCATGCATCAAGCTCTAGCATACTAGACGGACCTACATAAAACCCGCGACGATACAAGTGATCAAGAACCCAGACACCCTGAACATTTTATTCATCACCAGGATGCTAATAGGGTATTCGCTGAATATACTGCTAAAGATACAAGACATGTGGACAAGCACAACAAAAGCAGAACGGTACTGGACAGAACTACCTAGTCCAGCAGGATGTCTAGAGTGGCTTCGACCAGAACTCCCACAAATCAAGTCTTCAACGGCAACGGGGTTCCCCCAAACCAACAGAGATAGAAGTACAAGGACTGACTGTTCAGCCGTATGGAAAATAGCACAGTGAGCTCGTAATCATGCCGCGTTTCGCACAAATATAACCATTCCTCCCGGAACTTTTTTTTCCTTTTCTAGTTTTGCAATATAATCGATCGCTTGAATGTTTTGATCGCATGGAGGGCTTTAGCCATTAGCATCTACTCTTCTGGAGTCTCGGACCAACCTCACCATACCTTATGGTCATGCCTCATGCACAGAGATACCTCATCCTAGACGATCATCTGCGCAATTCCTTGTCCACCCAGAGTCTTGCTGCCAACAAAGTCCTGGCTCTTCAGTCCAGCCAAAGCATAGAAGAGAGCGGCAATGAGAAGCAAGACGGCGGCCGCAATCAAACCCGATGCACCGGAGACAAGACTGACCCACTGGACGGCGCTCATGATGGCATACATGGCCGCGCGCATCCAGTTAGTGGTGAATCGCCGAATGAAGTTGTCGAATTTCTCCGAAGTTGGGCAAATCCTGAGCAGGAAGGGAACCTCAACGAAAATGAGGATCAACCCCGAAACGCTGAAGGAGTCAGTGCTACGAAAGCCAGTGGTGCGGGCGCCGAATAAGACTCACAGGCATAGGATGCTGAAAACGATGCGCACGGCGTTGAACGAGAAGATGTTGGCAATGCCGAGGGCTAAACAGAGGATAATGCAGATCACGCCGGTCCTAGTCGAAAGTCATTAGAACCTGGTACGGCGCAGATGAAGTTTTGTGTTAAGAACTATGTCGGTCGTGTTGAGGCCTTCGTCGGTTGAGGTCATGTCGATCCAAACAGCGCCAAGCACACCCGTTCAAGTTCCAGGCAGCCATTATGAATTTGCAAGACGTTTTTGAAGGCCGGTTGATTCGAGGGAAACAATGAGGGCATTCAATATCATTTTGACATGGGGAGGATACACACCATTGACCGTAGATACCTGGTCGAGGCAGCTGTTAGCTCGTTCGCCCGCTGGTCCTGTGGGTAAATAAAGGAAGTACATACTGAAGTTCCGAGAGCGAAATTCCTCCGCGAGTGTCATAATGGGCAAGATGGGACGATAAGGTGGACTCGATGGAGATCAGTGCGGAGAGGAGTACGTTCGAAGAAAGACGAAGAGATGGTCGCAAACAGCGTGTGTGGCTAGTGAAGGAAGAAGCAGGTGGACTGACGGGGACGCGATTGACAGTTGCCCGCATGGAGAATGGGCCAGCTTGCCAGATCAGGTCGATCCCTTCACCGCCCGCCCCGTTGTTTCATCTGCGGTTTCACCGCCCGGGGCAGAATGTCTACCCCGATCGAGCAGCTCAAGTGTCTTTCGACTCTGAGATTTCCCAGTTGGCCCATTTGATTGCTATAATGGACTCTACTTCACAGGGTCATAGCCGTAACCTCTCCAGAGGTAAGAATGGTCCGTGGTCGCAGCCCCGTATAGAACGTGCTGATTGTGGTTCATAGCGTCACGCCCTCGGAGCTCAACGAGAGGCCCCCTGGACCAACCGGATGAGTGAGTACAATGAGTATAATTGTGTATTGAAGTATTTGCTTCATTGCTAATACGTAACAGCCCTCTGAGCCCAGGCGCAAGTGCATCGCCTCTCTCGCAAATGCAGACCTCCCAAGTCCTGGATACATGCAGTGGTGCCTCGTTCAGCGCGTTAGACCCTCTCGCTCCAGATGTCTCTCAGTCGGGCATCGAAAAAGACCTCTCGTACCTCCTCCGATATGATATCTATCACCCACTTGCGCAAGTTGACATTCCACCTGCTTTGCGTTCGGAGTTTCTAGCTCCCACCTCGGACCAATCACTCCAGTCATGTCTTGCCTCTCTCGAGAGACTTCTCACAGAGGGCCATTTTCTGCTCTCGGCATATCTTAGCGCAAAAATACTAACATCCTCTTTGATCTCTCCTACGGACGTCAAGTTGATCTTGGCGCTTTTCTATACAAGATTGGCATCTTTAGAACTATCAGGAAACACCGTTCTTGCGGCCCAGGAGTCAAAAGCTCTGGAGGACTTGAGCTCGGCCTTCTATTACATAGAGCCAGGGCCTCAGGTCTCGGAATCCGGGGATACGCAGAAGCATCCGACTTATGCCCGTCATATTGTTCCATGGTGTCTGCGGGTCCTCGCCATTCGGCTTCAAAGCATTGGTTTTGGTGATTCGCGCCGTGGAATCGGTGGTCTGTATGAGATCGGACTAGAAGCGCGAAGAGAGATCATGCGACCCGACTTGACCGATGAAGAACGACGTATCTGGAAAGAAAGGCTCTCTGATCTTGGCATCAGAAGCGTCAATGCGTTGATCGAAATGGGAGATCTCAACGCCGCCAGGAGGTCGTTGTCCAGTCTGCGGACACCAAGTACGGATACGGAGACGGCAAAGCTAAGAAAGGCGTTGTTATATCTTCTCATTGGAGATCTTCATTCAGCAAAGCAAGTTGTCGGCGACCCGGACGAAGCGGAGCATTCTATCTTCCCCCCACTCCTAAGCATGGCTGAAGGCCGATACGACGATGCTGTCGCGGGGTGGCGGGCTCTTTTGGGAAGAGAGCCCAAGAGATCTGATGAGAGCATGATTTCTCAAAACCTGGCCGTATGTCTGCTATATACGGGACAGTTGAATGAGGTAGCTAAGCTCGACCTTCGATGAGCCGCTGTTGATGCTGACATCTGTTACAGGCCCGTCAAGTGCTAGAAGAACTAGTCCGGGAAAACAACTCGTTCGGCAGTTTGGTTTTCAACCTGTCTACGGTCTACGAATTATGCTCAGACAAGTCTCCGAACATGAAGGCTGAACTCGTGGACGTCATTTCCAAACAGCCTGTGACTGGTCATACGAACTTGGACCGTCCGAATGCCGATTTCAAGTTGTGAAGGGGACACGAGAGGCGCTGTCGGGCCAGTTGAGTCTACAGAAGCAACGGCTCCCTTAACCCAACAGGATGGCCGGATCAAGAAACCAGAGTCCACTCCTAGCGCCTGGCCCTCTGGACATGCCGCGCCGACTTCTAAGCTCCAACACAGGGGTTGCAGGACCAACTTCAATCTGTTTGCATATGAAGTGGCTTATCCAAGTCTTCTGTGGGCTATTCTGCATGGTCTGCTATAGTAATGAACATCTAATGCTATGCTCCAGGATCCAACGCCACACTGTCCCAACGCCATAGATGCTCCATGATAACAATACAATCCAACAAAAGACAGCAGCGCTCCTTATGTCGTTCCTTCATTGGCTAAACAGGCTTTGCCTGTTTGAGCCTTGGCCTCTTAATAATGATCTTATCGCCTTCTTTCTCCCATCCGAGCTTCTCCTTCTCGGCCAACGCCTCCCATGTCCAGCCCTTGTCTCCAGTGCAGCCTTCTGTGACCCACTGCACACCAACATTAAGATAGGCGCTACCGACAGCTTTCAACGCATGTCTTCGGACGCGGTCGGCCGCCCAGTCCATCACTGCCCGCGTTGGAGAGTCCACCTCTCTGCGGACCTGCCAGAAAACAATCCAGTTGTCATGCGCCAGAGCCGTCAACACCCGATCGACTGTCTCTGATTGGAAGGAATAGCGACTGCGCGCCTGTGCGCGCAATTCGAACGCGGCCACCAGATCTTCCTGTCGACAAGCATAATCGAGAATCAAGTATGAGATCACGTCCCGCAGCTGGGGTTCCGGTAAAGGATGTGAGCTGGCGTGGAGCTTTTCAAGGACGTAGCGCAGGGAGGGGAAGTATGAGGGAGGGTGCTTGGCTTGAATGGAGAGTTTGATGGAGAAGAGGTGCACGCGCTGCGAGAAGGAGACTGGAATTGTGGACGCCGTCGCGAGAACCGCTTCCCGAAGCTTTCGGAGGGACAAGAGGAGGGTGGATAACTCTGCGGATGCCGCCGGAATGTGTGATTTGGTGGACCTGTCACTCTTCGTCTGGGGGAAAGCTGCCGGAGGATTCTTGGTCGCGTCTCCGGAGGCGCTGATGGGAAGCGACGCCCAGGCTGCATCTAGATCCTCAGAGTGACGGGCACAGAACTCGAAATAACGCTGTGTGATCTGAGCATAGTACTTTTCTTGCGTTGTATGGTCTAGCAATCTACCGTGGATCAGTCAATGCAAGTGATGGAGTGTGAAGCCGAACAGACGTACTTGCGGTCGCCTTTAGAGACAAACCCCACCGACTCCAGCGAGTCTGCCACCGGCTTTAATCGACTACCTGGCCGTTTCCCTGAGATCGAGCGATGAGCCATGTCCAGGGGCTTGGACTATGAATATGGGTGATAGCATGCGTGTGTTGGTATCGGTATCAACCGCGAGTCGATAAGATGGAAGCGGTGGCGGAGGTGCCTCAGGCCCCCGCGTGTTTGCAGCGTTTGTCCTTCTTCCCCAACGGGGCCATTTTTGTAGATCGTGAACGGCCTCAACCTCGGTCCATCCCAACGTTCTCTTTCAACATTACTTTCCTTTTGGTTGCTTCTCCCGGTCAAATGGAACACATCTCGCTTTTCCCTCTAGGGCCACTCGCTGTTGACTTGTTTTAGTCCCCTAGTCCATTGGCAAATCTGCAACGTCCTTCCCTCTATCTGCAGCGTCTGAGCATCTTGCATATGAAATAATGCCGACTCGCCAACGGCGCCCCACTGAGAACCGCCCAAAAGGTTCTGGTTCTGCAACCAGCGAGGCGGTATCGGTCGCGGAGACAGTGCTCGAACAGCCTCCCAGAGTCATCAAAAAGCTCCTGCACTGGGACGAGCTGCCGCACTGGCAACGGGACAACCATCACATCCACTCGGGATATCGACCCGCCTCCTATTCGTTCCTGGGGTCTTTACACTCGCTGACTTACGTTCACAATGAAACGGTCAACATCTACACGCATCTTCTCCCTTCGCTGCTGTCCGTCCCCGCGGCCGTCGTACTGTATCAGGCGTTGGCCCCGCGGTACGCGACGGCCACCCACGGCGATATCGGGGCGTTCAGCTGTTTCTTCGCGGGAGCAGCGTTCTGCCTGGGGATGTCGGCCACCTATCATACCATCTCGAATCACTCGCCAGTGGTAGCCCGCATCGGGAACGCGCTCGACTACATCGGGATTGTAGGTCTGATCGTGGGCAGCTTCGTGCCCAGTGTGTACTATGGGTTTTACTGCATGCCAAACTTGCAACGGCTGTATTGGACGATGATCTGCGGCATCGGTCTTGGCTGCGTCTTCGTCTCGGTTCTTCCTCAGTTCCGCACCCCGGGCTGGCGCCCGTTCCGCGCCGCCATGTTCGTCGGCATGGGCCTGTCCGCGGTGTTTCCTGTGCTCCACGGGCTGCGGCTATACGGCCGGAAGCTCATGATGCGCCAGATCGGTTTGGGCTGGCTGCTCCTCCAGGGGCTTTTGTATATTCTGGGGGCGGCCATTTACGCCGCTCGCGTCCCGGAACGGTTGCGACCCGGCAGGTTCGATCTGCTGGGGAGCTCGCATCAGATCTTCCATGTGTTGGTGGTGTGTGCCGCGGTGGCTCACCTGACCGGGCTGCTGAGCGCATTTGATTACAGACACAGTGGGATTGCAGAGACCTGCCCGCGGATCTGATTGTGATTCGCCCTGGGCGGCGGGAGGATCACACGAACAGCGGATGATGTGAGGTCGAGATGTCACAGTCGATTCCAATAGAGCAATCCAATCTAATGTAATATACGACATGACGTGGTGCTGACTGTGTCTGGCCCTGCTGACCGTTGCAACCCTTCCCACTTGGAATTCTCACTGGAACCGAGGTGAGATATCAAGGGAAAATGGACAGAGGTGGCAATCTCAACCGGATTCCACAGCACAGACAGGAAGTCTGCGTGTTCACCGCTTGCTTCAGCAAATAGAGAGACGGATTCCATTTTTCATGCATTGGCGTACACCTCACATGGTGTGCTGGCTTGCATGGCCACTAAACACCGCTTTTCGCAGTAGACGGCCTCCCTATTGGATGCTACGCCAGACAACACAATGATGGGCATGGCGACATGGACCGATAAAGTTCTTTAGTGTCATCGCGGTGTCGTGCTTGTCTCGATGTTGCACCTGAGCTTATTCCCAACATCTCCACGCCAGCGAGCCATAGACTCGGTAGGCTACCGCTTATAACATCCAGTCAGCGCGGAGGGCGATAGCCACGCAGTCGGCCAGTTGGGGTTGTCGGACAAGTAAGATCCGGGGAGGTCAGTTGGACGACCGTGAGGAGCGACGAGCCGGATACTGGCCACGATTGCCGGACTCTCCATGCGAGGTGGATCAGATGGAATTCTCGGGTTTCACAACGGCTGACTTCGTATGCGGTTCCCGTCGATTCAGGAATCCAGATCCGATGTTGATTCGGCTGACTCGAGATATATATGGAACGGGACGTCAGGGATAATTTTGGCTTCATCTTGATTCTCAGTGGATTATACCCAACTCGGTGCATTCAACGAAAGAGACCTTTACCTATCAACTCGATCTTCGCCCGCCGATATAAATGTTCGCAGAATCCCAACCCCCCAGCAGCGGTGGCGACACCCCCAAGCTCCGGGCTGCTTGTGAGAACTGCCGTCAGTCGAAAGTGAAATGCAACCTGGGAGGGAAGAACACCTGCATCCGCTGTCTTCGCCATGGCCTTCCTTGTCGATACCGGGTCGCCAACCGATCCGGCAAGCCGAAGGGGAGCAAGAACCGAGCTACGCTGCGAAAGCTGGGCCAGCTCCAGGACGAGAAGCCGGTGCAGGGCTCGCACAGCGCGCGAGAGCCGAAGAAGGCCGTGGAGCCGGTGTGTCCGCCGGAGTATGAGGTCGACCGCAGATTCGAGTACCAGGTGTGTTCACCCGGGGGTGTGTGCCTTGGAGAGAAAACTGACACGCGCAGACAAGCGAGCCGAGTCAGCCGCGGCTGTCTGAGAGTCCACAGATGCACGACTCCCACCCGACAATCGACGCCTGCATGCTAGTGAATGAGACGCCCATCGACTACACGGCCACCTATGGCGGCCCGTTCTCCCCCGCCATGCCGATGTGCACGCCGGCGTCGATGTCGCCGACATCGCCCACCTTCCTGCAAAAGGAGTTCATCACGAAAGGCCTGGCCAGCTTCCCGCTGGCCGTGCACATCCCCGGCGCCTTACCACCGCGCTGCGAGTGCGACGAGGCGCTTGGCTTCCACCTGAACGGACTGCGACATATGGTGGTCGACCCGGCGCGGCTGCGCTTCGACCAGGGCTTGCAGGCGATCAAGACGGCGCTCGCCGTGTGCCAGGGGTTCCTGCGGTGCGCGCGCTGTCCAAAGGGCAACACGAACTTCCTGGTCTCGCTGTCGACGCTGGACCTCGTGCTGCAGCTCTTCGACTTCTGGGTGAGCTGCGAGTTCGCAGCCCACGGCCACGGCCACGGGCCGCCGGCGTCGTCGCTGGAGGCCGAGCCCATGGCTTACGGCGAGTACGAGACAGCGCCCGAGGAGGCGCGGCACATGCGGCGGGTGGTGCTGCGCGGGCGCCTGCTGCAGTGCAAGGAGGTGCTGGGCCTGCTGCACGAGGCCGTGGAGCTGGCCGAGGGCCAGGGCCTGAGCAGTAGCAGCAGCAGTAGCGAGGCGCTGGACGGGAGCTGGCTGCAGCAGATCATCCGCGGGTATGCGAGCGCGACGGAGTCCCTCCTCCAGCCGCTGGGGTGTATTTGCGGAGGCAGCGCGGTGCAACTAGCGCATAGACCGAGTACCGGGTTAGATAGGCTGTAGGCAATAGAGTGATGTTCGTTTGTACCTTGCAACCACCCGTCGGACGGCTCTCGGTTGAAATGGAACCTCGGCAAACCCCTCAACCATACTGCAGTCTGCATATAACCTCGCCGTCAGTCCCCAATTGCCTCCTCCCCCTCACCACCACAGTAAACAATTCCTACTTCGTATCCACCATGTCCGACCGTCTCGCCCAGGTCAACGCCCACCTGAACTACCCGCGCGGTCTGCTCGCCGGCCAGGTCGCCATCATCACAGGCGCCGGCCAGGGCATCGGCGCCGAAACCGCCAAGCTGTTTGCCAACGAGGGAGCCAAGGTGGTTGTTGCTGATATTGATGCTCGTACGTCTGCCAGAGGCTCTATCTACATGAATGCTGCCGCTAACGATTGGTAGAAAAAGCCAACAACGTCGCCAACGAGATCAACGCGGCCGCGCCCAACCGCGCCCTCGCCGTCGTCGGCGACGTGCTCAACGACGCCTACATCCAGGAGGTGGTCGACAAGGCGGCGGCGTTTGGCAACGGCAAGATCCATATTATCGTCAACAACGCCGGGTTTACCTGGGACGGCGTGATCCATAAGGTGCGCCCAGTCCTTTCCTCGTCGGTGCTGTTGCTATACGGCGGAGGCTAACAGGCGCGGACACGGCATAGATGACCGATAAACAATGGGACACGATGCTGGCGGTGCACAACACGGCGCCGTTCAAGCTCGTCCGCGCGGCGGCCAAGTACTTCCGCGTCAAGGACAAGGAGCCGCGCGTGATCATCAACATCAGCAGTACCAGCGGCATCCACGGGAATGCGTGAGTCTCCCTTCGGCCTTCAGCCTACAGTGTGATATGTACTAAGTAATGCAGCGGGCAGGCAAACTACGCCGTCGCCAAAGCCGGCGTGGTCGGACTGACGCGCACCATCGCCAAAGAATGGGGCCCCGCGTTCGGCGTGCGCGCCAACACCATCGCCTTTGGGTTCGTCACGACGCGCCTGACCGCCGCCAAGGAGGACGGCGCCTTCATCACCACCCCCGACGGCACCAAGGTCGCGCTGGGCATTCCCGGCGCGCAGCTGAACAGCAGGAAGGGCGGCTCCGAGCCGGCCAAGCAGACGTACCCGGATATCCCGCTGGGGCGCCCGGCGACGCCGGATGAGGCGGCGCGCAGTGTACTTGCTGTGGCGAGTCCGTTGTTCTCGTATGTTAGTGGCGAGACGATTCGGGTTACTGGGGGGAGGAACATGTAGAATGGTGCATAGAGCAGTGTGTGTGCTTGTAGGGTTATGTTCATGTACAGATATGGTGACAGGAGAGACATGGTCATCTCTATTAACATCGTATGCAGACAGGCCATCGCTCCTAGCGATGGTCACAGTATTTATCCACAGACTCATCCTCCGTATTGTCTCATAACAGGATAGAAAGAAAGTAAAGAGCGGCTCCAGTCCAACTCCATGCCATGCAATGCGTTCTTCTCGGGGTATTTTCTTCAACTTCTTTCACACGCGGCCAGACCCAAACAATAACGCCACCCAGACAGACAAATAGCAAACATCATCCCTTGTAAATCCCTTGAAAATTCCAGAATTCCACCCATGATATCACATCAACAATAATGAAACAAAGCGGTGGCTCCCGCCGGTGGCCGAAACCTGTCCAAGGCAATTAGGCGTCCACCGGCGGACTAGGTAGGATCCACACGCCGGAAAATAAATAAAAGAGAAACCGAATATGTTCAAGTCCAATATCCAGGCTTTTCGGTCCATGGAATGATACAGACGCTTCCAGATATGCAATGTCGACGAGATTCGAGATTAAAAGATGGTAGGATCCGATGGGATCAAGATCATGGCGTAAATCATAACCTGCGTTAATCCTCGGAGAGGAGAGCAAAAGAGGAGTTTTGTTTTGATCACCGCGCTCATCGGACTAACAGACCGGGATGGGCGGGGCAAAAGGCTGCGACGGAATCACCAGCGGCATGGGCATGTCATTGCACACCAAGTCCGTGGGAGGGAACTCGCCCTTGTACGGAGGTTCTGGTTCCAGGCCGACCGACGACATGGATGAAACACTGTTGACGTCCGTATAGCTATCCGTAAAGGAGGAGGCATCGGACACGGCCGATTCCAGAGAGTCCGAGTAGTGGGACGAGTCCGAAGAGGACGACGACTGTGTGTTGAAGCCATCCACGGGCATGGAGACCTGTGGAGAGAAGTCGAAGGGCATCGGGCAAGGCACCGGGGTCCAAGGAGCTACAGAGTTCACCGTGAACCGCGGGCATTCCAGAATTAGGTTGCGCAGCTCCGGAATGGAGATCCGTTTCCTGGGGTCGCACTCGAAGATGCGACTCAATATGCAGATCATCTCGTCGGACAGGGGGAGGATGGTCTTCAGGAAGAAGGGATCCTTCAGGTAGGCCTGGAAGGTGGAGTCTTCCAGCGAGGCACGCTTCCAGGGGTTGCGACCGCAGGTCAGGTTGACCAGGATGACACCCAGGCTCCACACATCGTTGGGAGCGGACTCGTACCAGGACATCGGTCGGGGATTAGGTTGCTGGCATTCTTCGGGAATTAGCTCGTGATCAGAGACGCAGCGAGGACGACATACCGGGAGACATGTAAAAGGTCGAACCACAGCCGAAATCCGAGGTGATGGGATCGGTGGTGGCCAGACCAAAGTCGGCTAATTTGACAGTCAAGCCCTGGTCGGTGACCAGGATGTTCTCCGGCTTCAGATCCCGGTGGTAGATCCCCAAGGAATGGCAGAAATGAACGGCATCCAGGATCTGCAGGAACACACACTTGACCAAGGGGTCGTTGCCGACAAAGTGGCCCTTCTCGGTGATGCTGGAGAAGAGGTCGCCCTCGGGACAGAACTCGATAACGACGTAGGTGCAGTCCACGGAATCCATAATGCGCACCAGGGACACGACATTGGGGTGCTGGCTGGCCAGATGATGCAGCTTGATCTCCCGCTGCTGGAACTTGAGTTGTCGGGGGTCCAGGCCAGACTTGTTGAGGGCCTTGACAGCATACATCACATTGGTATGGATGTCAACTGCGGTGTAGACGACGCCATAGGCGCCTACGCCGAGGACGCGGGTGAGCTCCAGCCGGTTGGCGAGGAGCCAACCCAAGCGGTCTTCTGGGGCATAGCAACGAGGGAGGGTAGGAGGCGATGGAGGGGGAGTGGGTAGCATGGTGGGATACATGCCGAAGGGGAGAGAGGGGGGTAGCATGAAGACGGTCCGATCTGAGGGGGATTTGTCCGATCCTAAAATTTGATCCTGAGGGAGTCCAAATCCGCGGGAGGGAGAGACAGATCCTTTGGGGGGGTTGTTTGTTTTAATCCGGAGTGGAAGAAGCCAACGGGAAATCCAAATATATACACCTCGGGACGGGTGGATTAGGGAGCCATAAGGAGTGGAGGGTCGAAGAGAATCCGTGGTGGAAGGGTGGATGGTTAGATGTCCTGGTCCTGGGTTGTTGGAGTTGGGTTGTGGTGGTGGATGTTATGGTGTGGCAGTGTTGATGTTGGTGTGGATGTATGAGATGTGGTGGAGGGGTCGGTAAGGGGCGGCGAGGCGGTTAAGCTGAAGGTTTGATTGGATTTGAAGATGGATATTAAATAGGAGAAGAGAAAGAAGCTATAAAAGAAGAGAGCCGACCGGGAGGAGGAAGAGGAGGAGGAGGAAGAGGAAGAGAAAGGAAGACTGAAGGAAGAGAGAGAGAAGAAAAGGAAGAAGGATGAGGATGGAGATGGAGGGAATAAGAGGAGGATCAGGAGTAGTGAGCGGATGAGGATAAGTAGTAGGAAGTAGACTAGTCGGGGGGGTGGCCACTCCACTGCCAAAAATAATAATCATCATAATAATAAGACTAATAAGACCATAATAAACGATGATTAATCGAGTGGGTCCTGGGAACGATGATGATGCTTCGACTAGGGGCCCCTGCACCAATCATCAAGAGTGATGCTGCAGGAGGCGGTGAGGATGACAGTGGAGATCCTGGCCACTCGGGTGGTCCATGTGCAACCAGTGGCTTCGGTGCCAGCTCATGCAAATAGACTTCCAGAGAGTGGTCGACTATTCTGCTCACCGTCTTTCCACAAGTATTCGTAGTTTTTCCTACTCTATGTACTTCTATAGTATAGTATAGTCTTTCTCTATTCTAATTATGTATACAGTCTACTAAACCAATACACCCCGTACGAGTATACCTTAATATACTCTCAAAGTGAGGCAAACCAAGAACTCAAATCCACCCCCCTGATTGGGCGCACTATTTTGGCCACGTTGGCTGTCCGAGCAGCCCAGCGGATGCGGGGATTGGCTGGGCCCATGCACCACTGCAAGGCTTCCCGTGTCTAGCCTCTCGGGCGCATCGGACGAGGCCATCCATCCATTCCCCCCTCCTTGCCTGTCCGGGTGCCATGCATTCTCTGTCATGACTGACTGTCTGCCTGCACTAGTAGTTACTAGGTACTCCTACTCCTTCTCCTACTTCTACACTGCCTGCACTGCCCGGAGAATTTCTCATTCGTCTCCTGCTTTTGGCCAGGTCAGGCTTCCCATGCATCGAGCCCCGACAGAATCCATCCATCCATCCATCATCTTCTTCTTCCGAACCATCTGTACCCCGGATCGATCCAATCCATCCCTCCCCCTCAGCGCCTCTGTGATATCAACCCTTTCCGCATCATCAAACCCTACAGAGTAAAGACTATCACCTTATTCGCCCCAGTGACGCCATCCTCCATCATAACAACAAAAAAGCAGATCGGGCGGGATCTCTACTCCGTCTCTCGCCTTCCTCGTTCCTTCATCAACCAGCCTCTCCCATGGATCGTTCGAGTCCCGCCTCGCCTTGTCGATCGTGACTCAGTCCGTTGCCCTCGCCCTTGCCACTCTCGCCACGACCACCCGCTTCCCTGTCAGCGTCTCGTAGCACCGTTTCGCCTTGCCGCACAAAGAGGCTGAGCCACCCACCATCCATCACCCGTCCCATCCCAACCAACAAACCTCTACGTAGGCTTTTCCCTACTCCATACAGTACAGGTAGACTCCATACTAGGCAGATACATACTCCGTATATTCTACTATAACATCATATATAGATATATATATATATATATATATATGTATGTACAACCACAGCTGATGCGCCTCCACCCGCCATCTACGCCTTCGGCCGTGCAATAAACGGATGTTTCAGAGCCTCAGCCGGCGTGCATCGCTTCTCCGGATTCAGGCTCAGACACCGATCCAGCAGATCCACAAACAGTGTCAGCTCCTTGGCCTCGCTGTCCGTCATCCCCCGAGCCCCCTTGCCCATCAGCCGCGTCTTCAGGTCCCGCGTCGGTTTCTTGAAATCCAACACCCGCGTCACCAGACGCCCCGTAATCTTGTCCTCCTCCGTGCTGTGGAAGTTGAGCATATCGTCGAAATACAGATGCGTCAGCGACCCCTTCCGCAGCAGCTTCGGCGGGTATTTGCCCCGGCATTCCATGATCGATCGTAGCATCTGATTGTTGTTCCGCCCCGTAAACAGAATCTTGCCCGTGTACAGCTCGAACAGGGTACACCCAATCGACCACACATCGATCGCGTGATCGTAAGGAATGCCCAGGATAATCTCCGGCGCTCGGTAAAATCGACTGACCAGATACGGCGTAATTTCGTTCTCCGTAGCTGGGGACGCCGACCCCAAATCGCACACCTTCAGCACGTTGCGCTGCTCGTTCACCAACAGGTTGTCCGGTTTCAAGTCGGCATGAAGGATATTGCACTTCCGCATCAGACTCAGTCCCAGGAAGATCTGCTGCGCGTATGCCCGGATCGCCCGCAGATTCAAGCCCACGTCGCGTCCAAACTTCTTCAGCACCTCGCGCAGATTCATGCTCAGATTCTCAAACACCATGCAGAGATGCCCCTTGTGGTCGAAGTGCCGCTCGAACCGGATGAGATGCTTCCGATCGTCCGGATCAGCTTCACGGAGCTGTTCCAAAATCCCAATCTCCTTAAGACCCGCCTTCCGCATGGTGTCGTTCTGTCGGATGATCTTGACCGCCACCAACTTACCCGTCTTGGAATCGGTTGCGCGCACCACGGACGAGAACATGCCCTTTCCCAGGTTCTGCTGCACATGGTAGCGCCCGTTGATCAACTCACCAAGCCGGACATTGTAATACCCCTCGGGGTCGTCCCAGTTGTCCATCATGCTGATGTCCAACTCTTGCGGCTGAGGGACGGCGGACTTGGCCGACGCATGGGCAGGGTGCGCGGTATCCTGCGTCTCCTCGGCAAACATATCGTCGTCATCTTCCGCAAACATGTCGTACGGGTCCTTGGCCTTGGGCTGGTGTTGCGCAGGCGGCGCATCCGGGATCAGGACGTCCTGCTTAACAGTCTGCGTCTCATCATACGACGCGGCCGAGAGATCGTGATGTCTTTCTCTGTCGGCTTTCATGTCCAGAGTGGGATCGTAGTCCGCCGCAGACGGCTCATCTTTGTCGGTGCCATCTACGGGGGCACCATCGTTAAACAAATCAGCATCGTTGCCAACCTTGAAGTCAGGGAATGATTCCCCCGTGTTCTCGTTGGGCGTCTGCGATGCCGACGGTTGTGAATCTAGAGCGCAAAGTACATCAGCAACGATACAACCCATTTCGCTAAGAACAGTATACATACCTGAAGGGGCGTTACTGGTGGAGACCTCGGCACCTGGCGTGGCTGAACCCCTATCGCTAGCAATATGGAGAGCCTGCAGTTGTAAAGGCGTCGCCTGAGCTCTGTATTTGGCCTTGATGGCTTCCCGGCGTTTGCGTCGAGCCTCCAGCTGAGCCGCTTCGTCCATAGCTTCAGCCGGCTCGGTATCGTCGGACGTCGCAACACTAACAGAACCTCGTCAGTAATTGCCTAAGTATGGGAAAGGATAGAGCATACCTATCTTCAACAGTCGGAAAACGCCCATTAGAGCCCTGATGCACCTGATTCCTTGCGAGTTTTCAGCATTTTGCTTAGAATCTTGAGCGACAGCAGGAGGGTTTCCTCCGTTTCGCTCACTGACGGTTCAGGTGAAGACCTTCCTCTCGTGCCCCGGAAAGGCAACTCTCGCCTCCCTGGGCTGCTCCGACTCGTCGCCGGAATATTGCTTTGGGTTTGCGGACTTCCCCGGTAGG
>NT_165929.1:935622-937698 GCF_000149615.1 Aspergillus terreus NIH2624 | reverse complement strand
TTTAGAGGAAAACGCGGACGTTGTCGCCTTCGTCTCTGAACTAGATTCGATGATTTCACACTCCGAGGAGGGTCGAAGGAGACCTCGACCTGTGCGATGCCATGGTGGCTAGTTGGGTGGTTTCTGTCACTCGGACGTGTGCAATGAGAAGGTGGCTTGGGTTGTAATCGGTCCCTTGGGGAGCTTGAGCGACAGAGGAATGAGACCCGGTTAGCAAGAACGCTTGCGACGACGAGTGATGCAGTTGTGAATGGGGAGTATTGAGAAAGTCCCAACCGGCTAGAGATGCCACTGCCCTTGCCAACTTCACTATCGGTGGAGACAGAGCATGTATGTGTCTTTCCCAGCAGAATGAGTCGCCCGGAACAATACCGAGGTTTGCAGATGAGAGATGGATTCGAATGCAATGAACGAGATGGATGGGATGCAGTAAGAAGACACTTGAGTAGGTACAGGAAGTCCAGGCGACCGCGAGAGCGCGCGGGCGGTGACCAAGACGAGATTTCACGCCTAACCTCATTGGGCTTTCCGCCACCCCGCAGCGGCAGAACCAGCAAAGGGCCGATAAGCCTTTCGCGACCTTTTTTTTTTTTTTTTACCCTCTTTTCTGTTTTTTTATCCATTTCTCCCCGCCTCGCTGACGGATCAACATCTCTACATTCCTCACCTGCCTGGAAGCCTTTCCCTCGCCAATTCAACCTTTTTACATCTACCAGCATAATGGGTGGTCAAAGCAGAGAAGGTATTCACATTCTCTATTCTCATCATCATTCTCCCAAACTAACAACGTTCGACCGTAGGTGGCAAGGTCAAGCCCTTGAAGGCGGCCAAGAAGGATAAGAAGGAGCTCGATGATGATGACCTTGCGTTCAAGGAGAGACAGAGAGCTGGTATGTGTCCCCCTGTTCTGCTATACTCAAATCGTAGAGGCTAATATCACCCGACATTCAGAGGCCAAGGCCAAGAAGGAGTTGCTGGAGAAGGCCAAGGGCAAGGGTCCTCTGAACACCGGCTCCCAGGGTATTAAGAAGTCCGGAAAGAAATAGACGTTTGTCGAGGGGTCTACCAGCTGTTTCGCTTTGTTTCATGATATCCGACGAGCCACGAGCCACGAGCGCGCAGTGGGGGATTACTATGCATGCATTACTATCTTGCGATCTGAGCATGTTCTTACTTGATATACCATTATCCCACCACGAATTCATTATATTGCAGGCGCAAGAAAGGATTTTAGCCCGTCCCGCAGGGCAATTAGCAGAGTACGGTGGTCACAAGGACGACATACTCTGGATCGACTGGAGGTATCGTTGGTAATTTCAAATTACTAAGTCTCAGACATGGATAAACACCTTCAAACTCGCTCACAAGAAACAAGAAACAATATGGTGCGTCAAGTGCTAATCCAGGGTATAAGGCAAATTCAAAAGATACATGGTCCTGCCGAGGCATATCTGTGATCAACAAAGAAGGCCAAAGAATGAAAGATTGTCGGAATATCTCCTCATCTGAAGCCGGTGAGGGGGACAAGTGAAGATGTACGCATGTGTTGGAGGGCAGCTCTCAACTAGTCACTCGCTTAACCCAGATGCTGGTGCTGCCACCATAGGACTCCTGTTCGTCACGCTTTTTCCACGCGCGAAGCAACTTCACGCCGATCTCATGTTCTTCTCTCTTGATCTCGGCGAGCTCGTTATTCAGGCTGGCAACAGTTTTCTTCACCTCTTCTCGGGCAGCCATGTCGTACGCGATCGAGCTGGGCTGGATGACCTGAGTCAACTCGTGAATGATGGTATCGATGTTTGCACGGCGACGTGCCAGACTATCCTTTCGGGCTTCGAGCATTTCAAGGCGACTCTGCGCCTGTTGCTCGGGAGGACATTGCGGCAGATCTTTGGAGGTTCCAAGCCCGCGGGACACCTCGGACGGAGTAGGCTTCCGCGAGGTTTGCTTCACAGGGCGCAACCGCGCTGGGAACCGGGACGTTTTCTCGACATGATCGAAAGGGGCGTTCTCCGAGGGCCGTATCGATGCTATCTCGAGCGCTTGCTGTCGAAGCTACCCCGTCTCCGGTGGGGT